>NC_041383.1:661499717-661640001 GCF_002162155.2 Triticum dicoccoides | reverse complement strand
CGCTCACTGTTTATCCAATCGATCGGCTTCAGTTAGCAGCAGTAGCAAAGGAATCGCTCCATCGGGTTCAGTTAACAGCCATCGATCGATCGCTCGGGTTCAGTAACGCGTAGCCTGCAGTGCAATCGCTCGGGTTCAGTTAGAGCCCAATGCCTCGCTCGGGTTTAGTTAGAGCCAACGCCTCGCACACACGCGCGTACGTGTACGAGAGAAACGTGCATCGCTCGGCCCCCGACCTCCCACCGAAACGGGCAACTCCCCGAAATTTTCCTACCCCTCGCTTCTACCACGGTTTTTTCTGTCATGGACGGCCCAAAGAATGTCATGCAGCTGCGTCTCCAGCCCACCCAGGACGAAAAGCCCATTTTCTGTCATGATTTTTTGTCATAGAAGTAGGAGCTCACCACATCTATGATGATACCGGGTTCTGTCACAATTATCGTCATAGAAGTGTCATATGTATGACAGAATTTTTTTTTGTTCGGCCCAAAATGTCACGGATGTGTCTTTTTTTTGTAGTGAGTCCAGGCCTTGTGGGTCGACCGTTGGAATGATCAGCCTGCCCAGTTCAGGGTGGTTTGACGAGCCTCTTGCTTGCCCAAGAACTTTGTAAATTGGTCATGGATGATCTTCTCCTTTCCCGCATGGTCGAAGACTTCAGAGTTGCCCTCTGCGAGAGAATGGATGAAGTTTTTCCTCATTCTTGCCTTCATCTTTGCATGGAGAAGCTTGGTGTTTGCATCCCCTGTGCGCAACCAGGTGATCCTGGATGCATGCTTCTTCCTTGCCACTCAATGGCAGCCTAACCAAGGACCTTTAACTTCAACTGCTTTCTCAAGTTGAATTCTGTTGCCGAAAGCCTCCTGTTTTCTTGCGCCATGTCGAGTAGGACGATAACTTCATTGGCAATGTTGGGCTGCATTCTTGCTTTTTCAAACGTGGCCTTGCACCAAATCTTCAGATCAGCCGCTGTTCTCTCTAGTTTCTTCTTGATTCTGGCAAAAGGGCAGTCATGCGGCACCGGTCTTTGCCAAGCGTGAAGTACAGTCCCTGCAAAGTGGAGAAATTTGGGCTGGAAATTTTCGAATCTGAACCGAGCCTTTCTGCAAGGCGCGTCAGTAGCACCCAGAACCAGCGGTCAGTGATCTGAGAAGGAGGTTGAGGCTGCTACCAACAAGTGCTCCGGCTGTAGCTCTTCCCATTGCGCGTTGCAAAAAAATTATCAATGCTGAAGACAGTAGGATCCTCCCTCTCATTGCTCCACGTAAATCTGCGGTTTTTGCACTTGATCTCCTTCAGCCCAGCTAAATCGATGGCCCTACGGAATTTTCCTATCATCCTCCTGTTGATATTTGAGTTGCTTTTGTCTCTTGCCTGATAGGTCATGTTGAAATCACCGTTTATCATCAAGGCTCGTCCGTAGGTGGAGCAGCAGCTGCAATTTCAGCTAAGAAACTGTCTTTTTGTGCGTCATCTGTCGGCCCATACACTGTGGTCATCCAGAAGTGCAGCTCGTGCACGCTACGATCACCTTTCACTTATTTGAAGGAAGGAAAATAGTCACTGAAAAAGTACTGACTGGCAGGTTATAGGTAGCCCACGATGTGGCCACGACGTATGGACGTTTTAGCCTGTACAATAAGCATGTATTACTATTTTTTGAGATACTGACTTCTGTCCGACGTGTCCCACTCCGATAGTTGAAGCGCAGAAACAGAAATAAGTGTACAAATGAAAGATAACTCCGTACATTGTACATATGCACACTCCTCAGGTCATGTACGTAGTTACGTGTACGTACGATGTGCTGTCTCATACATACGTGTTGCACGGTCTAGCTAAATTATTATTTTTTGCATGGTAATACATGCCTCATTCATAAAATAAAGATCCGGTTAGAAGGCAGTAAGCATCAACATTACAAGACTGAAAAGGTAAGATAATTCTATGCAAAATACCAACACTTTTTCCTCTCCTCCTACACCACCGAAGCAGCCACCAAAGGAAAAGAAAACAGATCACCTCTTCATCCAAGCTCGACGCGGCTCCATCGCTGATCAGCAGCTTTACGGACCTCGAAAGTAATTTGCCAGAAGCAAAACCATTACCGTTGAAAGAACCAGACCGAGGCAACATGTCCCCGGACATGCCATCGCACTCTAGATCTGACACCCCCGCACGACAACGACGTCGAAGGAGGAAACCAGAACTGTCAGTCACCAACCACAAACCCAGCACGGGATGCACCATCTTCCAGCTGTCACTTGCGCAGACAACCGTCTGCACGTACTCCTGGATGACAAAACCTCCCTGCTCCACCATGACATCAGAGACAACGCCACAGCAACAGGGACAGAGCAGAAGGAGACACACACATGATGGAGTCGCCGCCGCCGCCTCGCCGACATCATCCATGAACCCTAACACAGCCGATCTGAAGGATCGGCAATCACACGATGTCATCAACTCCGAGACGCCCCCATGAACGGCACCGCTGGTGTGGGAGTGAAGCTAAAGCCGATTTATTTGTCCGGGCGCCGCTCCCACCACCCCAACGGCGCAATACGACCTACAAATCCAAAACCTAACTACAGACCAGAGGAACAGGTTCCCCCCTCCCTCCTACCGCCGCAACAACCGGAGGGAGAGGAGGTCAACGCCCTGGCCGGCTGAGATCGAAGGAAGAAAATCGCCTCCCTAGTCGCCTGGCATGGCGGCGGCTAGGGTAGGGAAGTCACGAGTCTCGCTAGCTAAATTATTGAAGACGCGAAACTAACAGCGGTTCCTCGAACGGAGACACGGTACTACACAAAATAAGTACACGTACGATATACTCCCTCCGTCCCAAAATTCTTGTCTTAAATTTGTCTAGATACGGATGTATCAAGTCACGTTTTAGTATTAGATACATCTGTATCTAGACAAATCTAATACAAGAATTTCGGGACGGAGGGAGTATATATAAAGCAGGGTGTGAGCCTTTTTTGATAAGTACACATACAACTACTAAGCTAGTTTAGTTGTGCATGCATGCTGTGTACTACATATTAGTAGTTGGGGCATCACCCTATGGCGCCGCTCGAGAGAAAGTTGTGCGGACATTTTCATTTTAAAAAATAAACGGAGTTCTGGCCTCCATCCAGAAAAACATTAAAAATATCCTCACCTTCATCTAGAAAAAGAACTAAAAAAGAAAAAAATCAACGCAGCCTACCAGCGAGCGCCACTTTGCATAGCCCTACATTTAAAAAAAATGTGTGGGGTCATCACCTCCATCTAAAAATAAAAAACATTTAAAAAATCCCTCATCTTCACCTAAAAATAATGCCTCAAAAGCTTTTTCACCGCGGCCAATTAGTTTGCACCACATGGCATAGCTGGTTGGCCGCCTTCACGTGATGCTTAACAATTAAAAACAATTGTGGGGTCATCACCTCCATCTGAAAAGGAAAAAACATCTAAAAAATTAATCACCTCCACTAAAAATAATATCTCAAAAGTTTTTGCACTGCGGCCAACCAGTTTGCGGCATGTGGCATAGCTTGTTAGTTGGAGGAGAGAAGAGGAGAGAGGAGAGAAGCGGGTTGTTGGTTAGTAGCCGGCTGCAACACGAGACCCAAGACATTTTGTGAGGTTGTAAGAGCATCTCTAGCAGACCCCGTAAAAAGGCACGACCCGCAAAATACCCGCCAAAATGCGGGTCGGCGCGGAAAATTCCGTCCGAACAGATCCCGCAAACGCGTCTGGCCTGTAAATTTTTTTGAGGGACGCGGTAAAATCTCGGCCCCAACCAGCGAATAGGCCGGTTTCCGCCTCGCCCCTACGGTGTCTCGTATCACAGGAAAGCGGTTGGCGGGAGGGACATTTCAGCCCGCGCCCTTTCCCCACCTCCTTCCGCCATCGCCCGCCATTGGTTCCCCCCATCCACCGCCGGCGATTCCGGCCAAATCTACGGGCGGAATCGCGCCGCGGGGGCGTGCCCCGCCCTCCACCACCGATACACTGCACCGCCCCTGGATCCAGCTAGACGAGTCGCCCCTGGTCGCTGTCGCCACCGGGGATCGACCGCCCTCGAGCCGCCCCTAGTCGCCGCCCGGATCGCCCGCCCCACGAGGCGCCAGTGAGTCTAGTATTTCCCGAAGGCATGGCAGGGAATGTATTGTGACAAGTCTCATGATGCAACAATTGTGCTAGAGGCCGTAGCATATGAGCGTTTATGGATTTGGCATTGCTTTTTTAGTATGCCAGGCGCTCTCAATGATATCAATGTGTTGCAACGGTCTCATTTGTTTGCTAGGCTTGCTAGTGGTGATGCTCCTGTTTGCAACTACACTATCAATGGGCATGAATACACAAAAGGGTACTATCTTGCAGATGGTATATACCCTCCTTGATACATATTTGTCAAGAGTATAAAAGAACCCAAAACTAGAAAACAATGTGAATTGGTAAGGGTGCAAGAGGCACCCCGAAAAGACATTGAAAGAGCATTCAGAGTTTTGCAATATAGGTTTGCCATTGTTCGTACAAGCGGACCTTCAAAAATATCATGACATGTTGTGTTATCCTTCACAATATGATTCTCGAAGATGAGAGAGGCATGAACTTGAAGTTCTTCTACGACAATGTGGGTAGCCGTGTCAAACCAGCTGGAGACCCTAACCGCATTAGAGCTTTTCTTCAGACATACATGGAGATTGAAAATGCAAACACCCACTTTCAGTTTTAGGAGGATCTCATTGAGCACCATTGACAAAGAGCTAGATAGTAACAAACTTATTTTTCTATTCATTTTTATTTCATTCATGTGTTATTTGTATTCGGGACAAGTTTTCTATTGCATTATTTAGTTTGCCTCGGTGATTTGAATAATTATTTGTAATGTGAATGATTGTTGTATTGTGTTGGTACTAATATTTTTTCTCAATAATTAATTTGTAGTGTGGATGATTGTTGTATTTTTGTAATGTGGTATTGATATTTGCGGACCGGCGCAAGAGCAGACCCCGTAAAGCCGACCCGTAAACGAGTATATTCCGTGAATATCCTTTTATACGGGTCCGTTTTATGGGCTCTGCCTCTGCGGCCATCCGCGCCGGCTCGCAAAGCCGTTTTTCCGCAAACTGCAAACACGTTTTCCGGGTCGGCGTTATGCGGGGTCTGCTAGAGTTGCTCTAAGGCGGACCAACTACTAATAAAGTAGTACACATATAAAATTTACTATTGTACATGCCGCTATGTGGTTGGCTCTAGATGGCATGACAATTTGGTAGCTGTATTATTAACCATGCTTTAATGGGTTTAATAGCCGAGCTCGCAGCTAGCTTAGCGTGTCCGTGATTTGGCGTATACTCTAAACTGTACCGAAAAGGAAAATGTCAAGATGGTCGACGCTTCAGTCTAAATTAACGGCTTCCTGAACCGTTGACACTTTATGTCTGTGTGCTACTACTTGCAGCATGTAGACGTACACCACCTGTGAAAGGTGTCCAAAAAACACGCATCGGCTAGCAGCTACGGACCGTATGGTGCTGCCTAGCTGCACTTTATATATTGACGAAAAATGTAAGGGACTTGTTAAAGGGACTTGTCAAATATTTATTTTTTATCTTTATGTTTCTTATAGGAAAAAATGTGATTAAGGACGAATAGTGGTATGACACAAGTGATTAAATCCTATTAGTCAATCCAGAGGAAAAAGAGAGATGAAAAACGTCCACTAGCTAGGTCGCCGGTCGGTCTTTTGACGCAGTAAAATGAGATGTGAAAAGGTGATGATGCGGGTGACGGAGGGAGTACTATATCTCTCTAGCCTTCTTGAACGGTAAAAGATTTTAGAAGTCCAATTTTGCTCTCGTCAGAAGTCACTGCGGTTTTTCCTTCCGAGAGTCCTTTACCGTGCAAAGAACAAACTAATATGATGTACTCCTACATGACATGATTGGCGCTTGGCTGTCTGTTTGTCGTGTGTACACTTTTAACAAATCGTCTCTTATGGAAAATATCTATATGTGATAGAAACTAGCTAGGCCCTCGTGTGAAATACTCCCTCCGTTCTTAAATATAAGTTTTTTTAGAGATTTCACTACAAACCATGTACAGATGTATATAGACATATTTTAGAGTATAGATTCAATCATTTTGCTCCGTATGTGGTCAATAGTGAAATATCTTAAAAGATTTATATTTAGGAACGGAGGGAGTATATGCAAGTGCCTCGAGCGAAAACAATTGTGCAGGACACAGATTTTGTCTCCTCTGCAAAGATTTGACCTTCTGCACCTGCTACGAGTATTTAGCAGCTATAGATCGAACTGCTTTCATGATGAAGCCAGCTGTATGCCAGTTGAAATATAAAACGATACACCTAGCTAGAACTCAGTTTATTCGCAACCAAATAAGAAGGCTCGAACTCGGTCTAAAATAAGATAGTGGCAAAACGACGACATTGATGTATATGGAGTATTATCCCGCGTCTGCTTAGGTCAGCTGCACATGTGATCGATCGATCGTACCGCCCTACTATAAGTACGACCGACCGATAAGTATGCGCCATGATAAGATGGTGGTGCATGCAAGGCATTGAGTCTGTCGGCTAGCCCTCGGCGTTTTTCAGAGCTGCTCACACACAACAACTTGCTCCATTCAACAAGCGGTTGAATCCAGTTTATGTGTACATATTTTGCAGTTGCTTGCAGCTTTACATTGCCCACTTGCAAATTGACTATTTTCGACCAAATCCTGCAAGATAATGCGGGCACTACTGCAATTAAACACGCACATTCTCCTCATGCTTATCTATAAATAATGTGGACAGAAATCGAAGTGCTGACTTGCTTGTGGAATAACTCCAAGCAATATTGAACATGTGCACTATTTTAAACTCGTGAATTAAAGTGCTTATAGCTACAGAGAAAATATTAAATCGTTTATTTGCATAGACTCGGCTCAGGTTTGAGCTAAAAATATTAAATCGGAGGAGTAATTAAACAGGTAGCTATCAAACGGACAAAAGGATCATATCTTAAAGAAAGGTTAGAAATCTAAGGTCTTTGTCACTCTGATGTGTATTATTGTATGCCTCGATCCATAACAGATAACGCTAGAAGAAGTGCAGCAAATTCTGGGTTATGCGCCTTTCAGTTCCAAAGTCCAAACTGATCAATGATTCGGTTTTCAGAGTTAGCTGCACCGGGTTCCTTGTTTAATACTCCAGGAGTAATCAATATAATATAGTTTCCTCTCTCCTGGACCAAACTACTGTTGCAATGCAAGACTTGATGTGCTTTGATTTATTTTTACGTCCATGTTAATCATTTACGCCTACTAGTATCAAGGTTGTTGCCACCTACTGATTTCATAACCAAGTAGTTCGAGACAAGATTTTCAGTAAAAGATCCACGTAGATCGTACCTAATACAAATTCATCATTGGCACTCACAAAACCCAAAATAATCTAAAGTCTTAAAAATAAAAAATAAAATTTACAGAAATTTCAAAAATAACTTGATATATGTATGTTGGCATTTTAATTCAATTTTTCTTACTTATTTCATGCTATTTGAAAAATTAATATTTGTACTCTTCATCTCAATTATTTAACTTACTCTTTCTTGCTTTAAAAAGTTTAAAATATTTTCAATTCTCCATTATTTCGATTATTTTAATCATATTTCAATCAATTTGAATAATATTCCGAAAATATTTCACACAATTTCAATTACTGTACTCACATCCTATTAAATTTCAGAAGCATTTTATACAGGTACAAAAGACATTCATTGTTTCAAAACAGTTTCCAAATATGATTAATATTTTCCCTATTTCAATGAACCTCAGAATAATTCAACAAACATTTCACACAAAGCTAAACAATATTTGACGCGTTTTACTGATTTCAGTCATTTTTTAATAAAAATATATTTCAATGTTTTGAGATGGCATCTTATTTATTTTTGATTTTTTGAAGTCTTTCATTTTTATATATTTTTGTACGTTGAAAACCATTGGTATAGTATTTTTGGTATTTGTCGGATGTGTTTCCGCCTGTCTATACCAAAATTTTCTCAAATCAGTTGTGGATCGTTGATTCTGAGCCGTTAGAAAAATCAGTGTTCAACCGCAAAAAAAATAAAACAAAAAAAACAGTGTTGTATTCTCAGAAGAAGGAAAATGATGTGGCCGAGGTTAGCAACTATGCACAGATTGGAATAATATACGCATAACCGTACCGTCTAGTACATGATGTGCGTTTAGAAAACCTTAGACTAGCTACAGTGGAAGTAACTTCAGCAGTAACATCGAGTCCAACTCAGCAAATTTGCTTATGTGACAATGAGTTAATGAGAAGAGAGGTAGTTACAGTAACTTAGCTAGTTACTGTAACATCACATGTCCCAATGCAATATGAGTCTATAACCTAATAAATGAAGCTTTGTATGTTACCACACTTATGTTACTACCCACTATGAAGGTAGTAACATAGTCTAGGGATATGTGTATGTTACTAGTGTATGTTACTATGCATTGTGGCTAGTCTTAAACCTGACCAAGTTGAGGTTTTGTAATGGATAAGCTCTCTCACAGAGAAGTTGACCTTTTCTACATTTTGTTCATGTGGGCCACCGCTCCATGCCGACTACCAGCTAGCACATGCATGCACGCCAGCTCGATATATATGTATTCGATCTGGACGGGCATATCGATAGTGCACGTTGGAGCAGAAGTTGGCCGTTTGCCCAATCACTAAGACGACCTTGATTCCTGAGACAAGATTCTGCCGGCCGTATATATGTTGGTTAATTGGCAGTTAGCGCAACCAAATTAACAACATGATTGCAGCGGACCATAATGCGCCGACAGATCATGGTTTCAGGGAATCATTGTACAAAACGTACGGCTGCTAGCCGGCTGCATTACGTACTGTCCGGGTTCTGGTTTTCTCGAAAAACATAAACCATTTTGATTTTGTGTGGTCCAATATATTCTTCCATACGAGTACGTGTATGTACCCGAAGATGCTATTCATAACAAACAGGGTTATGTTTAATATTTGAGAGCAGCTGCGGTTTATGTATGGAATAGATAGTAGAAATGAGTCGTATTAAACTAGTTTGGAACTTTTATATCTTGTGTAAGTATTATCCATGCTAGCTAACGATTTTTTCCACATAAATGGGCGTGACCTGGCAGAGTCGTCACGAGAGCTAAAAAGTAAGTGCTCAGTTGACATCCGAAAACGTACAGCCATCCGTCCATTCTAACTGGTTTGTATTTGTACATGTAAATCTGCGGTGATTTGCTGACGCCAAGCAGGCGATCCAAGGAGCTACTCCCTCTGTATTTTAATGATCTAAATGCTCATATTTCTTTACGGAGGGAGTAAGTAGTACTCTAGTTAGCAAGCCTGTCTTGACTTTTCCGAAGAAAAAAAGTCTGTCTTGACTTTTGCAGGCTTTGACAACAGTGAACTGCGCCGTATACTCGCTGCACTACGTACGCCTTATTTAACTTACTCCCTCCGATGCTGAGGGAATACAAGGGAAGAAAATTCAAGTCTGCTAGACGTGTGAAGTGTACGAACGTACATACGTGCCATACATGCATAGAGTACTGGCATGTCACCCACCGCTAGCTAGCTTGTACCACCAAACACAACACTTAGAAAGTTTCTGAGCTGATTTTTTTTCTCGAATACGCACGAATGTGCGTATCATCTATTAAGAGAAGAAAGGGAAAGAGCCCCAGATAGTTTACAAGCACGGCTACATGCTACTCACGCCAGCTCCACCTAGTTCTACCCGGCACACTATGTGACTATTCGCCCTGCGCCCACCTTAAGGCTGCCTCGATGCCCTGGTGCATGTCGTCATCACCATGAAGCAGTCCGCATCTCTCCATAGCCCATATTCGCTAGCAATCTTCATGAACAAGTCTCCAAGACGCGGAGTCCTGCCATTGAACACAACTTCATTCCGGTGCTTCCACACCTCCCAGAGTACTAGCAAACAGATCGCGCGCCTCGGCCTTGCTTGCTTCTTGGATAGCTTGTCCAGCCCGGTGCGTTCATACCAATCCGACAGCGTCTCTGCCTGGCGAGGTTCAACATGCCCCATGCCCGGCGCGGGCAGGACTCGAGTCCACACTTGTCGGACGAAGACGCATTGAAGGAGCAGGTCGTTTATCGTTTCATCGTGCTGGTCGCACAGCGGACATGCGTCCTGGTGTGGCAATCCCCGCCTCGCCAGCCGGTCCGAGGTCCAACACCTGTCCTTAGCAGCTAGCCAGGAAAAGAACCTACATCTGAGCGGCGCTCGCGAGTCCTAGGAGAGTGAAGCCGTGGGCGAAACCTGGAGCCCCCAAAACTTGGCCTGGTAGGCCGAGCTGGCCAAGAACTGCCCCTCCTTGCTCCAGGCCCATGCAGTAGTGTCGCAGTCATGCTCATTGAGGCGGGTGGTCGCAACCATGGGCCATAAGGATAAGAATTGCTCCAAAGTGGTGCGGTCGATGGCCGGCCCGACGTCCCGTGCCCAGGCACCGGAGGCAATGGCCTCGTAGACGGTTCGAGATTTCTTCACACGCGCCAGAATGCGGTCATAGAGACTCGGCGCAAGCTCCTGGATGCGGGATCCCAACAGCCATCGGTCCTCCCAGAACAAAGTGCTCTTGCCATCGCCAAGGTGCACGCGCGCAGCCGCTTGATAGAGAAGTTTTGACTCCTTGGGCACGGGAATGGCAAATTCCGCCCATGGCCTGGAAGTGTCCGTCTTTTGTAACCACATCCACTTTGCCTACAGGGCTACGTTCATCCAACGCAGGTCCAGCACGCCAAGACCGCCTGCCCACTTTGGACGGCAAACGACATCCCAGGCGACTGTGCATGCGCCTCCTCCTGCCTCCGCCTTGCCGCACCACAGGAAGCTTCGACATATTTTGGTCATTGCTGCTAGCATTTTGGGTGGCAGCCCTAGAGCTAGCATGGAGTGGATGGGCATCGCTGTGAGAACTGATTGGATGAGAAGTAGTCTGCTGCTCCTTGGCAGGGTCGCTGCCTTCCAGTGTGGCAGCATCGCGGCGAGCTGGTCCACGAGTCCACGAAATTGTACTTCCGTTTGCTTCCTTATTGTGAGGGGGAGGCCAAGGTACTTGCACGGGAAATCCGCCGTCGAGCAACCAATCATATCCCGGACGAGTTTCTGAACTGATTAATACTGACTTGGGTGGGTGGTGACAGCAGGTGATTAGAGAAAATTTTATTGCACCAGATGCAGATGCTATACTCAACATATCACTTCGGCATGATGGGGGCGATGATTCTCTAGCTTGGTTTTCGAAATGTCAGGCAACTATTCTGTCAAAACGGCGTACCGTGCTCTTATGACTAAAAATGAGCGTTTGCCTCTAGAGAAAGGGACGGCTACCGGCACTTCACGGAATGATCAACAGATGTGGTCTGCACTTTGAAAACTAAACGTTGTCCCTAAGGTACGCGTGTTCTGGTGGAGAGTTCGGCGAGGGATTCTACCAGACGAACACACACTGAAGAGAGGGCATATAAACTGAGATGAGCAGATGCAATATCTGCTTAGCTGTGGAGGAGGACCTTCAGCATGCGCTCCTGTACTGCTCACATGCGAAACGCTTCTGGCATGAAGCGAGGTTGTGGTTTGATCTTCGACTACCACGGCTGCACCCGGACTCGTGGGCCAAGGATATCTTATGTGATGCTCGTATTTCAGACAAGGATCGACCAATGATTATCATGATCATGTGAGCAATTTGGCATTCCCGCAATAGGATCAAACACAATGAGGAGGGCTCGGACCCAGCTAATGCAATGCGTATCACCAGGGAAGCCCTTGCCATTCTGGATCTTCCCCGGCGGGACTCTGTCGCTACATTGGGACATGGGTGGCGGCCGCCCGACCTGGGCCATATCTCCATCACTACAGACGGCGCAATCGACTTTGACTCAAGTACCGCTGGTGCTGGTGGTGTTGAGTAAATAGGCAATTTCTCGATTAAATTAATCCACGAGTAAATCACTAGCATGGCATTGACTAAGTTGATGATGTACTGACTTTGATCTAAATATGCACGTACTAAGCAAACAGTAGACAAATCGACACATACTGCTAGTACTGCTAATATGAAATTAATCAGGAGCGGAATAAACGAGTTATACCCTCCAGTAGGCCATGCAGAGGCTGCGGCTTTGGTGGCAGCAGCGGCGTCCTCGGCGGCCTTCTTGTCGGCTTCAGCTTTCTCAGCGGCGGCACGGTCGGGGTCGGTGGACATGGTGATGATGAAGGCGACGCGGACGTAGAGGAAGTAGACGATCGGAAGCGAGCAGTCGCGTAATCGCTGCCCAAAAACCTATTCGCCCCTCACCCCGTACAGAAACCAGAAGGGCGTGGTTTCGGAGACCTGCTCTCCCGTCGACCGTGTACGCGGAGGACGGGATGGAGTCACCGGCGGCAGCAGCAGCAAAGGAACGACGGTGGACGTGCGCGTGAGCAGATGTAATCTGTTCGTGGCGGCTAGGGTTAGGGGACACCGCACACGTGGAGAGACGTGGGCTTGACCCACGTCCGAGTCCGGGACAGCCCACGATCCGACGTCTCAGATCGTGGCCCTGCTGTCAGAACCTCTCCATTAGTGACTGGCAAAAATAAGCGCATAGGTGTGAGCTCGGCTCGGCTCATTCCCGCAACCCGCGGCGCGGCGCGGCGAGGCGGGCGGCGGAGGAGGAGCGCGCGAGGGCCTCTTCTCTTCTCAAGCTCCAATAGCATGTAGAAGAGTCACCCTTATAAACCACTCCAACTTTCCTTCCACTAGCATGGTGGGACTAAACTTCCCACCACCTTGTCATGCCACCTACATGGGCCCTTAGAGATCAAATCTGAAATTGTCATATGGGCTCTAGGCCCATCTCACATTTCAACAATCCCCCACCAGATCTCAGGAGCCCACTTTGTCCTTTGTTCCAAACGCTACTTTGATATACTAGTGTTTCAGTGAAGACCTGTTAAGGTTGAGCTTCACCTAGAGCAAGTAGCTACACTCCTTCACAACTGAACAATGGACTATGCCTTGAATTGTCAGTTTGGCGTAAAAAAGTTTCACCACATGTCTTACTAGTACTGGGCTGCCGAAGGCTGACCCCTCGGGTGGAGCATATAAGTCACACTCCTGGCCTATTCATGAGCTTACTAGAGATCACCCCAATCTCATAGACTGTGACTAGCAGTCGGGCTCACATAGGTGTGTTCCTCCAAAGATCGCTCTGTAGGATAACATCTTGCTTATACATATAAGCCTTGGAACACATTAAGACAGTAGTCATCCTTCCATACAGTTTCCGAGAGTATTGCATCTCCAACGGAGTGGGTTAGTAAAGTTACTCTCCTCAGTTCACCACTGGCTTGTTTCCCAGGTCCTACTTCACGGGATCTCCGATCATATAGGTTGGGTTACCACCACGGCAACTCATGTGGGTCTCATACCCATCTCCCTCGATGCACTATCTATCACTACACGTGATAGCCCTTTCGTAAAGGGATCTGCCAGATTCTTAGCCGTATGGACATAGTCCAGCGCTATCACTCCGGAGTTTCTTAATTTTCTGAAAGCTTTTAATCTCATTCTTATGTGTTTGTTGGACTTCATGTTGTCCTTTGAACTCTTCACCTTGGTGATGACAGTCTGATTGTCACAGTTCATAAGGATAGCCGGAACCGGTTTATCAACCAGTGGCAAGTCCATCAAAAGATCTCGAAGCCATCCTGCTTCAACACCAGAAGTGTCTAATGCTGTTAATTTTGCTTCCATTGTCGATCTCGTTAAGATCGTTTGCTTGCAAGACTTCCAGGAAACAGCGGCACCTCCAAGAGTAAACATATACCCAGTTGTGGCCTTCATCTCATCAGCATCAGAAATCCAATTCGCATCACTATACCCTTCAAGTACCGACGGGTCTCCGGTATAGTGAAGTCCATAGTTCATAGTACCTTTTAGATAGCGCATAACTCTTTCAACGGCATGCCAATGTACATCACCCGGTTTGGAAACAAACCGGCTCAGTTTGCTCACAGCAAACGCGATGTCAGGCCTCGTTGCGCTCGTTAGGTACATCAGTGAACCAATGATTTGAGAGTATCTCAATTGATCTTTAGCCATGCCTTTGGACTTTCGAATCAACACGCTAGGATCATATGGTGTTTGAGATGGTGTGCAGTCCGAATATCCAAAGCGACTCAACACCTTCTCAACATAATGGGATTGCAGAAGTGTGATCCCACCCTCATTATCTCTCAGTAGCTTGATGTTCAAGATAACATCAGCCACACCAAGGTCCTTCATCTCAAAGTTCTGAGACAGAAATGATTTGACCTCCTCAATGACTTTGAGGTTTGTTCCGAATATTAGTATGTCATCAACATACAAACACAGTATAACTCCTTCGCCCCCACCATGGCGATAGTATACACATTTGTCAGCCTCATTAACAATGAAACCAACAGATGTCAGAGTTGTATTGAACTTATCATGCCATTGCTTAGGTGCTTGCTTCAGGCCATATAAAGATTTCAGCAACTTACACACCTTCCTTTCCTGACCATCTATCACAAAGCCATCTGGCTGTTGCATGTAGATTTCCTCATTTAGCTCTCCATTCAGAAAAGCCGTCTTAACATCCATTTGATGGACGAGAAGACCATGTGAGGCCGCCAACGAGAGTAATACTCGAATGGTGGTCAGTCTAGCCACAGGTGAATAAGTATCGAAGAAATCTTCATCCTCTTTCTGGTCATAGCCCTTGGCCACAAGCCTGACCTTGTACTTTTCAATCGTACCATCAGGCCTAAGCTTTTTCTTGAACACCCACTTACATCCCAATGGTTTGCAACCATAGGGACGCTCAGTGATCTCCCATGTCCCGTTAGTCATGATGGAATCCATCTCGCTACGGACCGCATCCTTCCAGTAGTCAGCTTCTGGAGAGGCATACGCTTCTGAGATAGAAGTGTGAGTATCATCCATGAGGCACACGAAGAAATCATCACCAAAGGTCTTTGCAGTCCTTTGTCTCTTGCCCCTACCAAGGGTTTCCTCGTCATCCTCCTCAGGATTTTCATCATGTGTTCGTTCATAATATTCCATAGGAATGGCAGGCTCAGGAGTCTCCTCAGATTCCTGTCTAGAAGTGCTTTGCATATCTCTCATAGGAAAAATATCCTCAAAGAATGTAGCATCCTTAGACTCTATGATTGTACCGACCTTATGGTCAGGTAACTCAGATTTCACTACTAGAAATCTATAGCCAACGCTGTTCTTAGTGTAGCCCAAATTAACGCAGTCCACAGTCTTGGGTCCAAGCTTACGCTTTTTGGGGATCGGCACGTTGACTTTCGCTAAACAGCCCCAAGTACGCAAGTACGAGAGTGTTGTCCTTCTCTTTGCCCATCTCTCATAGGGAGTGATCTCATTATCCTTTATCGAAACTTTATTCAGGACATGACATGCCGTCAATATAGTCTCCCCCCCACCATGCCTTGGATAAACCCGACGTATCTAACATGGCGTTAACCAGATCAGTTAGAGTACGATTTTTCCGCTCGGCAACCCCGTTTGACTGGGGTGAATAGGGAGGCGTCCTCTCATGAATAATGCCGTGTTCCGCACAGAAGGAATCAAACTCACTCGAGAAGTACTCTCCACCACGATCTGAACGGAATCGTTTAATTTTCTTTTCAAGTTGATTCTCAACTTCTGCCTTATAGATTTTAAAGTAGTGTAGAGCCTCATCTTTAGTATTTAACAGATACACATAGCAATATCTAGTGGAATCATCTATCAATGTCATGAAGTATTTCTTTCCACCTTTAGTCAATACACCGTTCATCTCACAAAGATCAGAATGTATGAGTTCTAATGGTGCCAAGTGTCTCTCCTCCGCAGCCTTGTGAGGCTGGCGAGGTTGCTTAGCTTGCACACATGACAGGCACTTAGAACCTTTGGCTAAAGTGAAACTCGGGATTAAATCCAACTTAGCTAGCCGCGTCATAACACCGAAACTTATGTGACAAAGACGTGAATGCCAAACCTCAGATTCATTAACACTCGAATGAACATGGTTCACGACTTTATTACAGAAATCTGCGAGGGAAAGGCGGAACATCCCTCCGCTCTCATAACCTTTTCCAACAAATAGTCCATACTTAGTAACAACTAATTTATTAGACTCGAATACCAACTTAAACCCTTCTCTACATAGAAGGGAGCCACTAACGAGGTTCTTCTTGATGGCAGGGACATGCTGCACGTTCTTCAGCTGCACGATCCTTCCCGAAGTAAACTTCAGATCGACCGTGCCAACACCATGAACAGAAGCACTCGCGCCATTTCCCATCAATACGGACCCGTGGCCTGTGACCTGGTAAGAAGAGAACAATGAAATGTCAGCACACACATGAACACCTGCACCTGTATCCACCCACCAATCGGTAGACTGAAACACTGAAAAAACAGTAAATAAATTACCGTACCCAGATGCACCATTCTCATTGTTTCCCACAATCATGTTGACAGACTTGGAGTCCTGTCCTGACTTCTTAAACTTGTTTGGGCACTTGTTGGCCCAATGTTCAGTCGAACCACAAGTAAAGCAACCCTCATCCTTCTTGTTCTTCTTGAAAGTCTTCTTACCCTTCTTCTTGAAGTCGGTATTCTGTTGGACACCATTCTTTCCCTTGAACTTGTGGGAGTTGAAGTTCCTCTGGTTCACCATGTTGGCAACAGAAGTCCCTTCGGCCCCTTTTCCGTGTGAGTCCTTTGCCCTCGAGTTCTGCTCAACACTCAGATGGCCAATGACATCCTCCACAGAGAATTCACGCCTCTGATGTTTCAGAGTGGTGGCAAAGTTCCTGCAGGAATTGGGGAGCTTAGCGATTATGCAGCCCGCGACAAACTTGCCCGGTAACTCGCACTTCAGAAGCTCAAGCTCCTTAACAATGCATATTATCTCATGAGCCTGCTCCAGTACAGGACGGTTCTCAACCATCTTGTAATCGTGGAACTGCTCTATAATATACATCTCGCTCCCTGCATCGGCGACCCCGAACTTAGATTCGAGCGCCTCCCACAAGTCCTTGGTGACATGCACATGTAAATATGCATCGACTAGTTTATCTCCGATCACGCTAAGAACTGCTCCGAGAAACACAGTGGTTGCCTCCCTGAACGCCTTCTCCTGTTCAGGAGCAATCGTTCCCGTGGACACACCGGTGACCCAGAACACGTTCATAGCCGTGAGCCATAAAGTGGTCTTTGTCTGCCAACGCTTAAAATACGTACCGGTAAACTTATCCGGTTTCAGTGCTGCGGCAAAACCACTTGCCGAAAAATTCCTACACATAATAGGTTTTTGGATTGTTGAGTAAATAGGCAATTTCTCGATTAAATTAATCCACGAGTAAATCACTAGCATGGCATTGACTAAGTTGATGATGTACCGACTTTGATCTAAACATACACGTACTAAGCAAACAGTAGACAAATCGACACATACTGCTAGTACTGCTAATATGAAATTAATCAGGAGCGGAATAAACGAGTTATACCCTCTAGTAGGCCATGCAGAGGCCGCGGCTTTGGTGGCAGCAGCGCGTCCTCGGCAGCCTTCTTGTCGGCTTCAGCTTTCTCGGCAGCGGCACGGTCAGGGTCGGTGGACATGGTGATGATGAAGGCGACGCGGACGTAAAGGAAGTAGACGATCGGAAGCGAGTAGTCGCGTAATCGCTGCCCAAAAACCTATTCGCCCCTCACCCCGTACATGAACCAGAAGGGCGTGGTTTCGGAGACATGCTCTCCCGTCGACCGTGTACGGGGCGGACGGGATGGAGTCACCGGCGGCAGCAGCAGCAAAGGAACGACGGTGGGCGTGCGCGTGAGCAGATGTGATCTGTTTGTGGCGGCTAGGGTTAGGGGACACCGCACACTTATATAGACGCAGCCGCGTGGAGAGACGTGGGCTTGACCCACGTCCGAGTCCGGGACAGCCCACGATCCGACGTCTCAGATCGTGGCCCTGCTGTCAGAACCTCTCCGTTAGCGACTGGCAAAAATAAGCGCATATGTGTGAGCTCGGCTCGTTCCCGCAACCCGCGGCGCGTCGTGACGAGGCGAGGCGAGGCGAGGCGGGCGGTGGAGGAGGAGCGCGCGAGGGCCTCTTCTCTTCTCAAGCTCCAATAGCATGTAGAAGAGTCGCCCTTATAAACCACTCCAACTTTTCTTCCACTAGCATGGTGGGACTAAACTTCCCACCACCTTGTCATGCCACCTACATGGGCCCTTAGAGATCAAATCTGAAATTGTCATATGGGCTCTAGGCCCATCTCACATTTCAACAGGTGGAGTGGCGCGATCGCCAAACAAACTATTGGGCTCCTGGTGTAAGCCATACTCGGGGATCACCGACCCATTAGTTGTTGGAGCTATGGCGCTGCGTGATGGAGTTCTCTTTGGAAAACTACGAGGATTCACGCACGTGATAATGGAAGTGGACTGCTCGGAGATGTTAATCTCTGGAACACTCGCCACAATTCTAAGTCAATTGTGGCTCCTATCTTAGTTGAAATTGGAGAGCTAGCTAGTGATTTTTCACTTTTTGTAATACAACATGTACCTCGGTCAGCTAATGTGCCAGCTCATCTATGTGCAAGGCGGGCCTGCACACTGCATGTGACGGAGAGTTGGCTCGATGGAACTTCAAGCTTCCTTGTGACCAGCCTATTGATTGATTGTCCAAGGAATGCTTTTGTTTGAATAAAGCTCTCTGAATTGCCTGGAAAAAAATAGCTAGCTTGTACGTAGTACAAGTCAAGCACGAGCGATGCGTACGTGCTACCTGCATACGTACGTCCAAGACGAAGTCAGACAGATCCCTCGAGACCAGGCTAGTTTACATGTGACCCGAGAAATGTCTTGGGGAGTTGGCAAATTTATCATACGTACGATCGTGTACACTTTCCATGTTGCGGGATGGAGGTTTGTGACCCACCATACGTACGTACTACGTACGTACATATCGCCACATCGGTATCTCCTGCTGATGACAAACAATGTGCAGAGAGTGGATACCGACCCACATGAGAGTATAATCCCGATGAATTAAAATACAGGAAAAGATCACGGCGGACGCACACGCACGTATATATGCTGGAAGAAAGACAGAAGCTAGTTACAGTAACGTTGAAACTGGATGATTGCGTGCCGTGCTGTGCGCGCTGTGCACGCGTACATTTATCCACGATTGCGATCCATCTCATCTCGACCTCGCATCCACTAATAATCTGCTTGATTGGTTTATTGCGTTAAGTGCAACCTTTGGGGGCATTAATGCGATTGATGGGCATGGTAATCCATCGGCTCCACCGGATCGTTGGTCGAAAGCTAAAGAAAACAGAACGAAAACGATCGGCCATAGTCTCCAAACACAGGACGGTCGCCGGACGGTCTCTGTCCCGTACGTGACCGCGAGGAGCACGTCTAGGCGGCGCCCTCTGACGCCGCCGTGACCGCACCACGGCCGCGGCTCTGGCTCCCACGGAGAGGTCCATGTTCACGGCGCTAGTCGGCATGATCATCTCGCGCAACCACCGTCATTAACTCGGATAACCATCCGACGAAGCTTGTCGTTAGTGGTATAGTACCACTCCACACTCTTAAGGGCGATGGACGCGCGCATGGGCGGCCATGGATGGACAGGTGTGAACGTGAAGGTTGTCGCCTTCGACGACGATCTCCTTCATTGGCCCCGCCGCCTTTGGCGAGGCGTGAACGTCGCATTGAATGCCTCGCGGAACTTCTCGCGCGAGCCAGCCGCTGTCCACGGGTCCGCGCGCGCGACGGCTATTATCAGGCAGTTCGTGGCGGAGGCGTCGTCACCGGGGCCCCGTCGCCGTCGTCCGTGGAGGGAAATAATCCATTTTAAACCCTGAACTCGTAGACGTTCGGCGAAACAAACCTCCAAGTCGAAATCCCGGTCGATTGCACCTTGAACTATGCAATCCCGGTCTAAATCAAACCCTGACAAATGTCAACCGGGATTTGTCTAGCTGGTGGGCCTCCTCCGCGCTGGGCCAGCCCATTTATTCTTTTGTTTGCTCAAAAAAAATTGTCTTTATTTTTTTTTGTTGCTCTTTCGCGGCAGAATTGCGGACAAGCTCCTGTAGGGCTCGCACAAACGGTCCGGCCCATTGCCAGGAAACGAGCGAACGTACGGAAAAAAATGTAACAAACTAAAAAATTTGTGCCGCTGATTGGGCTCGAACACGCGACCTCTCGATGGATAGCCGCGACGCCAGCCAGCGCACCTACCAACTGGGATTGGTATTTCAATACAGCATAAGTTAAAAGTAGTATGGTCAGCGACAGATCCGTTTTTTTAATCTTCGTTCAAAAAAATGAACAATGTTTTCTTGAAGAAATTTAAAACTCAAACAAACTGTTAAAACGTGAACAATTATTGAAAACATGAACAAAAATTTATATAGGACGAATGATTTTCAAATATACATTGAACATTTTTTAGGTGTGTGATGACCAATTTTTAACTACACAGCGAACATTTTTGTGATATACATTGAAATAATTTAAAACATATTATACATTTTTGTGATATACGATGAACAAATTTTATACATTGAACTTTTTTTAATATAATCTGAACAATTTTTAACTGAAAAACCAATTTTGTGATTATACATTGAACAATTTTTTGATATGCGCTGAAAGACCATTTAAATACCCGTTGAACATTTTTTTATGCACACTGAAAAAATCAAAATTGTGAACAAAATTTGAAAAAGTGAATAAATAGCAGCGACGCCAACCACACTAGCTACCTACTCAGTATGTCTATATTGCAGCGAGAATTTTAAAGTAGAATGTATCGCGACAGATTTCTTTTTTCTTCAAAGTTTTCAACAATTCTTGGAAACAAATGTGATTTTTTAAATACGCTGAATTTTTAAAAAATATACTTTGAACATTTTTACATACGTTGAAAAAAAATTAAACAGCACCAGCACGGGGTCGCATGTTCAAGGCACACCGTGCGCATTTTTTTAACAAAAAGATAAAAGCAGACCGGCCCAGCAGAAGCAAGGTGTGTAGCGCCCATTGTGAAATTTTATTTCTTAACGGAAAAAATAAAGCGGGCCGGCCCAGCGGGGTGGAGTTGTGTGCCCTCAGCGAAATCCCAGCAATCCCGGCCATCCAAACGACTCGAATGTTTGATTTAGACCGGGATTGCATAGTTCAGGGTACAATCGACCGGGATTTCGACTTGGGGGTTCATTTCGCCGAACGTCTACGAGTTCAGGGTTACATGGCGCCTAGCTAGCTAGGTAGCTAGGGTGATCGAGAGAGACTGGTTAATGGCGTTGTTGGGGCTGGCTACGCTGCTTGATCGGGTCGTGGTCATGGTGGTGTTAGCGGGAGCAGGCATGGCATGGCCCGACTCTGCGCGTGCGCCGGAGATTTCAGACCTTGCGTGCACGTGGGGGCGACAAATTTGGAATCGACGTGCTCATTTATTGGCAGACACCTCCAAGTCGCGAGTGGCATGTCTTAGGTTTCACATTTCAGACTCACGGACAGTCCCGCAGCAATAGTAATCTGAAATCCGATGGCTCCCGCTTGAATTCGTTACACAGGATAAGAAACAGAATTGCAAAGTTCAGATAAGTCTTTGCCGCTGCAGTACTCCAACCTAAGATGGAGACGAAAGTGAGCCTGAAGAGAAAAGGCGGACGGCTCGATCCCATCCCGTCATCTCCGTCTTCTCTTCTGTCAAGCTCGGGCTCGTTAAAACGTCAACAACAGTTACGGGATTACTACTGTAGGCTGCATATCTTGGTCCTTTTCTACCGTGGATTACTCAACGTGAGCGCCACTCTACGCGTACGCAATTAATCTCCTGTCTTGTGCATGGTGATCCTCGCCTTTCGCCACCTTCACACCTTTCTCGTGACAAAATTGTCAACACAAGCAACCCGTAGATTAGATCATGAAGATGTAACATCGTGCCCGAGATACGCTAACTTGTTTCGGGGTTTCACTTTGGTCCGCTATTTTCCACGCAGGAGCAAATGCTACCTAGAGCCGAACTAGATGTCTGCACTACAAAAGACTTTATTAAGACAGGGTCAGTGTGAGTGATGTTCTAGCTAAACATGTGACTTGTCTGACGCGACGAGTAACCTTTTTCCTTTTACTAGTAAGATGCCCGTGCCTTGCACGAAACACTGAAATGCATTGATCCGGAAGTTGTTTATTTGATAAAGTATGTGAGTTCATCTCACGTGTAACAAATATCGATAGGTTTCTTCGGATATTCATTCTTCTCTAGAGCTCACAACCATCCGGGTGAATAGTAAATGTAGGCAAAACAGATAAAATAATATTTTTTGCAAACAAAAGCATTCAAGTGTTCAATCTGCATCCAAAACTTCATGAAGAAATAACACTTATGGTGCTTCGCAAAAATGATCTTTTAAAATTATTTTTTGAGTATCGATTTTATTTATTTTTTTCTAGACCGCCATGAATGTAACGCATGATAACTTGGAAGGGGCGGGGGAGATGGCGAGGAGGAGGGGTCGTGGTGCTGGTCGCCAATGCGGCCTAAGAGAAGGCATGAGAGGCGTTGGGGGCAGACGGCGCCGAGAGCAGCGATCTCTTCAGATCCTTCTTATTTTTTTCCTGAGATGGCTAGATGACGTGAGAGGGAGAGATGGCTGAACATGAGAGGCAGGAGGTTATCTACAAACGAGAAGTGGAGTGCGCATGTCTTTTTGTAAAACTGACATAATTTGTCTCAGATGCGTTGGATGTAAATTGAACGGATGTAAATGAAGGATGACAGGCACACCATCATCATCAACTCAGCTTTTTATAAGAATAGAGACACGTACGGTATCCACGGTAGAGTTCTCTGAAATAATGTGGAAGTCACCCGAGAGGAAAAAGAGAGAGAAATGTGAAAATGCCATCGCTGATGCAGACGATGTTGTTGACATGCATGGCTAGCTATGTACGGAGCAACCTCAGGCTCGTCACTCGGAGCATCTACAGCCGGACGCCTCAAACCATTCCTTATGCGCTAGCGGACGCACCCGGTCAGTGACCGGACAGGAGCGAGAAGGAAAAAACGTGACCCAACCGGACCCATCATATCATCTCTATACGTCCGGGCTGTCCGAGAACCCTCGGATCCATCTCAAATATGGGGAGGATATGAGGGCTCGCGGACACGCCCGGGCACGCCCGAGCAGTCCGCCACGTAGGGCGCGGCCCCATCCCGGACCACCTTTTCTCTTTCTTTATTCATTCTTTTATTTTTCTTTCTTCGTCTCCACCAATCACGTGCAAGTGACTAGACATATGAGAAGAAAAATGAGGAGTGTGGCCGCACGGACAGATAAATGAGGACTCAAGACGGACACACCCGTCACTGACCGGGAGCGTCGGACATTTAAGGGGTCATATTTGCTATGTCCGGTTGTCGATGCTCTTAGCCTTCCTTCTTGACTGAATACAATCAAACTTTCCGAGTTTTTTCACGTCAGAAAATGAAGGTCTGTAACCGTGGATATTTCTTTATTTTTTCCCGTAGAGAGTCTTCTTTTTTTATCTCAAATACATGGATACAGGTTGTAGACCACGCACACCCCACACACACACAACACGCACGCACACCACTGCACACACCTGCTATGCATCTGCCAAGATCTACACGCAATACACATGCGGCACATCTTGAGAAACTTCCAAAGTCACCCGACTCCGTGAACTACGGGTACGTCATCATCCCTATGACCTGTATGCATGTGAGATACCTGCAGGGGGCAATATCCCAGATGAGACACCCACGTCGATCCCAAAATCCTGGGCGGGCTAGGTGGCCACCTGCCACAATCAACCATCGAGCCGCGGGCTCGTCCTCCACACAGTCCTTTAGTTTATCCTACACAAAACAAACATGGCATGTCAAGAGATGATTGGCATCTATCACTGTAGTCTTTTAGACACAACACTAAGACCTCTTCCAATGCAAAGATGCTTAGATAAGGTGCTAAGTGCATTAAATATCTTATCAATTTAACTCTCCAATGCATAGGTGCTTAACTTGTTGTTGCTAAACACACTTTGTTTAATGAGTTAGCATATAAAGTCTTTCATGCATTGGTCAAATTGTTTCATTTAAATGGTTTGTCTAGATTCTCGCGCTTGACATTGGTTCTTCCTAGGGTTAGCAAAGTGCCCTCTCCCCTTCTTAAATGTTGTGCCATGCCATTTTTTCGCTTATGTGGCATGCTTAGCACCTGTCCAGCGTGGAGCACTGGGAAGGGCCTAAAAGTACTAGTATAATGCACTAGAAGAGTCATATCTAAACACGTATTTAATGCATGAGATAAAACTTAAGTGAAATATGTAAGCTAGGAATAATGGGATTGCATGCATCGATAATTTCATTGATCGTGCACGGGGCACATATATAGATACAAGGGGTGCACCCGATGTCTTGTCTCCCAAGCTACAAAAAAGTTACAGAGGGGGAGAGAGACGTGACAAGTGCAAAATATACAACCCAGACCTATATACGTACACGCAGAGAATACATGTTCAACACCTCTCCGCAGTCGAAGCGTCGCCGGAGACGCAAAGACTAGATCGAAAACCCTCGAAAGTTGGGGTAGGCAATCCTTTCGTCATGACAACGGCGAACTGCTGATCGGTGGGCACATGTAGTACTCGAATGCGACCAAGCACAACCTGATCACGGACAAAGTGAATGTCGAGCTCGATATGTTTGGTCCGTCGATTATGAGCCGGGGTGGCCGAGAGGTAAACCGCGGAGACGTTATCACAGTAGATAGTCATCGCCTTAGGAACCTCAACCAGCAACTCCTGATACACCGCCTCAGCACTCCGCAACGGCGTTAGCCACAGCTCGATACTCCGCCTCAGCACTCGAGCGAGAAATCGTGGGTTGTCGTTTAGACGACCACGAGATCAGCGAGGGCCCAAGGTAGACACAGTAGCCAAAGGTGGAGCGTTGAGTGTCGGTGCAACTGGCCTAGTCTGTGTCGGAGTAGGCGATGAGGGCGGTGTCGGAGGAACCCGTCAAGGTGAGACCCATAGCTGTGGTGCCACGTATGTACCGCAGAATACGTTTCACGAGAGCCCAATGAGTGTCATGGGGGAGTGCATATGGAGGCACACCTGTTGTATTGCATACTGTAGATCCGGTCGCGTAAGCGTGAGATACTGAAGAGCACCGATGATGGAGCGATAGAAGGCAGCGTCGGACACCGGAGAGCCCTCAACGGCGGACACCTTGGCCTTCGTATCGATAAGGGTTGAAGCGGGCGGCAATTAAGCATGCATGCTCGTCCAGAAGCTCGTGGACGTACTTCTGCTGATGTAGAAAGAAGCCCATGGCGTGGCAGACAACCTCGATGCCGAGGAAGTAGTGGAGGGCCCTCAAGTCCTTGAGGGCAAACTCCGCGCTGAGGCAAGTGGTGACCTGCCAGAGCAGCGCGGGAGATGAACCTGTCAGGATGATGTCGTCGACGTAGAGGAGGAGGTACACGGTGGTGGCACCCTGATGTGAAAGTGCGTTATATCGACTAGAGGGGGGGGGGGTGAATAGGCGAGTTTTACAAAATCGTCACTGAGGAATTTCTAGGTGAAGAAATTCATAAGCAACGACACACTAGCAGCGGAATAAGTACTCAGGTATAAACAGAACAGAGCAACAACATAGTCATCATGATGAAATGAAAACAAGCACAGTGTACAGATAGCGTGATAACAGGATAAGCAGGCTGAAGACTATGTGACTGAAGGATTAGGAACGAGGAATTAGAGAAAATCTTCAGTCAAAGTCTTCAAACAGTGACGATCAGGTCCATCAACACATGAATGAGGAAATGAAAGGGTTGAGGAAAGAGAACCAGTTGGCTTGGTGAAGACAATGATTTGGTAGACCAGTTCCAACTGATGTGACAGTTGTACGTCTGGTTGGAGAGGCTGAGTATTTAAAATCGAGGACACACAGTCCCGGACACACAGTCCTCACCGTATTCTCCTTGAGCTAAAGTCACACAGACCTCGCCCAACACTCGTGGTAAGTCTTCAGGTGACTTCCAAACCTTCACAGACTTGGTCACTCGGCGATCCACAATTCCTCTTGGATGCTCAGACCATGACGCCTAACCGTCTGGAGGATACACAATCCTCAAAGGTAACAAGTGTCGGCTCCACACAGGAACAATCTCTTCAGTGATGCTCAATCACTTTGGGTTTGTAGGTGTTTGGGTTTGGGTTTTGGGTTTTCCACACTTGACGATTTTCGCTCAAAGTCCTCGGAGGATGGGATGCTCTCAATGACAAGTGTCAGTTTCTCTCGGAGCAGCCAACCAGTTAGTGGTTGTAGGGGCGGCTATTTATAGCCTAGGGAGCAACCTGACATGATAAGACATAAATCCCCTTCAATGATATGACCGTTAGGTGGGTAGATATTTTGGACAGTTGGCGCATAGCACAACAACGGTCAAATATGAGGTTCAAATTCCTCAGGGCTATCATGTTCCCCACTGTGTAGGCAATCCGTACTGGTGAATTCCTAACTCCTAAGTTAGAACAAATTCCTCATAAACCAGAAGATCTTTATCTCTGTCACTGAGGAAATTGACTGAACTGATATGAGATTTCCAATGGCTTCACTCGAAAGGATTGGGTAGGTGTAGGATTTTGAGATGAGCATCACTTGGAAATCAGTTTCCTTAGTATTACCTCAACCCCCTTTAATAGTACGGTGTTTCCAGTGACTCAAGAAAGAGATAATGAAACTATGAAAATAGAAGTCTTCACGCTTCATAATCCTCGCATGAATATCCAAGTCTTCAAGGTCACACCAATTTCTTCACTTTCAAAATCTTCAGGAGAACCAAAGTCTTCAGCTGAAGACATACATTTTTAGGGGTCGACTTTCATCATAAATATCAAATTCCTCATCGACTTATAGAGCCTGTGTACACTCACAAACATATTAGTCCCTTAACCTATAAGTCTTCAATACACCAAAATCACTAAGGGGCACTAGATGCACTTACAATCTCCCCCTTTTTGGTGATTGATGACAAATAGGTTAAGTTTTCAACGGGGATAAACATATCAATTGAAAGTGCTAAATATAGAGGAATTTGATTGCAATATATAGAAGAACTCCCCCTGAAGATGTGCATGTGTGAGGAATTTGCTTTCAAACAACAAAGCACATTGTAGAGTAATATCATGGAGATCTGCCCCTATATCTTGTAATTCATACACTCATTTGACATATAATATGAAGAATTTGAAATGCATTATGAAATATGGTGTCTGACGAAATTTAGCATGCGTGCATTAAGTACTTGACGAATTAAGCATGCAGAAAGGAGTCAAAAGTATCAGATCACCATAGGACTTTAAGTTTACAACTCGATCCAACAAATACTTCAGAAGAACGAGAGTTGTAACTTAGAAAGAAAACGCCCATATATAGACCCGCTTGAAGACTAACTCAAATCCCCCCCTTGTCATCAAATGACCAAAAGGGACGAAAAGTGAGGACTAACACCCCTGAAGAATATCATCATGATGTCGATGGAGGAGTGCCAGCATTGTTGGGGTCGTCTGTTGTAGTAGGGCCTGATGCAGTGTCGTCCAAATCTTCAGCTTCGTCCGTCTCGCGCGATGAAGAATATGAGATGACGACCACCTAAGGAACTTTAACTTTCTTGAATTTCTTCGAAGGTGGCTGAGACCAGTCAAAGTCTTCTTGGAAGTCCATCTTCTTGAGTTCATCATCAGTGTAGATATGCAAAAGAATAGCCCAGGTGCGGTCGAAGACTTGATGCAGATAATAGTGATTCTTCTTCACAGAGTTTTGAGTGACAATCATGTTCTGAAGAATTGCACCAAACTGACGCTTGACCCACTTGTGATTTCTATCCACCTTCTGATGAAGACTTAGGAGCAGCTCACGATCAGTCATCACTCATGGAGCAGTGGCCTGAGGAATTTGCTTTGAAGCATTTGCAGCAGTGTCATGAGTGGCAGAGTCATCATTTGTAGAGTAGGATGCTGCCTTTCAAAATTGTCCATCCAAAGGACGAGTGCCTTCATCAATTATTGCAGTGTTGCCCTTCTCATCAGCTGAGGTAATAGTCCGCTACAGGACTTCAAGTGGTGGCAAATAGCTGAGATGATTCTGAAAGTTAGCCTTGTAATGAATTGAAGTCCTTGATCTGATGAATTTCATGATCCAGGGAGCGTAAGGCTTCAACTCAAAAGGTGACAAAGCAGCATTGGCCAAAGTCCTCATGAAGAAATCATGATAGTTGATTGGGATACCATGCATGATGTTGAAAAGCAAGTTCTTCATGATGCCAACAACTTCTTCTTCTTCAGTGTTGTGGCCCTTAATGGGACTGAGGGTTTTGGCCAGAATGCGATAGACAGTCCTTGGCACATACAACAAATCCTTGACTAGGAAATTTGTCCTTGGAGCTTGGCCAGCATTCAAAGGCTTCATGAGCACTTGCATCAGATGATTCTGTAGTTCAGGTTCTTCATAGAGCTTCAGTGCTCCTTCAGCGGGTGGACTCACTGGGATGACATGAAGAAATTCAGAGGTTGGAGCTTTGTGATGAGTATTTTTTGTCATCCAGTCCAGAACCCATGGATTCACATCATAAACATTGCCTGTAAGATGCAAAGTGGCATAGAGCTGAAGAATTAGCTCTTCATTCTAGTCGCAGATGTCTGTGTAGAAGTTGAGCAGCCCTTAGTCATGAAGAACACTGAGGACTAGAGTCAAACATGGAAGTGACTCCATATCAATGTCATCGGCGATGACATATTCTTCACCAAAAGGAACAATTTCCTTTGATGGCATGACAGTCAGCGGAACAACATCAATTGGATTCTCAAAAGAGCTCGTCAAAGTCTTCACTTTCTTCGGAGCTGAAGTCTCTGAGGCATCTGATGCTTTCCTCTTCTTTGCAGCTGCCCTTTCGGCAACCTTGGTTTTCTTCGCTTCTGATGCAGAAGGAAGGAGAGTGCTTTTCGTCTGTGAAGACTTTGCAGGGGGAGCAGATGAAAGAGGCACAATTTCTCCAGGCAGAACTATTTCAGTTGCCCTGGCAGGTTCAGATTCTTCAGCTGGCCTGTGTTGATCTTCAGGCGCAACATTGGTGGTTGCCCTGGCAGTTTCATCAGGAGCTGGAATAGCATCATCAGCCTTGGCACTCTCAGTTTCTTCAGCAGCCTGAGTTTCATCAGCAGTGCTGGCATGTTCTTCAGTGGGCTAAGCAGATGCTTCACCCTGAGGAATTTCTTGTTGCGCTTCAGCAGCAACATTGTGCTTGAGGCCTTTTGCTAGCTTGACGAATCTGACTTTGGCACCTAGCCAATCATCTTTATACGTGTCAAATTCATCACTAAGAGCTTTTATTTTAGACTGAATAGTCACAAGTTCTTCAATTGTCTTTTTCAGGACATTTTTCTTCAGATAATGCTCCTTCTTGTACCGAGCTTTCTTCACTGATCTGGCCTTCTCAAACTTCCACTTTTCTTCAGCAATGAAAGCAGTCAACATGTGACTTTGTCCTGGTGTGAGGTTCAGATCAGGAAGGGGTGTGTTGGAATCTTTATGCTCAAGATCAATGTAATCAAGGATCTTCTTTGGATCCAGCAAGAGCGGCACCGCACTGCCTTTGGCACTAGCGGCCCGGTGTTGTCGGTCTCTGATGATTTCTGCCAGTTCTTCATCATCAGCTTCACCTTCAGACAATGGAACTTCAAAGGCGATCTGCTTCTTGTGAGCACTTGGCCTTGTGCCGCGTCCAGCAATGACCTTTTTCTTCAGCAGGTGAGGCTGAGCTGAGGAACTTGCTGAAGCTCTTGAAGCAATTGAAAAGCCTATTGTCCTTTGGCACGTGGCAAGATGCATTGGTGCTGAGGACTTTGCAGGTGCAGCTGAGGGCTTTGCTTGAGCAGATGGCCCTGGGGGCTTTGAGGAGCTTGGCCGTGAGGGCATAGCAGAAGAAGATGGCTTTACTGTTGATTTCTTCTTCATAGCCTTCTTGGCCTGACTAGCAGAGGCTTCAGCAGCAGCAGCAGAATCTTCATTGAATTTCTTCACTACTTCTTTTGCTACTTTAGCCAATTTTCTTTGGCGCTTGGCCCATTTGTTTGGAAGTTCCTCACCTCTTCTGATGCGAGAGGGGTCAGCTTCTTGTCCTGGTGCCAATGGAGGTGAAGATGTTGAACGGGTTTCAAATAGAACACACATGAAGAATTTGTGAACAGACTGGGTTGCGTTTAGCATAGAGGGGGAACAGGTCCGATCACATTCACTTAGATGAAAAAGCAACTTGAAGAATTAGCTATAAGTGAATGTTGTAGAGGACATGAAAAACTCATAATATATATAGCATTGAAGAACAATGTTGGAAAGACTGAAGAAATTGCAAAAACTCAAATTGAAGATTTTCAACTTTGGTTGGTGGCGTAACCCACCATATAAGAATGATGATTTCAGACACCGCATACAATTGTCGTAGGGTTCTGAGAATCAAATTATTCATTAATTTCTTCACACTTAGAGGGTTAATCTTCATTGATTGAAGGAAAACGTTACTTCGTGTGTTGCACATCTAAGTCATCAAATTTGCATTAGTGTTAGGATGTGTGTCCTTTTCAAAGAACATTCAAAGATTCTAAGATATTTAGCTCACACCACAACTTGCTAAATCTCTTCTGATCTAAGGGCTTTGTGAAGATATCGGCCTGCTGATCTTCAGTATTCGCATGGTCGATGGAGATGTCGCCCTTCAACACATGGTCACGAAGAAAATGATGACGAATCTGGATGTGCTTTGTCTTCGAGTGTTGAACTAGGTTGTGAGAAATCTTCATAGCACTCTCATTGTCGCAGTACAGTGGCACATTCTTCACATTGATGCCATAGTACTTGAGGGTTTGCTTCATCCATAGCAATTGAGCACAACAAGATCCAGCAGCAATGTACTCAGCTTCAGCGATAGAGAGTGATACGCAGTTCTGCTTCTTCGAGGACCAACATACCAAGGAACATCCGAGGAAATGACATGTGCCTGATGTTGACTTATGGTCCACCCGATCACCAGCATAGTATGAGTCAGAATATCCAATGAGATCAAAAGAAGAGCCCTTGGGATACCATAATCTAAGTGTTGGAGTGTGAGCTAGATATCGAAGAATATGCTTCACAGCATTATGGTGTGATTCCTTCGGTGTAGCTTCAAATTGGGCACACATGCAAACACTAAGCATAATATCCAGCCTAGATGCACATAGATACAATAAAGAGCCAGTCATGGAGTGGTATACCTTTTAATCGAAGTCTTTGCCATTTTCATCGGTGCATAGATGGCCATTTGTGGGCATAGGGATTTTGACGCCTTTGCAATCTTGCATGCTGAATTCCCTCAACACATCCTTGAGGTATTTCTCCCGGGATATGAATATGCCATTGTGTTGTTGACGAATTTGAAGACCTAAGAAGAATTTCAACTCTCCCATCATGGACATTTGATATTCCTCACTCATCATATCACTACAAAAAAATACACTTCTGTGATGATACGTGTTTGTCACAGTAGGTCACGTTTTTTGTCATGCATGTACATCCTTGACGATTTTATGACAGAATCAAGATAGTCATACCTGTGCTGTCGTAGAAGTGTTCCATGACATTAACAAAATTATCATCACGGAAGTGTCCACTTCCATGACGATAAATCACGCATCACAGAAGTGCTTTCGTCAAGGGTGACCGACACATGACATCCATCGTAACGGAACGCCGTTAAGCTATCGGGTTCGATTTTGGATCCGATAACCCGTTAACAGCCCAGACCAATGGGGATTTTCCACGTGTAAAATCATCATTGGATGGAGGAAACACGTGTCAGCTCCGCGTTGGCACAAGTGTCACTCATCCAATGGGCGAGACGTGCCTATGATATGTTGACATGTGGACCGGCCCATAAAGTTTAAATGGGCCGGCCCAACTAAAGGCCCCCAAGATTTTGCGTACCATAATGGGCCGGCCCAGCTAAAGGCCCAGGAGATTTTGCGGACCATAATGGGCTGGCCCAGCTAAAGGCCCACAAGATTTTGTGGGCCATAATGGGTTGGCCCAGGTAAAGGCCCACAGGATTTTTGTGTGCCATAATGGGCCGGCCCAGGTAAAGGCCCACAAGATTCTTGCGGATCATAATGGGCCACCCAGTTAAAGGCCCATGAGATTTCGCTGACATTAATGGGCCGACCCAGCTGTAGGCCCACAAGATTTTGAGGACCCTAGTAGGCCGGCCCATTAACTGGCTGCCATGTTTTGGGCCAAATGCCGACCCATATTTGATCCAGTCCATTAATGGCCTGCCACATTTCGGGCCTAATAATGGCACATATGAGATCTAGCCCGTTAAAATCCTACCACGTTTTGGGTGAAATTACGACCCAGATCAGGTCCGGCCCTTTAAGAGGCTTTGAGCTAAATTATGGCCCATATCAGATTCGATCCGTCAACTGGACACTATGCTTTTGGGCCCACTTGCTAAAGGCCCATTTAGTAATTCAGCATGATATTAGTTTCAGCCTGTTAAGGGCCCATTTAACATTTCAGCCCTATATTAATTTCGGCCTATTAAAAGCCCGTCATATAGTTGGGCCTAACTACGGCCCGGTTTGCATCCGGCCTGCTCGCAGCCGATATCAGATTGGGCCAAACAAGGACCAAGACAATTTTGGCCTGTTAAAAGCCCGTGATTTGATTCGCACAATTATGGGCCGGGGTCCATTTCGGGCTGCTGCCGGCCCGTGAGCTGTTCGGCACGTTTCAGGCCCAACCTACTTCTCAGCCTCCTAAAAGCCCATTGAGTTTTCTTGCGAAAAGAGGGTCGGGGGTTACTCGGCCTATTAAAGGCCTAAATCTACTAGTGGGCCAGTTTACTTTTGGCCTTTTAACGGACCAAGATGACGGGGCCCATGATGCGGATCATACATCCTGATTGCATGACGACCCGATTATGTACCATAATTTTACGGTTTGGCTGATTTACTGCGAAGACAGGATATATATACAGTAAAATAACTGGAGCATCGTGAATAAGAAAAAACCTATACTATACAATAAAGAAATTATGGCATATTACATCCACTGGGCATCAAAGTTCGCCACTATGATAATAAAGCACAAGCAAACAACAACTTACATACACTGGGTATCAAAGATCGCCACCAGTGCAAATAAACACGCCAACAAAATAATATACAAAACCGACAACACTTCAATAGAGTTCAAGAGAGGTTAGCCCTGCTGGGGAGCTGCAGCGCAAGCAGCTGAGCAAGCTGATGAGACTGCGCTTGTTCAACACTTATATCTTCCTCACTCTGAAAGATAAACAAGCAGACAAATGACAGGTTTTGCACATAAAAGTACCAGTGCTGACAATTCATCGCATTTCTTACTGGCGGATAAAGTGACACAGTTTAAAATTGCATTAACACAATATGGTATTGTTCAGGTCAAGACATGGTAGGAAATGACATTGTGAAGGAGTTGGCAGCTTCACGACACCACTGGATTACAGATCAAGAACTCATAAGTATCAATGGTTAGTGTGCTGTCAATTTATCCCATTTCAGATTAGCAAATAAAGAGACGGTTTAAATAATAGTAGAATGATATGACATTGTTCATAGTTAAGACATTGCAGAATATGACATTGTGCTGTAGTGGGTAGGTTCACCACACCACTGAATTATAGATGAAGAACATAAGCATACATGCAGTGCAAAAGAAGATCACTTGCTCTGTATAGTTTAATTTACATGGTATGAAGAAGGAACTTGGTTGTACAACTGAAAACTTAAATTGAGAAGGACAAACTTTTGTTTATGAACTACATAATAAATTTTAAACATGATATTTGATGCAAACACCAAAAATAAACAGTTGTTGCAGTCATGCCTAACCAAATATACACAACAAAGTTTGAAGGCTTGAGAAGGACAAACTTACATTATTGGTGAAGACATGCTCTATAAAGCCCTTGTCCATGCTGATGGGGGGGGGGCAATTCAAGAAGTTTACCACAGAATCTTCTTCATAAGCATTGTCTTTATTCTACATTTTGTTAAGAGTAAATATAGAAGTGATAATATACAAAAAAATGGAGAATATTTAAGATAAGATGAAGAGTGATGCTACACAACCAAGTAGCTATAAATGTAAGTGCAGCGATACAGGCAAAAGGTACAACCAAGAGCAATGCACAGCTAAACTTCTTCAGTACCATCGATGTTATCCAACCTTATGGTAAGAGTAAATATAGATCTAATGTGTAGAAAATGGAGGGCAAAGGAAAGTAAGCTGCAGAGTGATGGTAGATGAACAACTACCTGTCAATATAAGTACACTGATAAAGGACAACATGTACTTACAAGAACAATGCAGAGCTAAAAAAATTCATTGGCATTGGATATATTCTACACTAATGTAACCATTCATATAGATCAAAAAATTTGGAGCGAACATTTGATAAGCAAGCTATCATGCATACTGCTGTCACATAATGAACCAGGTATGTATGCAAGTACAGTGATACAGGACAATAGGTACTAACAAGAGAAAAGTAGTGGACAACATATTTGCGATATCCTGTCGTTCTTTTCAAACTGGAATTCTTCTTCGAGCAGATTTCCTGCAAAAAAGATCCGTAAGGCACATGCGGAAAAGTAGAAGTTCAAATTGTCATGTGATTTCATAGACAATACCTCATCCTGGGAACGAGACCAGTGCATAAAAAGGTTTTTCCATTCAATGTCTTCTAAATTTAGCACATGAGACTTCGCTAGAAATTCGTTTATAGACTTTCCATCAAAGTGTGATTTCCTCAGGTAACACCGATACTGCTGAAATGCTTCCTTGAAAAGCACAAGCAAGCTTTGCTCGTCATGACTATCCAGATTGACCCTTGCCTAGTTACAACAATGTAATGTAAATCATTGATGTGTTCAATCAGCAGAAAACAGGAAAATAATAACCATGAATAATAGCACTTACACATAAGTTGGACAGGAAGATGTGAAAACGGTGTTTGTCTTCACTATAATCTTCCCATGATGGGAATATATGCACGTAGTCCCTAACAATATTGAAAGCATTGTCTTTTAAACTAGGAATAAATGGAATGGGGTTCCAATCTGCAGGAATTGGCCGTCTCTTCAGTTGGGATAGGTCTTCGGCCGGTGGACTTGCTGTACTTTTTGCTGGAGTGGGATTTTTCTGTGGTACGGCTAGTGCTATGGAAAATGAAATCAGTATACCTTTTGCTGGAGTGCAGGTCCTGTGTGGTGGGGCTAGTGGTGTGACCAGTGAAGTATGGGTACAGTCTGCTGGAGTCGGTCCTATGTTTTGTGTCACTGGTTGTACAACCAATATAAGTGGGGTGCTGCCTGATTTCTCCGGCACCACCACATTTTTCAAGGACTTTGCTGGTGCTCCTTCAGGTTCGGCAATCACCCTCTTCCTTTTTGATGTCTGATGCACAAGAACAACATTTGAGTGAAAAAACATGGTATGATGACAGATGGAATATGTATTCATAATGGATGGGCATGGCATCTCGACATATATGATGAGTAAACTAAGCAGATGGTGGTGCAACAAAGTAGAAGAAATGCAAGACAACATATGCAAGATATGCACAATCAATAAAACCTTGCCAAATTAGAACAGGCACCTTGATGGGTGAACAGGACATGCCATCTACCTTTGACTCCTCGAGGTTAGCATAGTCATTAGGATCATATTCTGAACAAGAATAACCAGGTGGGGAGCGTATGAGTTTCATTGCATCTAGAATGGCACTCAATGCCTTGGTGCCAATTTTGTAAGTCATTGCAGTGTTCAGCTTCAAGAGTGGACTGCTGCTAGTGCGACACAAAGTAGCTACACAGATCATAGTGTAGATATAACGGGGAAAACCGTAAGCATCAGAGTAAAATCAGAAAAATGGGACTTGCTGGAATATATGTGCTAGTACTGCCGGTACGGCTAGAAAGGCTTCGGATACCAATTCTCTTCAACTGAAGGTGCGGTACTGTTAATATCAGTGTAACTCTCAAAGGCGACACAACTCCTCGCATTTCCTTGCTATTCGTATAGGATTCAAGTGGGCAGGCCACTACAAATCCTATTCCTATGTTTACAAAATCCTATGAATCAAAGAGGCTCAAAGTGTCCATCACAACCGACCGTATAGACCTCTACACTGCAAATGTCCCTGCTCATCTTCAGTACAAGGAACATACTATACTACTATCATACTCCCTCCGTTCCAAAATACAAGTCTTGGTAGAGATTTCCACTATGGATCACATACAGATGTATCCAGAAACATTTTAGAGTGTAGATTCACTCATTTTGCTCCTTATGTAGTCCATGGTGGAATCTATACAAATACTTGTATTTAGGAACGGAGAGAGTACATATTAAAGAAGAATGGAAGAGGAACATGGTAAAGAAGAGCAAGCGGATTTTGGATAATAAAATGTTGGTTGCGCAGTGCCCACACATGATGAACTAGAGCACATTAAGAATGCAACTCCCAGCTTCTCTCGACCATTTCAAGCGGTTGGATGAAGATCCTACGTCTCCTAACCCTTCTTCTTCCTCGTCTCTGATTCTTCCCATATAGAACACCGCACGGGCCGCCGGCCGGAACACCGGCCCCTATCGCATGTGTTCCTCCGCCACCCCCACCCGCGTCGAGTTTTCTTCATTCGGCGAGGCCCCACAACCACCCGAGCCCCTTCATTCGCACCGGCGAACTCCGGTGAGCTCTGAAAAATTGACTGACCCAATTTTGAAATTTAGTCTACTGTGATTTAACTAGTGTGGAATATAAAGGGGGGAAACCATAAGTATTGGGAGTATAGTGTTGAGCGTGCCATGGCGGATATGAAGGTGCAAACCGGACAAAGGCAACTTTGCAACCAAGACAAGAAATCAGAGTAAAGCAGTGGCGATCTATTTTCTTGCTGCGATAAATAAGTTGAGCAGATACGAAAGAGTACCGCCTCTAGTGTGGCGCCATGTATGCATCTGCTGAGAATTTGACGGTGTTGCATTAGCGATGGCTGTCGGCAGCGTGGAACCAGATCTAGGAGGGTAGACGATGGCGGCGGAGCGCGGTGGACGAGACGGCCGTAGGAGCGGCGCCGGCAAGGTAGACGATGACGAGGATGAAGCGAGAGGACAGGATGCAAGGATACCGCTCCGAAGCCGTGGATGAGAGAGGTCAATCTCTTGTAATGGACGGCGGCATCGGGGTATCAGCTCTGGCATGGTGGAGGAGGACGGCGGTGGATTGGGTGGCGGACGGAGGAGGCTGGGGTGGAGATGGTATTTTGGCGCCCATGGAGTACGAATGGGGAGAAGGGAGGTAGATAGGAAGGGGGGAACCATGTATTCAGGGCGCGCTTGTCTCAAATGCGAGGAAATTTACAAACTTAGCCCCCGTTTCAAATTTCTTACATCACAACAATATTAGTCGGTTGGGGATAGGACGGTAATCTCGCATACACCGAATATTTGCCGACGAGAGTTTGTTTTTGGCGCCCACCGTGTATGAATCGGGGAGGGAGTCGATTTCGGCCGAGGACACACTGTGTTTTGGCGCCCACCGTGTATGAATCCGGGTGAGAGGTGGTTACGCCATGTTTGGGTGAAATTACAAACCTACCCCTATCAAAACCTATAGAAATCCAGCAGATAGGCTTTGTGTGGTAGGGATAGGTAGTAGTAATTTCCATCTCGCAGATTTTGGTTTCGAGCGGTTACTGTGACTTTCCCCTTTTCGTTCAAATTTTGCAGAGTGCACGTTTACCGTGCCAACTCAATTCGAATCCCGTTTGTATTCTATATTTTTCGGGCGGGATCCATTTTCAATTGGAATTAAATTCTATATACATCATTTTTTATATATACTTTCAAAAGAACAACAAAAAATTCTGCTCCTTTATATGTATAATATGATTTACAAATACAATAATCTCAAAATCTTAAGGTTGAATTCAAAAAAATTTAACCAAATTATGTTCTACTAAAATGTATGGATCAGTAATATCTACATATTAAATAACATAGATGTGCGTGAATTCATATGAGTATGCATGTTCGATAGATCAATTTTGGTTCGAGTATGGATTACATGTATCATCATATCGAATTCAAATATTTGAATCCCTTTTATGTTCACTCCTTTCACGCCATCTCTCTCGCATGCATGCTCCTTCATGTAGCTATCACTCTCTTTTCTCCAGCTCACCCGCACGCTCACTTCATGTTTCTCCTATCCTCGCAAACATGGTCTCGACGTCTCCCTTAAGAAGTGTCAGACTCTCCCTATCATTATACATTACACGGTTTTCATTATCTCTCACGTCTCTACTGTTCTCTGGTATCACTCGGGACCTAAGCTTTCTTTTTCACCGCCACACACACAGTCTCTACTCGTCTTTCACTTTGTCTTTCTCTCTATGGGATTATCTCTCACACCCTATATGTCTCTAGATATGAATCATACCACTAAAATTACTCTCTCTCTCTCTCTCTCTCTCCTGTAGACACAATATTTGTTGCGGTCTCCTTTTCATGTCCATCCTAGACTGACATTATTCATTTGTTTACCGATCAGACAACCCCCCCCCTCTCTCTCACAGACACGCACACACAACTCCTATTTCCACTCCCCTTCCCGACTACCGTCTCTCTCTCTCACACACAAAACTCTCGCTTTCGCACCCCGGCTCGTATTTCTCTCACAAACATTTATCGAGTAGCCTCTAGATAGGTTTATACACCCGCACACTCGTGCTTCCACTATCGCATACATGTCTCTCTCCCGCTCCTTGTATCTATGTAGATTTTTGTTCCCTTCCTAAGACACGCCCTCTCGATCGTGCACACACACACACTATCACCTCATTTTAAGCTGATACCTATCACACACACACTCTTTGTGTCTTTGTCACACATGCACTCCGTCCTCCTCCACTCTCCCTCTCTCTCTGACACACACATGGGCTTTTTGCAACAACTAGCAAGATGCCCATGCGTTGCACGGAACATCAAGATGCATTTGTATGAGTAGTTGATCTTGTGGGGGAAACGGTTGAACGAGGGAAGGCCTTATTTGCAAATGTGGAGAGGGGTGTGGGTATCTTTTTGCAAAACTTCCATAGTTTCCTTCCTATCTGTAAGATATAGATCGGACGACCTATATTGCAGGATGGCAGTCACACGATCATCACCGACAATGCTTTTTATAAGAGTAGGGATAAAAACAGAGTTGGTGATGATGGTGGGCCTGCCATCCTGCAATGTAGGTCGTCCGATTTATATCTGACGGATAGGAAGGAAAATATGGCAATTTACCCGCACTCCTCACCACATTTGCAGATAAGGCCTTCCCTCGTTCATCCTTTTCTCCCACAAGATCTTGATGTTCCGTGCAACGCACACGCATCTTGCTAATAAGAGTAGAAATTAGACATATACCACTTCTCGAATCTTGAAACCAACAACATTCCTCCCTTATCTCATCAAAACCGCCAAAGGAATATATTTTGAGTGAAACATAACATATTTTTAGTGATATACGTATTTCAAAACTAGACCTTTTTTTCTATCAAATCAGTGAATATGTATTAATCTACTTTGATCGTGTGGCAACGCATTGGCACATTGCTAGTAGTCATTATAATTTTTTGGACAAGAGACAAACTATGGAGTACATATCCGAAGAGAAGAGGCGCACACATGCAGTCGGCTTCTCGCTGTCTCGCACACATGAGTGTTACGTAAAGGTGACGTTAAGAAATAAACCCTAAAACCCTAGGTGCATGATTGCTGCATTCGCGGGTACCGGGTACGTGGTGGAGCACCTTTGTAGGAATAGTCAGCTCGCGTGATAATTTGATCCGTAGGAGTTGATGGTTGAGACCACAGGTGGACGACTTGGAGGCGGTGGCTCGCCAGTTGCCACAGATCGAGTAGCCACATTTAAAAAATCATTGTTAGCGGGGTTAAGAGTTCCGATTTTCAATGGCGCGTTATAAGTACTAAGTAGTTTTTAGAACGATTGGTATGGAGTGAAAATGGAATTCATAGTACTATGTACCTCCTTGGCGTATGGTTGTATGGGTTTATGTTGCGATATGTTGAACCTGGTAGTTCTATGGCAAATACTATGGTTTAGATTTAGATGCTGGTTTTCAGTAATGAAAATCGGATGGGGAAACCCTTCTTTGATTAAAAAAACTACTACCTCCATTCTCGTTTACTAGTCCCCATCGTATTTTGGGTCAAAGTTTATCCATGAATTTTACTTGTAAAATGTGAATGGAAAACGAGATTTTGTTATACCAAAACAAAAAGGACTGGAGGGAGTGATTGCTCTGACACGGACGTGACCTCTCACAGCGCAGGCATTGAACCGGCGCTCCGGCCAAGAGGGCCCCACTCGCTGCAGGCTTGGCTGAGCACGCCTCCTCGCCGCGTGAAACCAGCTTAAGACTGCCCCGTCTTCCTTCATTGAATCCGCGCGTGTGCCGGCAACACGTCCTTCTGTGAGCCGGCAGGCATTTTTCTTTATTTATAACTCTCCTCACATTTTTTTGCCTTTGAAGTGAATCATGGTTGTGGACATTATGTATGAATGTGCAGATATCTGTGAACATGAGTTTGATGTGGAAGTTGAACTTGGAATGTCGGGCTTGCGCGTGAACCATACCATGTCCAATGCTTCGTCTGTTATTGTTTGGAAAGTAATTGATGTTATTACATGACCAGAAAAATATATTTTGTGCCACATCAGTAGATGCATAGACATCACAACAGACATGCTGACTGGATAAACATTTGAACCTAGCTATTATGAAGGAAATTTTGTATTGACAACAGTTTTAGATAGCAGGAGATGCTTAGCCTGCTCTGCCTCTGCTAGCTTATTTCTGGCTTCTTCCATTTCTTCTTTGGCTTGGGTGAAGAGAGCATCTGATTTCTCTTTTCGCTTCTTCGGGAACTCAGCTATATTCTCAAGGGCTGCTGCATGCTTTATTTCAGCCTTTACTAGAGCCACGAGGACACGAACAACCGACGACTCCACCTGTCTTGTGTGTAATCCAGCATCATCTGGGAATTGGCACCTGTTGGGTAACGTAGTAATTTCAAAAAAATTCCTACGCACACGCAAGATCATGGTGATGCATAGCAACGAGAGGGGAGAGTGTGTCCACGTACCGTCGTAGACCAAAAGCGGAAGCATTAGAACAACGCGGTTGATGTAGTCGTACATCTTCACGGCCCGACCGATCTAGCACCGAAACTATGGCACCTCCGAGTTCTAGCACATGTTCAGCTCGATGACGTCCCTCGAACTCCGATCTAGCCGAGTGTCGAGGGAGAGTTCTGTCAGCACGACGGCGTGGTGACGATCTTGATGTTCTATCTTCACAGGGCTTCACCTAAGCACCGCTACAATATTATCGAGGTGGACTATGGTGAAGGGGGGCACCGCACATGGCTAAGAGATCAATGATCAATTGTTGTTGTGTCCATAGGTGCCCCCCTGCCCCCGTATATAAAGGAGCAAGGGGGGAGGGGGCGGCCGGCCTAGGAGGGGGCGCGCCAAGGGGAGTCCTACTCCCACTGGGAGTAGGACTCCCTCCTTCCTTGTTGGAGTAGGAGAAGGGGAAAGAGCGGGAGAGGAATAAGGAAAAGGGGGCTGGGCCCCTTGTCCAATTCGGACCAGAGGGGGGGGGGGCGCAGGCCTCCTTCCTTTTGGCCTCTCTCCTCTATTCCCGTATGGCCCAATAAGGCCCATATACTCCCTAGCGAATTCCCGTAACTCTCCGGTACTCCGAAAAATACCCGAATCACTCGGAACCTTTCCGAAGTCCGAATATAGTCGTCTAATATATCGATCTTTACATCTCGACCATTTCGAGACTCCTCGTCATGTCCCCAATCTCATCCGGGACTCCGAACTCCTTCGGTACATCAAAACAGATAAACTCATAATATAACTGTCATCGAAACCTTAAGCGTGCGGACCCTACGGGTTCGAGAACAATGTAGACATGACCGCATAACAACATACGTTGTTCCCTTTGTCATCGGTATGTTACTTGCCCGAGATTCGATCGTCGGTATCTCAATACCTAGTTCAATCTCGTTACCGACAAGTCTCTTTACTCGTTCCGTAATACATCATCTCGCAACTAACTCATTAGTTGCAATGCTTGCAAGGCTTAAGTGATGTGTATTACCGAGAGGGCCCAGAGATACCTCTCCGACAATCGGAGTGACAAATCCTAATCTCGAAATACGACAACCCAACATGTACCTTCGGAGACACCTGTAGAGCACCTTTATAATCACCCAGTTACGTTGTGACATTTAGTAGCACACAAAGTGTTCCTCCGGTAAACAGGAGTTGCATAATCTCATAGTCATAGGAACATGTATAAGTCATGAATAAAGCAATAGCAACATACTAAACGATCAAGTGCTAAGCTAACGGAATGGGTCAAGTCAATCACATGATTCTCCTAATGATGTGACCCCGTTAATCAAATAAAAACTCTTTGTCCATGGCTAGGAAACATAACCATCTTTGATTAATGAGCTAGTCAAGTAGAACCATACTAGTGACACTCTATTTGTTTATGTATTCACACATGTATTATGTTTCCGGTTAATACAATTCTAGCATGAATAATAAACATTTATCATGATATAAGGAAATAAATAATAACTTTATTATTGCCTCTAGGGCATATTTCCTTCAGTCTCCCACTTACACTAGAGTCAATAATCTAGATTACATAGTAATGATTCTAACACCCATGGAGCCTTGGTGCTGATCATGTTTTGCTTGTGGAAGAGTCTTTGTCAAGGGTCTGCAACATTCAGATCTGTATGTATCTTGCAAATTTCTATGTCTCCCACCTGGACTAGATCCCGGATGGAATTGAAGCGTCTCTTGATGTGCTTGGTTCTCTTGTGAAATCTGGATTCCTTCGCCAAGGCAATTGCACCAGTATTGTCACAAAAGATTTTCATTGGACCCGATGCACTAGGTATGGCACCTAGATTGGATACGAACTCCTTCATCTAGACTCCTTCATTTGCTGCTTCCGAAGCAGCTATGTACTCCGCTTCACATGTAGATCCCGCCACGACGCTTTGTTTAGAACTGCACCAACTGACAGCTCCACCGTTCAATGTAAACACGTATCCGGTTTGCGATTTAGAATCGTCCGGATCAGTGTCAAAGCTTGCATCAACGTAACCATTTACGATGAGCTCTTTGTCACCTCCATAAACGAGAAACATATCCTTAGTCCTTTTCAGGTATTTCAGGATGTTCTTGACCGCTGTCCAGTGATCTACTCTTAGATCAAAATTGTATTCCTTTGCCAAACTCAGAGCAAGGTATACAATAGGTCTGGTACACAGCATAGCATGCTTTATAGAACCTATGACTGAGGCATAGGGAATGACTTTTCATTCTCTTTCTATTTTCTGCCATGGTCGGGTTTTGAGTCTTATACAACTTCACACCTTTGTATCACAGGCAAGAACTCTTTCTTTGACTGTTCCATTTTGAACTATTTCAAAATCTTGTCAAGGTATGTACTAATTGAAAATCTTATCAAGTGTCTTGATCTATCTCAATAGATCTTGATGCTCAATATGTAGGTAGCTTTACTGAGGTATTTCTTTGAAAAACTCCTTTCAAACACTTCTTTATGCTTTCCAGAAAAATTCTACATCATTTCCGATCAACAATATGTCATTCACATATACTTATCAGAAAGGCTGTAGTGATCCCACTCACTTTCTTGTAAATACAGGCTTCTCCAAAAGTCTGTACAAAACCAAATGCTTTGATCACAATATCAAAGCGTTTATTCCAACTCCGAGAGGCTTGCACCAGTCCATAAATGGATCGCTGGAGCTTGCACACTTTGTTAGCTCCCTTTGGATCGACAAAACCTTCTGGCTGCATCATATACAACTCTTCTTCCAGAAACCCGTTCAGAAATGCCGTTTTGACATCCAGCTGCCATATTTCATAATCATAAAATGCGACAATCGCTAACATGATTCGGACAGACTTAAGCATCGCTATGGGTGAGAAAGTCTCATCGTAGTCAATCCCTTGAACTTGTCGAAAACCTTTTGCGACAAGTCGAGCTTTGTAGACAGTAACATTACCGTCAGCGTCAGTCTTCTTCTTGAAGATCCATTTATTTTCAATTGCTTGCCGATCATCGGGTAAGTCAACCAAAGTCCACACTTTGTACTCATACATGGATCCCATCTCAGATTTCATGGCCTCAAGCCATTTTGCGGAATCTGGGCTCACCATCGCTTCTTCATAGTTCGTAGGTTCATCATGGTCTAGTAACATGACTTCCAAAACAGGATTACCGTACCACTCTGGTGTGGATCTTACTCTGGTTGATCTACGAGGTTCAGTAACAACTTGATCTGAGTTTCCATGATCATCATCATTAACTTCCTCACTAATTGGTGTAGGTGTCACAGGAACAGATTTCTATGATGAGCTACTTTCCAATAAGGGAGTAGGTACAGTTACCTCATCAGTTCTACTTTCCTCCCACTCATTTCTTTCGAGAGAAACTCCTTCTCTAGAAAGGATCCATTCTTAGCTACGAAAGTCTTGCCTTCGGATCTGTGATAGAAGGTGTACCCAACAGTCTCCTTTGGGTATCCTATGAAGACACGTTTCTCCAATTTGGGTTCGAGCTTATCAGGTTGAAGCTTTTTCACATAAGCATCGCAGCCCCAAACTTTAAGAAATGACAACTTTGGTTTCTTGCCAAACCATAGTTCATAAGGCGTCGTCTCAACGGATTTCGATGGTGCCCTATTTAACATGAATGCGGCCGTCTCTAAAGCATAACCCCAAAACGATAGTGGTAAACGATAAAAGACATCATAGGTCGCACCATATCCAATAAAGTGCGGTTACGACGTTCGGACACACCATAATGCTGTGGTGTTCCATGTGGGGTGACCTGTGAAACTATTCCACATTGTTTTATATGAAGGCCAAACTCGTAACTCAAATATTCTTCTCCATGATCAAATCGTAGAAACTTTATTTTCTTGTTATGATGATTCTCCACTTCACTCTGAAATTCTTTGAACTTTTCAAATTTTCAGACTTGTGTTTTATTAAGTAGATATACTCATATCTGCTCAAATCATCTTGTGAAGGTCTGAAAATAATGATACCCGCCACGAGCATCAATACTCATTGGACCGCATACATCAGTATGTATTATTTCCAATAAGTCACTAGCTCGTTCCATTGTTCCGGAGAGCGGAGTTTTAGTCATCTTGCCCAAAAGGCACGGTTCGCAAGCATCAAATGAGTCATAACCAAGTGATTCCAAAAATCCGTCTTTATGGAGTTTCTTCATGCGCTTTACACCGATATGACCCAAACAACAGTGTCACAAATAAGTTGCACTATCATTATAAACTTTGCATATTTTTGGCATCAATATTATGAATATGTGTATCACTACGATCGAGATCCAATAAAATATTTTCATTGGGTGTGTGACCATCGAAGGTTTTATTCATGTAAACAGAACAACAATTATTCTCTGACTTTAAATGAATAACTGTATTGCAATAAACATGATCAAATCATATTTATGCTCAACGCAAACACCAATAACATTTATTTAGGTTTAACACTAATCCCGAAAGTATAGGGAGTGTGCAATGATGATCATATAAATCTTGGAACTACTTCCAACACTCATCGTCACTTCACCCTCAACTAGTCTCTGTTTATTTTGTAACTCCTGTTTCGAGTTACTAATTTTTAGCAACCGAACAAGTATCAAATACTCAGGCGCTACTATAAACACTAGTAAGGTACACATCAATAACCTGTATATCAAATATACCCTTGTTCACTTTGCCATCCTTCTTATCCACCAAATATTCAGGTCATTTCCGCTTCCAGTGACCATTTCCTTTGCAGTGTAAGCACTCAGTTTCAGGCTTTGGTCCAGCTTGGCTTCTTCGCGGGAGTGACAACTTGCTTGTCATTCTACGTGAAGTTTCCTTTCTTTCCCTTTGCCCTTTTCTTGAAACTAGTGGTCTTGTCAATAATCAACACTTGATGCTCTTTTCTTGATTTCTACCTTCGTCGATTTCAGCATCACGAAGAGCTCGGGAATCGTTTTCGTCATCCCTTGCGTTATAGTTCATCACGAAGTTCTAGTAACTTGGTGATGGCGACTAGAGAATTCTGCCAATCACTATCTTATCTGGAATATTAACTCCCACTTGATTCAAGCGATTGTAGTAATCAGACAATCTAAGTACTTGCTCACTAGTTAAGAAATTCTCCTCCATCTTTTAGGCGAAGTATTTGTCAAAGGTCTCATACCTCTTGACACGGGCATGAGTCTGAAATACCAATTTCATCTCTTGAAACATCTTATATGTTCCATGACATTTAAAAAATGTTTTTGTAGTCCCGGTTGTAAGCCATAAAGCATGGTGCACAAAACTATCAAGTAGTCATCATATTGAGCTAGCCAAACGTTCATAACGTCTGCATCTACTCCTGCAATAGGTCTGTCACCTAGCGGTGCATCAAAGACATAATTCTTCTGTGCAGCAATGAGGATAAACCTCAGATCACGGACCCAGTCCGTGTAATTGCTACCATCATCTTTCAACTTTGCTTTCTCAAGGAACGCATTAAAATTCAACGGAACAACAGCATGGGCCATCTATCTACAATCAACATAGACAAGCAAGATACTATCAGGTACTAAGTTCATGATAAATTTAAGTTCAATTAATCATATTACTTAAGAACTCCCACTTAGACAGACATCTCTCTAGTCATCTAAGTGATCACGTGATCCAAATCAACTAAACCATGTCCGATCATCACGTGAGATGGAGTAGTTTTCAATGGTGAACATCACTATGTTGATCATATCTACTATATGATTCATGCTTGATCTTTCGATCTCAGTGTTCCGAGGCCATATCTGCATATGCTAGGTTCGTCAAGTTTAACCTGAGTATTCCGCGTGTGCAAAACTGGCTTGCACCCGTTGTAGATGGACATAGAGCTTATCACACCTGATCATCACGTGGTGTCTGGGCACGACGAACTTTGGCAATGGTGTATACTCAGGGAGAACACTTTTATCTTGAAATGTAGTGAGAGATCATCTTATAATGCTACCGTCAATCAAAGCAAGATAAGATGCATAAAATATAAACATCATATGCAATCAAAATATGTGACATGATATGGCCATGATCATCTTGCGCCTTTGATCTCCATCTCCAAAGTACTGTCATGATCTCTATCGTCACCGGCATGACACCATGATCTCCTTCATCTTGATCTATATCAATGTGTCGTCACATGGCCGTCTCGCCAACTATTGCTCTTGCAACTATTGCTATCGCATAGCGATAAAGTAAAGCAATTATTTGGCACTTGCATCTTATGAAAATAAGAGACAACCATAGGGCTTTTGCCAGTTGCCGATAACTTCAACAAAACATGATCATCTCATACAACAACTTATATCTCATCACGTCTTGACCATATCACATCACAACATGCCCTACAAAAACAAGTTAGACGTCCTCTACTTTGTTGTTGCAAGTTTTACGTGGCTGCTACGGGCTTAGCAAGAACCGTTCTTACCTACGCATCAAAACCACAACGATAGTTTGTCAAGTTGGTGCTGTTTTAACCTTTGCAAGGACCGGGCGTAGCCACACTCGGTTCAATTAAAGTTGGAGAAACTGACACCCGCCAGCCACCTGTGTGCAAAGCACGTCGGTAGAACCAGTCTCGTGTAAGCGTACGCGTAATGTCGGTCCGGGCCGCTTCATCCAACAATACCGCCGAACCAAAGTATGACATGCTGGTAAGCAGTATGATTTATATCGCCCACAACTCACTTGTGTTCTACTCGTGTATATAACATCAACGCATAAAACCTAGGCTCTAATACCACTGTTGGGTAACGTAGTAATTTCAAAAAAGTTCCTACGCACACGCAAGATCATGGTGATGCATAGCAATGAGAGGGGAGAGTGTGTCCACGTACCCTCGTAGACCGAAAGCGGAAGCGTTAGAACAACGCGGTTGATGTAGTCGTACGTCTTCATGGCCCGACCGATCAAGCACCGAAACTACGACACCTCCGAGTTCTAGCACACGTTCAGCTCGATGACGTCCCTCGAACTCCGATCCAGCCGAGTGTCGAGGGAGAGTTCCGTCAGCACGATGGCGTGGTGACGATCTTGATGTTCTACCGTCGTAGGGCTTCACCTAAGCACCGCTACAATATTATCGAGGTGGACTATGGTGGAGGGGGCACCGCACATGGCTAAGAGATCAATGATCAATTGTTGTTGTGTCCATAGCTGCCCCCTGCTGCCGTATATAAAGGAGCAAGGGGGGAGGGGGCGGCCGGCCTAGGAGGGGGCGCGCTAAGGGGAGTCCTACTCCCACCGGGAGTAGGACTCACTCCTTCCTTGTTGGAGTAGGAGAAGGGGAAAGAGGGGGAGAGGAATAAGGAAAAGGGGGCTGTGCCCCTTGTCCAATTCGGACCAGAGGGGGGGCGCAGGCCTCCTTCCTTTTGGCCTCTCTCCTCTATTCCCGTATGGCGCAATAAGGCCCATATACTCCCCGGCGAATTCCCGTAACTCTCGGGTACTCCAAAAAATACCCGAATCACTCGGAACCTTTTCGAAGTCCGAATATAGTCGTCCAATATATCGATCTTTACGCCTCGACCATTTCGAGACTCCTCGTCATGTCCCCGATCTCATCCGTGACTCTGAACTCCTTCGGTACATCAAAACACATAACTCATAATATAACTGTCATCGAAACCTTAAGCGTGCGGACCCTACGGGTTCGAGAACAATGTAGACATGACCGAGACACGTCTCCGGTAAATAACCAATAGCGGAACCTGGATGCTCATATTGGCTCCCACGTATTCTACGAAGATCTTTATCGGTCAGACCGCATAACAACATACGTTGTTCCCTTTGTCATCGGTATGTTACTTGCCCGAGATTCGATCGTCGGTATCTCAATACCTAGTTCAATCTCGTTACCGGCAAGTATCTTTACTCGTTCCATAATGCATCATCCCGCAACTAACTCATTAGTTGCAATGCTTGCAAGGCTAAAGTGATGTGTATTACCGAGAGGGCCCAGAGATACCTCTCCGACAATCAGAGTGACAAATCCTAATCTCGAAATACGCCAACCCAACATGTACCTTCCGAGACACTTGTAGAGCACCTTTATAATCACCCAGTTACGTTGTGATGTTTGGTAGCACACAAAGTGTTCCTCCGGTAAACGGGAGTTGCATAATCTCATATTCATAGGAACATGTATAAGTCATGAAGAAAGCAATAGCAACATACTAAACGATCAAGTGCTAAGCTAACGCAATGGGTCAAGTCAATCACATCATTCTCCTAATGATGTGATCCCATTAATCAGATAACAACTCTTTGTCCATGGCTAGGAAACATAACCATCTTTGATTAATGAGCTAGTCAAGTAGAGGCATACTAGTGACGCTCTGTTTGTCTATGTATTCACACATGTATTATGTTTCCGGTTAATACAATTCTAGCATGAATATAAACATTTATCATGATATAAGGAAATAAATAATAACTTTATTATTGCCTCTAGGGCATATTTCCTTCAGCACCTTGTGTCTAATCTAGCATCATTAGGGAACTGGCACCTTGTGTGTAATCCAGCCTCATTTTGGAAACATGATCTCGAGGTTGGCCATACTTCCCTCCTCGCAGGAACTGCATCCTGACATGAAGTTGCTTCTTTTTTAGATCAATACTCAGAGCAACCCAGATCCATTTAGTAGAAGCCAGATAAACAGAACTCGGAGAAGTGAATTCAAAAGGAAAAGTAAAAATAAAACAGACTACAAGGTGAGAATACCCACTTCCTACATCAAGCTAAAAATGAAAGCATTAGGATGATTAAGACTCTTCTTATTACACATTGAAGAACACCAGGCTTAAGAGAAACAGAAACTACAACATATACACATCGATGAACACGAGGCTAAACAGAAGTAATTGAAAGGGTGTTACTTACGAAAGCTCATTTTACAAGTTCAATGCAGCTCCTCTTTAACTTGCCATGCTCCTTTAAGATGTCCCCAATATCCCGTGTTTGGTCTTCATTACTACTCTGCATGTTCACACTCGTGGTTTTAAAATCTCAACATGACAAGAAAAATATACTACTAGTACAACTCGCGCATCCTGTGGGCAACATTTAAGCACTCGTCTGCCATCTTAGAGCATCTCCAATAGAATCACAACCGCGGTGCTTTAAAAAAGCGTTTATAGTGCTGAGAAGTAGAGAGACTAGAGAGTAGAGGATAGTTCTCAGCATTGATAGATAAAAAAATAGATAATTCCACTACTCCTCGTTGTCCGACTCCTCCTCGGTGATGTCCTCCTCCGACGTCTGACTGTAGGCGTGAAGATACCGATCGTTGTCGGATTCCCAGGGCGATGCTGCTCCTAGCCTCATGTTGAATTGAGCGTCCGCTTTTCGCCTACGCTTGTCCTCGTGATAGGCAGCTCGCTCCGCCCTCCTCTTATCCCTCTCCGCCCTCCTTTGCACGTAGAACTCGCGCTCGTTGATGATGTCCTGCGGGAAGTGTTGGCGCCATAGCACCATGGCTTCCTCGTCCATCTCAGCGATGCCGAGACAGTGCTCCCGCCTCCGGTTGTCACGACGATCCTTGTCGGTGCTAAGCCGCGGCAGAGGAACGAGCTCCTGCGCCCGCTCCCATGTCGGTACGTTGGGGAAGTTCAATGTTCTATGAGGCCACCGGAGGCACCACACCACCGCATCGTACGCGCGGCGGCCTCGTTGGTGGTGTCGAAATTGCCGAGGACGAGGCGCATCCCGTGGAACCAGATCTCGGCGGAGATGCCGCCGAAGGGGCGCGCACGGACGCCGCGGTATCCCCAAGTTTCCCGGCGACGCGGCGGCACGGTGGCGCGGAGGCGGCGAGGCGAGAAAGAGCGAGGAGAGAGCGGTGGCGAGGCACAGAGCAGGGAGAGAGCTGTGTCAAGGCATAGAGCGGTGGGAGGGCATTGGATTTTATAAAGCGCGCCGGACGCCGCGCGCCAAAACTAGCGCACGCTCGACCGCTTTTTCCCACGCGCGCGCGATCCTTTCCCGACGTCTCTGCTATCTCTACTCTCTTCTCTACTGTTATATTTATTTTATATTTAATATTTATGTCTACTTCTCTACTGTCTACTTTTTTCTCTATACTTTTTTTCTTATAAAAAACAGTGTTGGTGGTGATGGTGTGCCTGCCATCCTGCAATATAGGCCGTCTGATTTATATCTGACAGATAGGAAGGAAACAATGGGAATTTTGCAAAAAGATACCCATACCCCTCTCCAGATTTGCAAATAAGGCCTTCCCTCATTCATCCTTTTCTCCCACAAGATAAACTACTCATACACATGCATCTTGATGCGTGCAACGCACGAGCATCTTGCTAGTTCTAAAAAACTTTCCATCATTTGCCACACTATTGGTTGCAGTTGAAAAACCTACCCAAGCACAGCGCGATACAGGAGCGACGCACAATTACAAGCTGATATTCTGTTGGACAATGGAGGCTATAACCAATTACTTTTACGGGAACAATAGCACCCAGGAAATTTGAAGGGTAGTTATGAACAAAATTGGAACTGCACATGTACTGCTAAGTGATTCAATACACACATTACCAATCGAGGAGGAGAACGATGGTCGCGGCGGCCTCTGTGAGTCATGGTCGGCAACGAGAGTCAGTTCATTATCCACGACGGTGGTGCTTCTGTGCTTGGCGTCGGCTTCCGGGATGCAGATCCGAGACCGTGGAAGATGGTGCCAGGGAAGAGGCTCCGTGTACGACGACGACGGTGGACCGGCTCCAGTGCAGCGTACGAGGTTGTCAATGAGGCAGATGCACTGCGGTGGACGAGTGCGCTGATGTAGAAGGGGAGGAGCACAAAGGCGGTGGTGCCGTGGAGAAGTCTATTTTGCGGTGGGGATAGAAAATGGGGAGTATTCAGGTGTACTACTCTGGGTGCCGGGGTGGGGTTGGCTGGGTAGGGTGAACCTGAAGTTATGAAAACAGCCCCCGACCAAGCGTCATCTATAGGCATGTTCCGAAGGCTATGATGGTAACTTCCTACTACTCGAATCAGGGTTGCGGGAGATTTTCCCGCTGACCTCAAAATTTTGTGACACTGAACTCCCCGTGTGGCATGTTGAGTGATCCGGCTAAGCAACTAGCAAGTAGTACTAGTAAACTCTGCATATTAGGTTTGACCAAAGTCAAACTTCCTAAAGTTTTACCAAGTTTGTAGAAAAATATAAACATTTACCATAACAAATATGTATGGTGTGAAAGTACATTCAATAATGAATCTAATGGTATTTATTTGTTATTGTATATGTTAATATTTTTTGTTATAAGCTTTCTGAGAATTTACAAAACTCGACTTTGACCAATGCTAATACGCAGACTTAAATAAAAACGAAGGGAGTACACATTTGTTTTCTTAGTTTGTAGTGAACTAATAATTTGTTGAAATTGTGAAATAAATATATTAGGCTATTGACTTCGAATGTAATGGTCTATACAATTCAATACTTACAATCATTTTCGAATCCCAAGATGTATACAAGGTCTATAGTACTTCACAACATGCTCAAACTCACATAATCCCAGTCGAATGAGAATCTAAATGCATTCAATAGTTATTATTTTGTAGGATGCAAAAAAACCAACCATAACTCTACATCAGCCATTATAGAAGCAACATTTTGAACATACCCCAATGTGTGAATGAAACGTGCAGAGAGAGCTTGCGAAGATGGAGAAGATAGGGCGGGAAAGATTGTATGTATGTGGACGAGAGAGTAGGAGACGAACCTAACGAGACACAGAGAGAGAGAGATAGAGAGATAAAGAGAGAGGAAGAAGTTAGGTCTGTGAGAAAGATGGAGACATGTAATATATGTGAGATGCGTGTGCATCCGGATTCTGTATACGTGGAAGGAGAAGAGACAACATGTTTGATGAGAGAGCTGGAAAAACATGGATGAGAGGGGAAGGATCTCATGGGTTGAGGGATTGATAATTTTGTGCGGGGGAGAGAGGGATTGGTAATTTTGTGCGAGAGAGAGGGTGGGGGGAGGAGTCAGTCAACCGTCGTCACATCATCCTGCTTCTGAATGGCCCCGCATTCTCTAGCGCGGTGTGGTCGCCATCTTCGATCTCCTCGATGCCCTCTTTGAAGATTGAGGTGTTGTGCATGTTGGGGATCAAAGAAGCACAAGCGAGAGTGGTCGTTGTATAACCTTGGATGGGGATGAATTGTGTGCTCGGGGGAGGGTGTGTGTGTGTGTTGTGCTGTGTGTCTCTCTCTCTCTCTCTCTCTCTCTGTGTGCCAGATATTGAGAGAAAACAAACCTAAGGAGAGAAATGGGTACTCACGAAGAGATTGTGCGGGCCTTGAGGTGGGTAGGGGCCGAGTGAGGTGAAGGAAATATGCCCTAGAGGCAATAATAAAGTTATTATTTATTTCCTTATATCATGATAAATGTTTATTATTCATGCTAGAATTGTATTAACTGGAAACATAATACATGTGTGAATACATAGACAAACAGAGTGTCACTAGTATGCCTCTACTTGACTAGCTCATTAATCAAAGATGGTTATGTTTCCTAGCCATGGACAAAGAGTTGTTATTTGATTAACGGGATCACATCATTAGGAGAATGATGTGATTGACTTGACCCATTCCGTTAGCTTAGCACTTGATCGTTTAGTATGTTGCTATTGCTTTCTTCATGACTTATACATGTTCCTATGACTATGAGATTATGCAACTCGCGTTTACCGGAGGAACACTTTGTGTGCTACCAAACGTCACAACGTAACTGGGTGATTATAAAGGTGCTCTACAGGTGTCTCTGAAGGTACATGTCGGGTTAGCGTATTTCGAGATTAGGATTTGTCACTCCGATTGTCGGAGAGGTATCTTTGGGCCCTCTCGGTAATACACATCACTTAAGCCTTGCAAGCATTACAACTAATGAGTTAGTTGCGGAATGATGTATTATGAAACGAGTAAAGTGACTTGCCGGTAACGAGATTGAACTAGGTATTGAGATACCGATGATCGAATCTCGGGCAAGTAACATACCGATGACAAAGGGAACAACGTATGTTGTTATGCGGTCTGACCGATAAAGATCTTCGTAGAATATGTGGGAGCCAATATGAGCATCCAAGTTCCGCTATTGTTTATTGACCGGAGACGTGTCTCGGTCATGTCTACATAGTTCTCGAACCCGTAGGGTCCGCACGCTTAATGTTACGATGGCAGTTATATTATGAGTTTACATGTTTTGATGTACCAAAGGTTGTTTGGAGTCCCGGATGTGGTCACGGACATGACGAGGAGTCTCGAAATGGTCGAGACATGAAGATTGATATATTGGAAGCCTATGTTTGGATACCGGAAGTGTTCCGGGTGAAATCGGGATTTTACAGGAGTACCGGGAGGTTATCGGAACCCCCCTGGAGGCTAATGGGCCATAGTGGGCCTTTACGGAGAAGAGGAGAGGCGGCCAGGGTTGGGCAGCGTGCCCCTCCCCCTAGTCCGAATAGGACAAGGAGAGGGGGGCGGCGCCCCCCCCCTTCCTTCCTCTCTCCCTCCTCTCCCCCTCCCAAGTCCTAATCCAACTAGGAAAAGGGGGGGGGTGTCCTACTCCAGGTGGGAGTAGGACTCCTCCCGGCGCGCCTCTCCCCTTGGCCGGCCGCACCCCCTTGCTCCTTTATATAGGGGGGCAGGGGGGCACCCTAGGCACAATAATTGATCATTGATCTCTTAGCCGTGCGCGGTGCCCCCCTCCACCATAGTCCACCTCGATAATACTGTAGCGGTGCTTAGGCGAAGCCCTGCGTCGGTAGAACATCAACATCATCACCATGCTGTCGTGCTGACGAAACTCTCCCTGAACACTCGGCTGGATCAGAGTTCGAGGGACGTCATCGGGCTAAACGTGTGCTGAACTCGGAGGTGCCGTACGTTCGGTACTTGATCGGTCGGATCGTGAAGACGTACGACTACATCAACCGCGTTGTGCTAATGCTTCCTCTTACGGTCTACGAGGGTACGTAGACAACACTCTTCCCGCTTGTTGCTATGCATCACCATGATCTTGCGTGTGCGTAGGAATTTTTTTGAAATTACTACGTTCCCCAACATAAGGGTGTCAAAATGTGCGCGTTGATGCATGTGTTACATGCGATCGTGCGAGGGACGGACGAATCGAGAGAGATGGTTGTTGTGTTACGGATGCTCCTCTCTCTGTCACACACACAGACACAAGTAAACTAGAAGACCGTTCTCTCATGTATACACAACGTATCCGCATCTGTCTATGTCTCACTCATGCATGATCATTTGCACATTCACACCTCTCTATGTTTGTATCACACACACACACCGTCTCCACATTGTCCTTCCACCACAACACATATATGGACTACTATGTCTTGAGCTAGCGTTGGTTTTCCCTGAAGAGGAGAGGGTGATGCAGCACGTGTAGCATAAGTATTTCCCTCAGTTTTGAGAACAAGGTATCAATCCAGTAGGAGGCTCCTCAAAAGTCCCACGCGCCTACACAAACAAACCGAGAACTCGCAACCAACGCAATAAAGGGGTTGTCAATCCCTTCACGGCCACTTGCGAAAGTGAGATCTGATAGAGATAGTATGATAAGATAAATATATTTTTGGTATTTTATAATATAGATGCAAAAAGATAAAGATGCAAATAAAAGTGGATTGAAAGCAAATACGATAAGAGATAGACCCGGGGGCCATAGGTTTCACTAGAGGCTTCTCTCGAGAGCATAAGTATTATGGTGGGTGAACAAATTACCGTCGAGCAATTGATAGAAAAGCGCATAGTTATGAGATTATCTAGGCATGATCATGTATATAGGCATCATGTCCATAACAAGTAGACCGACTCCTGCCTGCATCTACTACTATTACTCCACACATCGACCGCTATCCAGCATGCATCTAGAGTATTAAGTTCATAAGAACAGAGTAACGCATTAAGCAAGAAGACATGATGTAGAGGGATAAACTCATGCAATACGATATAAACCCCATCTTGTTATCCTCGATGGGAACAATACAATACGTGTCTTGCAACCCTTTCTGTCACTGGGTAAGAACACCGCAAGATAGAACCCAAAGCTAAGCACTTCTCCCATGTCAAGAAAGATCAATCTAGTAGGCCAAACCAAACCGATAATTCGAAGAGACTTGCAAAGATAACTCAATCATACATAAAAGAATTCAGAGAAGTTTCAATTATTATCCATAGATAAATCTGATCATAAACCCACAAGTCATCGGATCTCGACAAACACACCACAAAAAGAGATTACATCGAATAGATCTCCACAAGAGAGGGGGAGAACATTGTATTGAGATCCAAAAAGAGAGAAGAAGCCATCTAGCTAATAACTATGGACCCGTAGGACTCTGGTAAACTACTCACAACTCATATGAGGGGCAAGGATGTTGATGTAGAGGCCCTCCATGGTCGATTCCCCCTCCGGCAAAGTGCCGGTGAAGGCTCCAAGATGGGATCTCACGGATACAGAAGGTTACGATGGTGGAAATTGTGTTTCGTGGTGCCCCCGGATGTTTTCAGGGTCCGTAGGTATATATAGGAGGAAGAAGTACGTCGGTGGACGGTTGAGGGGCCCACGAGACAAGGGGCGCCCTCCTATCTCGTGGAGGCTCCGGTTGTTTCTTGACTTGCACTCCAAGCTCTCCGGATCTTGTTCGTTCCAAAAATCACGCTCCCAAAGGTTTCATTCCGTTTGGACTCCGTTTGATATTCCTTTTCTTCGAAATACTGAAATAGGCAAAAAAACAGCAATACAGGCTGGGCCTCCGGTGAGTAGGTTAGTCCCAAAAATGATATAAATGTATAAAATAAAGCCCATAAGCATCCAAAACAGGTAATATAATAGCATGGAACAATCAAAAATTATAGATATGTTGGAGACGTATCAAGCATCCCCAAGCTTAATTCCTGCTCGTCCTCGAGTAGGTAAATGATAAAAAGAGAATTTTTTACGTGGAATGCAACCTAGCATAATTCATAATGTAATTTTCTTTAATGTGGCATGAATGTTCAGATCCAAATAATATAAAACAAAAGTTCATATTGACATAAGAAATAGTAATACTTCAAGCATACTAAGCAAAGTAATCATGTCTTCTCAAAATAACATGGCCAAAGAAAGTTATCCCTACAAAATCATATAGTCTGGCTGTTGCTCTATCTTCATCACACAAAGTATTTAATCATGCACAACCCCAATGACGAGCCATGCAATTGTTTCATACTTTAATAATCTCAAACTCTTTCAACTTTCACGCAATACATGAGCGTGAGCCATGGACATAGCACTATATGTGGAATAGAATGGTGGTTGTGGAGAAGACAAAAAAAAGAGAAGATAGTCTCACATCAACTAGGCGTATCAACAGGCTATGGAGATGCCCATTAATAGATATCAATGTGAGTGAGTAGGGATTGCCATGCAACAGATGCACTAGAGCTATAAATATATGAAAGCTCAACAAAAGAAAACTAGTGGGTGTGCATCCAACTTGCTCGCTCACGAAGACCTAGGGCATTTTTGAGGAAGCCCGTCACTGGAATATACAAGCCAAGTTCTATAATGAAAAATTCCCACTAGTATATGAAAGTGACAACATATGAGACTCTCTATCATGAAGATCATGGTGCTATTTTGAAGTACAAGTGTGGAAAAAGAGATAGTAGCATTGTCCCTTCTCTCTTTTTCTCTCATTCCTTTTTTTTCTCTTTTTTTATTTTTTTCTTTGGTCTTTTTTCTTTTTCTTTTTGGCCTTTTTTTCTTCTTTTTCTTTTTCTTTTTGTATAGTCCGAAGTCTCATCCCGACTTGTGGGGGAATCATAGTCTTCATCATCCTTTCCTCACTAGGACAATGCTCTAATAATGAAGATCATCACACTTTTATGGATTTACAACTCAAAGCTAGAACAAGATATGACTCTATGTGAATGCCCCTGGTGGTATACCGGGATATGCAATGAATCAAGAGCGACATGTATGAAGATTATGATGGTGGCTTTGCCACAATTACGATGTCAACTACATGATCATGCAAAGAGCAATATGACAATGATGAAACGTGTCATAATAAACGGAACGGTGGAAAGTTGCATGGCAATATATCTCAGAATGGCTATGGAAATACCATAATAGGTAGGTATGGTGGCTGTTTTGAGGAAGGTATATGGTGGGTGTATGGTACCGGCGAAAGTTGCACGGTACAAGAGAGGCTAGCAATAATGGAAGGGTGAGAAGGTGCGTATAATCCACGGACTCAACATTAGTCAAAAGAACTCATATACTTGTTGTAAAACTTTAGAAGTTTATCAAAAACAAAAGCACTACGTGCATGCTCCTAGGGGGATAGATTGGTAGGAAAATACCATCGCTCGTCCCCGATTGCCACTCATAAGGAAGACATTCAATAAATAAAATTGTGCTCCAACTTCATCACAAAGCGGTTCACCATACGTGCATGCTACGGGAATCACAAACTTCAACACAAGCATTCTTTATTAATTCATAATCACCCAACTAGCATGACTTTAATATCACTACCTCCATATCTCAAAACAATTATCAAGCATCAAATTGATCATAACATGCAATTCACTTTCTATGATAGTTTTTATTATACCCAACTTGGATGCTCATCATTCTAGGACCAAATTTGTAACCATAGCAAATACCATGCTGTTCTAAAAGACTCTCAAAATAATATAAGTGAAGCATGAGAGACTAGCAATTTCTATAAAATTAATCCACCACCATGCTCTAAAAGATATAAGTGAAGCACTAGAGCAAAAACTATCAAGCTCAAAAGATATAAGTGAAGCACATAGAGTATTCTAGCAAATTCTAATCAAATAGGCTTCTCCCAAAAGGTGTGTACAGAAAGGATGATTGTGGTAAACTAACAAGCAAAGACCAATATAATACACGACGCTCCAAGCAAAACACATATCATATGGCGAATAAAAATATAGCTCCAAGTAAAGTTACCAATGAACGAAGACGAAAGAGAGGATGCCTTCCCGGGGCATCCCCAAGCTTAAGATTTTGGCTATTCTTGAATATCTTGGGATGCCTTGGGAATCCCCAAGCTTAGGCTCTTGCCACTCTTTATTCCATAGTCCATAAAAGCTTTACCCAAAACTTGAAAACTTCACAACACAAAACTCAACAGGAAATCTTATAAGCTCCGTTAGTGAAAGAAAACAAAACCACCACATAAGGTACTGTAATGAACTCATTCTTTATTTATTTTGGTGTTAAACCTACTGTATACCAACTTCCTTATGGTTTATAAACTAATTTGTTAGCCATAGATGCATTGAAATAAGCAAACAACACACGAAAAATAGATCTGTCAAAAACAGAACAGTCTATAGAAATCTGTAACTAACGCAAACTTATGGAACTCTAAAAATCCTACCAAAATAGGACGTACTGGAGAATTTTTTTATTGATCAGAAGAAAAATAATCAATGCAAAATCACGTTTCTGTGATTTATTGAATTTTTTCTCGTGAGCGCAAAGTTTCTGTTTTTCAGCAGAATCAAATCAACCATCATCATAGTTTATCCTATAGGTTCCACTTGGCACAAACACTAACAAAAGATAAAAACACATCTAAACAGAAAGTAGAAACAAAATTTAACACTAAACAGTAACAAAAACAAAGAACATAAAGAAAATTGGGTTGCCTCCCAACTAGCGCTATCGTTTAACGCCCCTAGCTAGGCATAAAAGCGAGGATAGATCTAACGAGTGCCATCTTTGGCACTTGATTCATAAGTAGCAAGAGAGGATCTCCTTTCTATGGCATTCATCCTTCTATTCCGGGTAAGAACATTGCCATTAATGGATGAAGTAAGATTAAGCACGTTACAGAAATTTGCATCTAAGCTAGACTTCATTTCTTTGATAATTCCATTTTGATAAAAGCACAAGAGAGTGGTTGATTCAACTTTATCATTTAAAGGGTGCCCAAATATGGTTTTCATTTTTTCATAGGTATCTATAGCATCCCCTTCGAGAAAATCTTCTTCAAAAATAGAATCTAGAACTTGTTTGGAAGAAGCGGGCAAGCCAGCATAGAAACTTTTTAAGTAAACATCAATTTGGTATTGTGGCACATAGCTAGCTCGAATCCTTAATAACATATCCCAAGCATCTTTTAAAGATTCTTCAAGCAAATATCGAAAAATTCCAGAGTCATCTTCATCAAAATCATTTAAACTCTCATTCGTCACCCCGGTGGGTCTTTCCGTAGCATCATTGTTTATGAGCTTAGAGAGGATAGAGGGGTTATCCAAGGCACTAGAACTTGGGAGAAATCCCTTAGTTATTTTTGATTCGGCCATGGCAACGGGAAGGCAAACAACAAGGTGGAGAGGAGATTGAGAAAGAGGGGGCGAATAAATGGCAAGGGTGAAGTGGGGGAGAGGAAAATGAGAGGCAAATGACAAATAATGTAAATGCGAGGGATATGAGTTTGTGATAGGTACTTGGTATGTCTTGACTTGAGCGAAGACCTCCCCGGCAACGGCACCAGAAATCCTTCTGGCTACGTCTTGAGCTAGCGTTGGTTTTCCCCGAAGAGGAGAGGGTGATGCAGCAAGTGTAGCGTAAGTATTTCCCTCAGTTTTGAGAACCAAGGTATCAATCCAGTAGGAGGTTCCTCAAAAGTCCCACACGCCTACACAAACAAACTGAGAACTCGCAACCAACACAATAAAGGGGTTGTCAATCCCTTCACAGCCACTTGCGAAAGTGAGATCTGATAGAGATAGTATGATAAGATAACTATATTTTTGGTATTTTATAATATAGATGCAAAAAGATAAAGATGCAAATAAAAGTGGATTGAAAGCAAATACGATAAGAGATAGACCCCGGGGCCATTGGTTTCACTAGAGGCTTCTCTCGAGAGCATAAGTATTACGGTGGGTGAACAAATTACTGTCGAGCAATTGATAGAAAAGCGCATAGTTATGAGATTATTAGGCAAGATCATGTATATAGGCATCACGTCCATAACAAGTAGACCGACTCCTTCCTGCATCTACTACTATTACTCCACACATCGACCGCTATCCAGCATGCATCTAGAGTATTAAGTTCATAAGGATAGAGTAACACATTAAGCAAGAAGACATGATGTAGAGGGATAAACTCATGCAATATGATATAAACCCCATCTTGTTATCCTCGATGGCAACAATACAATACGTGTCTTGCAACCCTTTCTGTCACTGGGTAAGAACACCGCAAGATTGAACCCAAAGCTAAGCACTTCTCCCATGGCAAGAAAGATCAATCTAGTAGGCCAAACCAAACCGATAATTCGAAGAGACTTGCAAAGATAACTCAATCATACATAAAAGAATTCAGAGAAGTTTCAATTATTATCCATAGATAAATCTTATCATAAACCCACAATTCATCTGATCTCGACAAACACACTGCAAAAAGAGATTACATCGAATAGATCTCCACAAGAGAGGGGGAGAACATTGTATTGAGATCCAAAATGAGAGAAGAAGCCATCCAGCTAATAACTATGGACCCGTAGGTCTGTGGTAAACTACTCACAACTGATAGGAGGGGCAAGGATGTTGATGTAGAGGCCCTCCATGGTCGATCCCCCCTCCGGAAAAGTGCCGGCGAAGGCTCCAAGATGGGATCTCGCGGATACAGAAGGTTACGGTGGTGGAAATTGTGTTTCGTGGTGCCCCCGGATGTTTTCGGGGTCCGTAGGTATATATAGGAGTAAGAAGTACATCGGTGGACGCCCGAGGGGCCCACGAGATGGGGGTCGCGCCCTACAAGGGGGGGGGGCTCCTCTCTCGTGGAGGCTCTGGTTGTTTCTTGACTTGCACTCCAAGCTCTCCGGATCTTGTTCGTTCCAAAAATCACGCTCCCGAAGGTTTCATTCCGTTTGGACTCCGTTTGATATTCCTTTTCTTCAAAATACTGAAATAGGCAGAAAAACAACAATACGGGCTGGGCCTCCGGTTAGTAGGTTAGTCCCAAAAATGATATAAATGTATAAAATAAAGCCCATAAACAGCCAAAACAGGTAATATAATAGCATGGAACAATAAAATATTATACATACGTTGGAGATGTATCATGGACACATACACACGTTCTCTCTCAGTCACACACACAAAATCAATATTAAAAAAACTAGGGTGCCCCTAAAACGTCCAAATCCAAATAAGCACGAACTGGAGCTAAATTCAAATATATGGAAATATTGTAGGGTCAAGAACTTTTCTAGGAAAAAAAGTTGAGTAATATTCGGGGATTGTTTTCACACACACAAAAAGGTTCGGTGGATGTCCTTCAAGCGCGACACGGTGACGCACCGTTCGATCAACCGCGCGACTGCAGTCCATGCGCTTGCACAGGATTCCGTATCATGGCTGTGGTACTAACTAATAAAAGCGCTGCCTAAGTCTAATGTTTACGTGTACTAGTACGATTTTCTTTTAAGTTTGACCAACCCTATATAAAACTAAAGTAAGCTCCCATATGCGCACTCATCAATATGCCACCGCCGCCGTTGCGCATGCCGGCACCCGCCTGCTCCAGCCAACAATTTCTCGCCCATCACCGTCATGTCACCGCTATCCCTGTGCCATGAAGCCAAAGGCTCGCCCGCTCACGTCGTCTGCAGTCCCTCCTCGCGATGCCGCCGCGCTGCCAAGCACGCGAGTAGCTGGTGGAGCCGCGCCTATGCACGCAGCCTACAAAGAGGAGGACGAGCACGTGCTCCAGCACGCCAGCAAGGAGGAACTAGCGTGTCATTGTCGTATCCACCCGCGCGGAGGAGGCGCGCATGGTGGCCGTCGCGGCGGAAGCCGGTTGCACGCGCGTCGAGCCCGCAAACCGGGTGCGGATGTGGAATCTACTGAGGGAGTCCTGGATAAGGGGGTATCCGGACAGCCGAACTATGTACTTTGGCCGGACTGATGGACTATGAAGATACAAGATAGAAGACTTCGTCCCGTGTCCGAATGGGACTCTCCTTGGCGTGGAAGGCAAGCTTGGCGATTCGGATGTAGATCTCCTCCTCTGTAAACCAACTCTGTAACCCTAGTCCCCTCCGGTGTCTATATAAACTGGAGGGTTTAGTCCGTAGGGCTCATCATCATCATCATTATCACCAACAATCATACCATAGGCTAGCTTCTAGGTTTTAGCCTCTCTGATCTCGTGGTAGATCAACTCTTGTAATGCTCATATCATCAAGAACAATCAAGCAGGAAGTAGGGTATTACCTCCATCGAGAGGGCCCGAACCTGGGTAAACATCATGTCCCCGGTCTCCTGTTACCATTAGCCTTAGACGCACAGTTCGGGACCCCCTACCCGAGATCCACCGGTTTTGACACCGACATTGGTGCTTTCATTGAGAGTTCCTCTGTGTCATCGCTACAAGGCTAGATGGCTCCTCCATCCTTCAATCACGCTGTCCTGGGTGAGACTTTTCTCCCCGGACAGATCTGCGTGTTCGGCGGCTTCGCACTGCGGGCCAATTCGCTTGGCCATCTGGAGCAGATCGATAGCAATGCCCCCGGCCATCAGGTCAGGTTTGGAAACCTAAACTACACCGCCGATATCCGTGGAGACTTGATCTTCGACGGATTCGGGCCTGTGTCAGGAGCACCGAACAATCACGACGTGCACGACCTAGATCGGCAGTCGGACAGTATTCGGAACATCGCACCTGCTACCGCTCCGGACTTCACTCCAGAGCGGGTCGTGCCTTCCAAGGACGGGTGGATGGACCCAGCCCCGGAGGCCGCATACTCCTCGGCGTTGGAGCTGAACACAGACTCCTCTCCTAAAGGGATCCATGTCTCCGGACCCACGGACTCACCTCCGGCAGTGTGTTCCGGGCTGCGCGCGTCCGTGCCCATTGAACCTAACTAGGCTCCGGTCATGGAATTCACCGCCGCGGATATCTTTCAGCACTCACCCTTCGGAGACATGCTAGATTCTTTAAGGTCTCTCTCTCTGTCAGGAGACTCCTGGCCGAACTATGTCCGGCTCGAGTGGGAAGCTGGCGACGAAGAAATTCGTTTCCCACCCACCACCCACTTAGTAGCCATGGTCGATGACTTGACCGACGTGCTTAACTTCGACTCCGAAGACATCAACGGTATAGACGACGATGCGGGAGCGGAACAGGAACCACTGCCCACAGGGCGCTGGACGGCCACCTCCTCATATGATATATACATGGTGGATACTCCCAAAGAAACCAATGTCGATGAGGCAACAGGAGAAAACCCCTCGGGGAAGAAAGGAAAACATGGGCGTCATCGGTGCCGCTCCAAGCCTCGCCACAACAATACCGGCACTGGAGAAGAAAAGCCAGATGGTGCCGAAGAGGAATACGATCCTGATCAACCCACCTTCGAGCAAGATGAACAGGAACACGGGCTGGCTAGCCCAGATGAACAGGCGACGGACGGATACTTGGAGGACGATAACTATATGCCTCCCTCCAAAGATGAGGTGAGTCTCGGTGACGACGAATTCGGCGTACCAGAGGATCCCATAGAGAAGGAGCGCTTCAAGCGCATGCTTATAGCCACTGCAAGAAGCCTGAAGAAGAAGAAGCAGCAGCTCCAAGCTGACCAAGACCTGCTCGCAGACAGATGGACAGAAGTCCTGGCGGCCGAGGAATACGGAGTCGAGCCCCCGAGCAGGGGATACCCAAAGCATAAACCGCTGGAAGAAGAGGCTGAAGAGCCTGAACTTCCAGCACAAGATGAGGCTGACCGGCCACCTCGTGGCCGGGATAAAACAGGCTATCTGGCCGGACACCAGCCCGCACCCCCACGCCGGTTTACCATGGCCAGGGGGAATAGGCAGGACCTGCGAGACATATTGGAAAACAACGCAGGACAACCAAGATCTATCTATGGATCACGGGGGCGCGCCACAGCTCATGACACCGGTCGTCATGCCGGATACAATACTGATAAATCCGGCCAGGTCGGACATTACCGACCAGACCCAATTAGAATACGCCGCGTCATAGCCCGACACAGAGGCACCGCACACCTCCTCTACTTCACTGATGAAGTAATGGAACATGAATTCCCAGAAGGGTTTAAACCCATCAACATTGAGTCATACGATGGCACAACAGACCCCGCGGTATGGATCGACGATTTTCTTCTCCACATTCACATGGCCCACGGTGATGACCTACATGCCATCAAGTATCTCCCACTAAAGCTTCAAGGGCCAGCTAGACATTGGCTGAATAGCCTTCCAGCAAACTCCATTGGCAGTTGGGAAAATCTTGAGGACGCATTCCTCGATAACTTCTAGGGCACCTATGTGTGACCACCGGATGCTGATGACTTAAGTCATATTACCCAATAGCCTAGAGAGTCAGCCAGGAAATTCTGGACTTGGTTTCTCACTAAAAAGAACCAAATTGTCGACTGCCCGGACGCCGAGGCCCTGGCGGCCTTTAAGCACAATATCCGCGACGAGTGGCTTGCCCGACACCTCGGTCAAGAAAAGCCGAAGACCATGGTGGCCCTCACGACACTAATGACCCGCTTTTGCACGGTGAGGACAGTTGGCTGGCTCGTAGCAACACCGCGCCTAGAAACCCTGGTACGTCAGACATCCGTGATAGTAACGGAAAGCCACGACGCAACAGACACAAGCGTCGAAATAATGGCGACAATGCGGAGGATACGACAATCAATGCCGGATTCAGCAACTCCAAATCCGGTCAGCGGAAGAAGCCGTTCAAAAGAAACAATCCGGGATCGTCCAGTCTGGACCGCATACTCGACCGCTCGTGCCAGATTCATGGCACCCCCGATAAACCAGCCAATCACACTAACAGAGATTGTTGGATGTTCAAACAGGCCGGCAAGATAAACGCCGAGAACAAGGACAAGGGGCTGCATAGCGATGATGACGAGGAACCCCGGTGTCCGGACACTGGAGGGCAGAAGAAATCCCCCCCCCCCTAGGTAAAAATGGTGAACATGATCTATGCCACTCACATCCCCAAACGGGAGCGAAAGCGTGCACTCAGGGACGTCTATGTGATGGAGTCGGTCGCCCCAAAATTCAACCCATGGTCATCCTGCCCGATCACCTTTGATCGTAGGGACCATCCCACCAGCATCCACCATGGCGGCTTAGCCGCATTGGTCCTTGACCCAATCATCGACGGATTCCACCTCACACGAGTCCTCATGGACGGCGGTAGTAGCCTGAACCTGCTTTAACAGGATACAGTGTGCAAAATGGGCATCGATCCGTCACGGATCAAACCCACCAGAACCATCTTCAAAGGTGTAATTCCAGGGGTAGAGGCCCGATGCATGGGCTCAATAACACTGGAAGTGGTCTTTGGATCTCCGGATAACTTCCGAAGCGAGGAGTTAATCTTCGATATTGTCCCTTTCCGTAGTGGCTATCACGCACTACTTGGACGAACCGCGTTCGCTTGTTTCAACGCGGTACTGCACTACGCATACCTCAAGCTCAAGACGCCAGGACCTCGCGGGGTCATAACAGTTAATGGAAATACAGACCGCTCCCTCCGTACGGAAGAACATACTGCGGACCTCACGGCAGAAGTACAGAGCAGCCTCCTCCGATAAACAGCCAATCCGGCAATGACATCTCCGAACACCGTCAAGCGAGTCCGGAGTACCCCGCAACAGGACAGTCAGGCACGCCAGGAGCTCAATTAGCAATCCGGCCTCCACCCCAGCCCCATTCAAGCGGCGTTCATACCACGTGTGTACAATTACGCGCTCAAAATACCATGGGCATGGGTGGAGGCGAGATGACAATGCGGCCAGAATGCGGTTCAGCCGCCAGGAGGCCCGCATACCTTTTTTTCTCCTTTTTCAGGACCCCACTTTCGGGCAGCCCCTTCAGAAGAGATCGGATAACCGGACTCATTATATAGGGGGCACCAAGGAGGCAAGAGGCTTTTGCACACAAGGGAATACTCAGGTGGTCTTCTACAATGATCGTTATACTTGTTCTTACACACCCGCATGTAGCCTGCACTTGGATAGGATATGTCAAATAGTCCTATTTTTTCTGCTTAATGCAATAATTGTACACCTACGTCTTGTCGTTTTGTCCAAATAAATTGGAAGTAGTACGTAGCATCAGCTTCTTATTACTATCCTCATATTTTATGTTGAATCTTTATTCAATACTGCATCCGTACGTTTTGGTATGGCCATTTTGCCAGGGGCTTCTTATCGAGCCCCATACTATGGCAAGGAAAGTCCAAACACTTTCAACAGTGCGGCACCCCGAACTTATAGCATTATATGCATCAGCTCCGAATCCTGTCTTGGGTCAATAGTTGGGTTAGCTCGGCTCCCTTGTTTTGGTGCCTTACATTCCGTTATATCGGCTAAGGTAGCGCAAGGAGAACTACTGCGATTGTGTCCCGGTTCTTCTGGACGAGCACCTCAATAGAGAAAGCCGAAAACTGACCGTCATGATGCGGCGAGAGCTGGTCGCTGTTCGCGAGGTACCAAAATCCCTAAAGATTTTTTCCGCTTAAGGCGAGGAATCGGCTTCGTCCGATTTAGGCGTGTATAGCGCCCCAGTTCGTCTTTCCGAATACTAGGGGCTTCGCCAAAATTTAAAATTGTAGAATTCTATGGTCAAGTGAGAGTTATAAAGCCGAATAGTCCGATTTCCTTGTTCGCTGCGCCAAACACCTCCTTAAAAGACCAAAACTTTGGATAAAGAGTGTTTGGGTTTCCACGAACACCCCAGTACTAGTTACAAGGGGGCGGAAGCCGACGACTGGCCTACTTTCAGATTTTGATAAACGACCGCAGGGAAGGTAATATTTTAAATCAAACAAAGTGTTGCATAGCACAAATAAACCCGTTCTCATATTACACGGATGACATGAGTACATTCACTCAAAAATTATGTTCTTAGGACATTCATTCGCCACAAGACAAGCGCCTTTCATAACACCATCATAATACTTCTTAGGGCAGCGATGCTCCTTGCCCTCTGGGGGTCCATCCTTTACGAGTTTCTCAGCATCCAGCTTGCCCCAGTGCACCTTCGTGCGGGCAAAGGCCCGTCGGGCACCCTCAATACATGCGGACTGGTTGATAACTTCTAGCCGTGGACAAGCATGCACCATCGGCTTCACCAGGCCAAAGTAGCTGCCGGGCAAGGGCTCGCCATGCCACATCCGGACTATGAGGTCCCCCATGGCCTATTCGGCCGCATTGTGGAGTTCGACCAGCTGCTTCAGTTGGTCACTCAGAGGCATCGGGTGTTCAGCCCCAGTATATTGGGACCAAAACATCTTTTCCGTAGAGCTCCCCTCTTCAGCGCGATAGAACTCCGCAGCATCCGGAATGCTGCGTGGCAGATCTGCTAATGCCCCTGGAGAGCTCCGGATTTGTGTAAGTAAAATAAATGACTCCTCCACATGCTTGCTTTGCATAAAGAATGCCTTACCCTCCGCTATCTTCTTGGCCGCCTGGATTTCCTGGAGGGCCTTTTGGGCTTCGGCCTTGGCGTCGGCCACACTCTGAAGGGCCTTTGCAAGCTCAGATGCTTGCATCTTGTAGTCATGCTCCAGGGAGCCGAACTTCTGGCCGAGCTCCTGGAGCTCCTGATGTACCTCTCCCACCCAAGCATCTTGCTTCTCTCGCTCGGTGAGCTCAGTATCCGCCTTGGATTCGGCCGCGGACAGTGCTTCCTTCAGGGCCGCCACTTCGGTCGCGGTCTCTGTCAAAAGCCATGTTGCCTTTTCTTAGCATCACCAACTTTTAATCCTCTATACGACATATGGACGGTTTTTTTTCTCACCTCTGTTCGCCTCGAGCTGCTTCTTCACGAGGCAGAGCTCTTCTTTGGCCTGCCCTAGTTCGCGCTTGAGTCCGGCAACTTCGGCCATGCGTGCAGCGGCGGTCAGCAGTAGTGCCTGTTTGATTCATACAGACAAATACTATTAGCTTCCTGCGGTTTTTTAATTGACCCTCTGTTTGGCTTTTCTTTCCGAACACCAACCAGAGCATCAGGGGCTACGACCTATCGGGTGATATTTCCTCACACTTCCTTTACCTCAAAGCCTGTTAGCAGGCTGGTGCAGGCTTCGGTCAATCCACTCTTGGCGGACCGAACCTTCTCAATCACCGTACCCATAAGTGTACGGTGTTCATCCTCGATGGAAGCGCCTCGAAGCACTTCCAACAAATTATCCGATGCCTCCGGCTGGGCGGAGGTCATCGGCACGGCCGGCTCACCCTCCTTCGCGAGGGACTGCTTACCGGAATCCGGAATCTTTGTAGGCTCCAGTGCAGTAACCGACCGATAGCCAGACTTGCTGTGGCTCGCGTTAGCATAATCCATGGGGTTCTCATCCCCCATGTGTCCGGCGCCTGAGATTTTGCCTTGGGGCGTCTCCGGAACAGTCGTCCCCTGCTCGGGCATCATCTGGGACAACACCTCGGTGTCATCCGCGGGTCATAGAGAGGTCGCCGTCGGGAGCGAATTCATCTCCGACTCATTCAGAGACTCCTCCGAAGAGGAATCCTTGAGATCGGACCCGGCCGGACTGCATATACATGTTCGGCGTCGTTACAAACCATGAGGTCAAAAGTCGTGCGAAAAATATTATGGAATACAGATACTTATGACCTCGCCCGGGGTTTGCCCCTGGGCAGCCACTCCTCGTCACTAAAAGCGGCGGTAGTGGATTGATTTGGAAGGGACGCCTTGCCCTTCTTCGGTGTCCCGGCCTTCCTCGACGGGGCGGCCTTCCTTTTCTTCTCCTCCCTAGCGTGGGGAGGAGGCATTTCTTCATGTTCTCCCCCGTCTTCGGGGGGAGAATCTTCCTCGTCGCCTTCAGATGACGACTCTATCACGGCCCTGCGTCGGTGACCTTTTCTGGTCCCCGTGGCCACCTTCTTGGACCCTTCGCCCCCTCAGTTGAGGCGGCCTTCTTCTTCTTCTTCTTCTTCCTCTCCTCCCCTTCGTGGGAGGAGTGCACCTCATCCTCTTCTGGCGAGGCGTCGGGTGCGGCCTCGTGCCGAAGACCCCTTCGGGTCCCCGTGGCCTTCTTTTCGGCCTTTTTCTCCGGCACCTTGTAAGGCGCCGGAACCAGCATCTCCACCAGGAGTGCGCTTACTGGGTCCTCAGGCAATGGAGCTGGACAGTCGATCCACTCCACCATCTCCACCCACTCTTGTTTGGTCAGCAAGGTGACTTAAAAATCCTCCCCCAAATGTACTCCAAAGGAAACATCTTGTAATAACTAGAGGACTTACTGGACTAGCAAGGCGCGTTGCACTGAGCCCTCGGTCCTCGGAAAGGGGAGGAGGGACTTCGCCGGTCTTGAATAGAACCTTCCAGATTTCTTTGTGCGTTGTGCCGAAGCGCTCTAGCAACATCTGGTGTTCGGCCGGGTCGAACTCCCACATATCAAACTCCCGTCTTTGACACGGGAGAATCCAGCGAATGAGCATGACCTGGACCATGTTGACAAGCTTGATTTCCTTGTCCCTCATACTTCTGGGGCAGGTCTCCAGTCCGGTCAGCTCTGTGGGTTCGCCCCAGGCCAGGCCCTTCTTCTCCCAAGAAGTGAGCCGCGTGGGGATTCCGGATCTGAATTTGGGGGCCGCCACCTAGTTGGTGTCGCGCGGCTCGGTGATGTAGAACCACCCTGATTGCCACCCCTTTATGGACTCCACAAAGGAGCCTTCAAGCGATATAACATTGGGAATTTTGCCCACCATGGCACCTCCGCACTCCGACTGTTGGCCGCTCACGATATTTGGCTTCACGCAGAAGGTTTTCAGCCACATGCCGAAGTGAGGCTTGATGCGGAGGAAGGCCTCGCACACGACGATGAACGCCGAGATGTTGAGGACGAAATTCGGGGCGAGATCGTGAAAATCTAGCCCGTAGTAGTACATGAGCCCGCGGACGAAAGGGTGGAGTGGAAACCCTAGTCCATGGACGAAATGAGGGAGAAATACAACTCTCTCCCGAGACTTCAGCGTAGGGGTAATCTGTCCCTCTGTTGGAAGCCTGTGCGTGATGTTAGCGGCCAGGTATCTGGCTTCCCGAAGCTTGGTAATGTTCTCCTCTGTAACAGAGGAGGCCATCCACTTGCCTCCCGCTCCGGACATGCTGCGGTCTTAAGGAGAAGGTGAGAACTTGGGCGCTGGAGCTCGAGGGCGCGAGAACAGATGAGCGAAGGAAGAATAAGGCGTGGGTGAAAATGGGAGATTTCTGCCCCCTTATAAAGGCGATGTGAATGTATGCCTCCCCACTTGCCTCTCAAAATTTCTTATTTTTTCAGGCGCCTCGTTTAATGGCGTTGCTAGGGTTACCCATACCCGCATTGATGGAGATCCCGTGATAAGGGGACATGATCTCTGCTTTGACAAGACGTGCCAACGGAACCGCCTCGCGATGTGTGCGAAAGCAGGTTGAAGAAAACAGTTCGAATAAAAACCGGACCGTGGCGTGGTGTCGCTCTTCGAAGAATTGTCAGCAGATTGGATTCGTGGATTATTATTATTCTCTCTATGGTGGTATATGGAATGTTGTCTTGCAGAGCCGGACACGGTCCTTGTGTTCGGAATTTATCTTGTAGTATTCGGAGATGGAACCCGCCTCGCAGTGCCGAAGACAATCTACGCACCGGATCATCGTCATTGAAGCCTGGTTCAGGGGCTACTGAGGGAGTCCTGGATAAGGGGGTATCCAGACAGCTGGACTATGTACTTTGGCCGGACTGATGGACTATGAAGATACAAGATTGAAGACTCCATCCCGTGTCCGGATGGGACTCTCCTTGGCGTGGAAGGCAAGCTTGGTGATTCGGATGTAGATCTCCTCCTCTGTAAACCGACTCTGTAACCCTAGCCCCCTCCGGTGTCTATATAAACCGGAGGGTTTAGTCCGTAGGACTCATCATCATCATCATTATCATCAACAATCATACCATAGGCTAGCTTATAAGGTTTAGCCTCTCTGATCTCGTGGTAGATCAACTCTTGTAATACTCATATCATCAAGATCAATCAAGCAGGAAGTATGGTATTACCTCCATCGAGAGGGCTCAAACCTGGGTAAACATCGTGTCCCCAGTCTCCTGTTACCATTAGCCTTAAACGCATAGTTCGGGACCCCCTACCTGAGATCCGCCGGTTTTGACACCAGCATCTACCTTCGAGACCTTGAATGCCACGTGGATCCTGCAATCTGAAGGAGCAACTTGGGTTAGTCGACTCTTGTGAGCCGTTTGATGCAACATGGATGGCTAGAAGGGCTTTTTCCACCTCTTCTGCCGTCTTCTTCCTTCGCTCCGCCAAACTTCTTTCACAAACGGTATTGCAATTGTAGGAAACAAGGCCTAAGGTTCATACTTTCACTAGTGCAAGTTCTCTCAACAATAATAACATAGATCATATAACAATCCCTCAACATGCAACAAAGAGTCACTCCAAAGCCACTAATAGCGGAGAACAAACGAAGAGATTATGGTAGGGTACGAAACCACCTCAAAGTTATTCTTTCGGATCAATCTATTCAAGAGTTCGTACTAGAATAACACCTTAAGACACAAATCAACCAAAACCCTAATGTCACCTAGATACTCCATTGTCACCTCAAGTATCCGTGGGCATGATTATACGATATGCATCACACAATCTCAGATTCATCTATTCAACCAACACAAAGTACTTCAAAGAGTGCCCCAAAGTTTCTACCGAAGAGTCAAGACGAAAACGTGTGCCAACCCCTATGCATAGGTTCATGGGCGGAACCCGCAGGTTGATCACCAAAAAATACATCAAGTGGATCAATAGAATACCCCATTGTCACCACGGGTATCCCGCGCAAGACATACATCAAGTGTTCTCAAATCCTTCAAGACTCAATCCGACAAGATAACTTCAAGAGGAAAACTCAATTCATTACAAGAGAGTAGAGGGGGGGGGCATCAAAAGATCCAACTATAATAGCAAAGCTCACGATACATCAAGATCGTGCCATAGAGAGAACATGAGAGAGAACACGAGAGAGAGAGAGAGATCAAACACATAGCTACTAGTACATACCCTCAGCCCCGAGGGTGAAATACTCCCTCCTCGTCATGGAGAGCGCCGGGATGATGAAGATGGCCACCGGTGAGGGATCCCCCCTCCGGCAGGGTGCCGGAACGGGCTCCCGAGAGGTTTTTGGTGGCTACGGAGGCTTGCGGCGGTGGAACTCCCAATCTATCTTGTCCGTCAATGTTTTTAGGGTATATGGGATTATATAGGTGAAAGAAGTCAGCCGGGGGGTGCTCGAGGGGCCTAGGAGACAGGGGGCGTGCCCTCCTATCTCCTTGCTTCCTTGAAGCTCCCCTGGCTTGAACTCCAAGTCTCCCGGATCATATCCTTTCCAAAAATCACGCCCCCGAAGGTTTCATTCCATTTGGACTCCGTTTGATATTCCGTTTCTCCGAAATACTAAAACAGGCAATAAAACAACAATATGGGTTGGGCCTCCGGTTAATAGGTTAGTTCCAAAAGTAATATAAAAGTGTATAATAAAGCCCATAATCATTCAAAATAGATAGTATAATAGCATGAATGCTTCATAAATTATAGATACGTTGGAGACGTATCAGCTCCTTGGTAGAAGGCTCGTGCAAGGGCTGTGAGGGTGGCGGAGGATGCCCGTGCCAAAGCCCTGAGTGCAGTCGGGCCCAAGCGCCTCATCTACGCTTGGCAGTACGTGGATCGGGTGCACGCTTCCAGCAAGGAGGAGTACCTGCTGGCACCGGATCACCACACCGGTGAGATCACGCTCGCCCACTGGCAAGCCGCCAATCAGCACCTCGCGAGTTGCGAGGCTGAGGAAGAGGCGTTGTGTCAGCGCGATGGGAAACGGCCGCGCACCAGGGCACTCGTGGCGCGCCGCAAGCGCTCCTGCGAGCGCCGTGGCTTTTAGTAGGGAGTATAATTTAGTTTCGTAAGGTGATCTCATTAGTTTTGGGACGCAAATGATAAATCCTGAACGTTCGGGAATTATTAGCATCCTTAATTAAGTATGTAAGAGGGAAAGTTCAGAAACCTTGTGTATCCATATGCATTTTGTAAGTAGGTACATACAACACAAACTTTAGTACTATATACTATCGCGCTACACGTCTCTCTCTATATATGCTTGCAGACTGTGCTACTCCCTCCGTCCAGGTGAATAAGTCATCTTTGGTTGTGCACCATGACCAAGTAGGAGGGAAGACTTTATACACGTAGACGGAGGGAGTACTACTATTACTTATGTACGGGCAAATGCACGTTTTGACATTATGATGCGGTTTTTATAAAAGTAGAAAAATAGCACTAGTCAAGCTTTCGAAACTATTCAGTGCAAAACAAATGCAAAAATGCTCGTTTGATTGTTTACTTTTAGCTTCCTTCTCTGTGGTTATTTCTCTTCGTACTTTGTATGGAGTATCTCACTGGTCAGAAAGGCATGCAAATTCCCAAACCGCTTCCTACACCCTATATCAAATTTTTTGCCTAACAAGTTGTGCCGTGTAATTGGAATTCCAACCTGAGTACTAGTACTACTAGTACGAGTACCAGGGCCAGTCTGTTTAGGCTTCTAGATTAGTAGTAATCCCTTTTACTACTAGCTCCGTCCTGGTTTATTGGTCCCCATTGTAATCTGTGTCAAATTTTGATCATAAATTTAACCAATGAAATGTTTGTGATGTCACATGCACTAACATTTTACGAGTTAAATCTTTGTTCAAATATTACCACAAATTACAATGGTGACGAATAAACCAAGACGGAGGTACTCCCTCCATTTTTGTATACAAGGCCACTATAAAAAATACATTTGCATCTATACAAGGCCACCAACAGTAATCAAGACAAATATTAATGATGTTTCTTCGTACTAGTAACCCATGGCTTAATTATTAGAACCATTGTAGTGGATGATAATGACAAACTCATCTACTTCCTTTCTCACGGCCACTCAATTTCTTCTAATGTGCATGCACCCTATTAATTAATCCAGTAAACGAGAAAATAAATTGACTTGTAGAGCACACATTGATTTTTATCTTGGTACCTGTAATTTGAGTTTGTGGACTTGTATATAAAGAAGAAGGGGGTACTAGTAGTAGTTTAGAAGCCCAAATAAATGAGTGAGGTGCCTTAATGTTACTCTCCACTGTGAGTAGTCTTATGGGAAAAGCTGGGGAAGAGACGGCTTATTTTTTAAGCCGCCAAAAGAACTGGCCCTAGGAGTAGTAGCTAGGGATACTAGGAGTAGTATCTAGGGATGGAGTGTGCGAGATGAACTGGAGAAAGTAAATGCAGAGAGATGAAATGCAAAAAAGACGGAAGGATGTGATGGTTGCTTGTCCGTTTATTTTACCAGGCCACTTATTACTGGCAGTGGTTGGGTTTTGTGATCTGACGACTTTACTACCGCGCCACGAGCGGGGTGAGACTCCCGTGCAGCGCCGCCCTTTACACTTGTACTACATCGGTCGTGGTTTATTAGTCCCCCATTGAATTTGACTGAAGATTTAGCTGACAAAATGTTAGTGCATGTCAAAAAAACTATATCATTGGATTCGTATTTGAACATAGTTTTGAATGATATAATTTTAGGTGACATGCATCAGCATTTATCGTACTATATATAATGTTAGTTCAATTTTTGGTCGTACTAATCTATAGTAGTAACGTGCCCATGCGTTGCATGGAAGAGTGAAATGCATTGAATGAGGAGTTTTTTATTTTGACAAAGAATGTGGGGGTCATCTCATGTGTAACGGGTATCGACAGGTTTCTTCGGATATTATTTCATCTCTAGAGCTCACAAACATCAGGGTGAAATTGATAAAAAGGTATCTTTTGCAAACAAAAGCGTTCAACTCTTCAACCTGCATCCAAAACTTGTGAAGAAATAACACTTATTATGCTTTGCAAGAAATGATCTTTAAGAATTAGTTTTTGAGTATCGATTGTTATACATGTTGGCTACAGATGACATGGCACTTTCTTGTAGTCAACCGTAGGCTATACTATTAAGTATTAACCATGCCCTTATACACCTAGACGGAGGGATTAAATTAGGATGACTTGGAAGGGGCAGAGGAGATGTAAGAAATGGTTCATAGTAAGTCTTTCACCAGTACTGTAGTAAAAGTTCATACATGGAAGATTCTAGACTAAACCATAAACGGATACACTTTTCTTCATGCACGATACTCCAATAGAGAAGGATCATGCATGGAAGTCTCCACATGCTTAAACAGCGGATTACATTGAGCGAAGACTAATGATCAACATTTAACCTGATAATTCGTATGTCCAAGTGAACCTCCTTGGAGTCCCCGTGCACCACATTGGCGGGTAAATAAGACCATGGGGTTTCCAAGTCCACATCGGCGGGAAGGTCCCAGCTCCGCAGAGTCCAAGTCCGTTTGATGTAGCCGGTGTCTCCACCCACGTGACCCAGAGGAGTAGTAACACTGAGCACGCACCCATACATCGGCCTCGTGTCAGTGTCAGCGTCAGCGGCGTCGCCCCTGACACACACTATAGAGACGGGGCGGCGGCCTACGTGGGCCTTGCCGGTGCCCACGATCAAGAGGAAGACCCTGCCATCCTCCTCCGAGACTAGCAGGCGGCGGTGAACCTCCTGCGACTCCGGCATGGTGAATGGGTAGCACATCTCGTACTTGATGTTCTCCGCCAAGGGCCAGTAGTGACCGCTGCACGCATCCGTGAGGTGATGCACCTTGTCCACCGACGAGCCCCAAAATGGCATCAGGCACTCATAGCAGTAGACAAAGGGCTCCTTGGAGGCACCGACCAAGCCGTCCATGAAAGGGAGTGGCTGTAGGGGACATTGCGCCAGTTGAATATATGAGCAAGTTACTACGAGATTTAATCCGAATAAGCACAAAATAAATCATGACGGCTATAACACAGATGAAACTAATGATGTGGACTAGCATAGTAGTAGGATACAGAGTAGAAACATGAATTCTACCACGATTTCAAACAGGAAGGACAGAAACACATACGGTGCAACGGGAGCAGCACCGTTGGTGTTGAGGTTGTCGCCCATGTCATTGAGGAAGAGGTTGCCGAGGTCGGGGAAGAAGTCGTCGTTGGTGAAGTTGTGGCTGGCAGCAGTCGCGAGAGTGCGCTCCCCAAATTTCAACAGCGCCCGCCGAATGGAGCGCAGGAGGGAGTGGCTTTAGGGGACGTTGCACCCGCCGAATGGAGCGCAGGAGTAGCACACGAAGTAGTAGATGGTGTCCTTACTAGTACTCCCTAGTCTCTATCTACTCTTATAGAAAACCGAGTTGGTGATGATGGTGTGCCTCCCATCTTGTAATATAGACCGTCTGATCTATATCTGACGGATAGAAAGCCAACTATGACAATTTTACAAAAGATACCCGCACCTCTCTCCACATTTATAGATAAGGCCTTGCCTCGTTCATCCTTATCTCCCACAACCTCGTGCTCCTCCCTAAGTCTCTATCTCTAATCTTATCTCTATCTCTACTACTCTTCTTTGTTTATTATAACAAATCGAATAGTATTGAGCCGTCCGCTGCATGCCCGGCTGAACATGCCTCCTCGCCTCCATCATCACCAACTGAGTCTTTTATAGGAGTAGGAGTAGAGAAAAAACCGAGTTGGTGATGACGGTGTGCCGTGTAATGAACGGGCATATTGCTATTTTTTTGCATATAATTCCAAACACCACGTAAACACGGTCTTTGACCATTTTACAACTATGTTAGTATCATTGTTTTTTTACGGGATGTTATCATTGTTAGTGGTCAGCCGGTGCAAGTTATTGCCCCGGGTGTTTTGACCTTTTTTTTAGTAATGATATCTGGCGATTGTTCGGCAAGAGATCAATCCTGGCGAATCCCACATAACCGTCAGATTTCCATCCGACTGTGGCCTATTTTTAAGCCATACACACGTACTGTAACTGCATCGCGGGCGTTTGCAACTACCATGTCTCCCAACGAACGTTTGCTAGGGATTGGAGTTAGCACGGTTCGTAGTTCTTCCACGCTCGGACATTGAAGTCTGTAACTATTTTAGATTAGAATATACTACTCCTCCGGTGCTAGTAGTAGAGCAGAGTCCTACTCTACTACTCTACTCAAGCAAGTTAGGGCATAGTAGTAGGTACTATAGGGAGTACTAGTACTGTGATCACTCAAGCAAGTTGTCTGGCATCGATATGACCCTACGCTGCTGGTATGTCTCTCGTAAGTCAAGTGGCGTGCTGTAGTCATCATCACCTGTCCACTTCCCGTAGCACATATTCGCTTCTCCATCTTTGTCCGCACATAATCTCGTCCAATCTTCCATCCCCGCTAAGGCACCTCCCCCCCTCGTCCGAAAACCAAGCACTAACAATGGCAGAACCAAGCAGCGTCCGCTGAAAGAGTGGCTGGAATTCGCTCCCCACAGAGGTAATCAAGCTCATTGTTTCGCGTGTGGACAATCTCAGTACCATGCCGCTCGCCGCGTGCTCGTCCGGGCTGTACCGTTTACTCAAAGCCCTCAGACCGAAGCTTTTTAAGCCAGCTCCTTGCTTGCTGATGCCGCTTGATCTTCAGAAACGGCATGTCACACAGCATAATGATCGTAGGGTGGCGAGAATCAACCCCCTTGACTGCGATCCGATCCCCGTCACCCTCAACTACATTAACGGTATGTACTGGGTCAGCATGAACACATCTTTGATGGTGCTCGTCGACGGTCGCGGCAGCTAGATGCTCGTGGAGGTTTACACCCGGCGATTGATCCCCCTTCCTTTGATTAACACTGCACTGCTTTGGCACCGCGGCCCAGAATACTCAGAATCTTACAGTAGCCAACATGATACCAAGTTTGATTTGCTCAAGGTTGTAATCTGCCAAGTGCTCACAAGATCTGCGAATTATAAAGACTTCAAGCTAATTGCATTCTTCAACTGCGGTCTCGCCTATCTGACAGGTCACTACGGTAAGTGGATAAATCTGCACGTCCATCACAGGATCATACATCCTCCATGGTTCTCTGATGCCATTGAACACAAGGGCTTCATTTACGGTGTCGACTCCTTCTATGGCTGGACGTATTGCTACAATTGGCTGTTACAAGGAGTATGTTACTTCCCTATGATATCATGATGGCTTACTTATATTGCTGTCAACATTTACTGAAAAAATATTCATGCTCATAACATGTTGTTCTTAAGATTGACTACATCAAGAGCCCTTTTTTATTTGACTCGAACTTGATATGATGTTCTAGGCCGCCTGGTGTCCCTAACCTTCCTAATCCCAGAACCTTTCAAAGAAAAGCGGCATGGTAGTTGCAGGTGGTTCCTGGCTCGATCAGACGATGCCGAACGATTGATGATCGTTCGCACGTACCGGACATGTTGTTTCACGGAATACAATCACACTCACTGCAAGGTCTTTGAGCAGGATCCTAGCTTTTCTGGGCCTTCAAATTTTTTTGACTGGAGGCTGGTAAGTAGCCTTGGTACACGCTCTTTGTTTGTCGGACTGAATTATCCAATTAACCAGGAGATAACCGAGGGCAACGATCATGATGGCAGTGCGGTTTCGTTCATCAAGCAAAACTGTGTGTACACAGCGTACCATGCGTATATGGATGCACCATACCCTGATACTGCTGCCATGCTCTGCAGCCCAAAGTAGGAGAGAGTGTCGCAAGTATCAGACTTTGACCTGCTGGCTGGAGTTTCCCCCGTCAGGCACCCATCTGGTTCAAGTCGTCAGCCAATCTCCACAGCTTAATAAATAATAACGTCTAACTAAGCCAGTTAGTTAGATGTGTACACTTGGTGTAGTAGGATATTTATTTAGTTTGATGCATACACTTGTTCTTTTTTGGTAGCCCTTTTGTAATAATGGCTGATGTTTGGTTTGGAAGAGAGAGCTCCGTCTTCACTCTTCTGGCCTGTTTACTGCTTCTGTTGCACCCCCAGCCCTGGTTGCTGCTGCTGCTGTTTTCAATGTACAATCAGTAGTATATTTCGTCTGTTGGTTGAATAAATATGTTGTTAGAACGACAAACACAATGTTTTGGAAGTCGTTGAATGGTTCAATCCTTAGTGCCCCATACCGTACGTAAAGCATACTATTTTTCATACGGAACACATTTTCCACTTGTTGATAACATGCAGCCCACTGATGAAGGCCCAATAGAGGAGCCCATATCTAACTGGAAGGGAGGCTCTGACATGAATCCGGCCCAGGTACATGCTCATGGTCCCCTAAACATAAATAAGTAAGTAAATAAATAAAGCTAAATGCTCATGCACCAGTTCTTTAAATTCATGATTTAACAAGAGGATATTATTTCCTATAATAGTGTCGTTACATCCAGTCGATATTATTCTTAGGCAAAGATAGCGACCAGTCTTCTTTCTCCCAGCATTTTCTTCCTGCAAGCAGTGGACCCATGCAAAATCGTAGTCAACATCGTAAATAGTTCCGGTCCATTTTTATTTTCAATAAGAATGTCCAACCCAGCCCAGCACATTGGCGACAGCACTTTATCCTCCGCCTTGGTGTGCTCGCCACGGCGCTACCATCCGGCCCTGTCAACATAGTTTTTTTTCGAAACGGTCCCTGTCAACATAGTGAATCAGGAGAGAACTGTAGTTGTGAGTATGACAGTATGGACCCACCAGGTCCACTCTCGAACACAAGCAAGCGCCTCTTTTACTACTCAGATGCACCCCTCATTTTTTACTCTAATCCACCCTGCTAATATCCCGGACCCACATCATTTTTAACGTATAGTCAACTAACGCCAGAATTGCACAACTTTTTTTTGAGTAGTAATTTGGAGGAACAGGCTATAAACTGGGTTGTGCGGTCTCTGTGGCTGGTCATTTTGTTCCCCAGCCAAAATTTGCGAATTTTCAAAATTTTGCACATATTTAATTAATTATTTTAACCCTGGTACTGACCAGAAAATGGGCAGCAATTCTAAAAATGAAAAACAGGCTGCAATAAATTCCATATGAATTAGAAAATGAGTAAAAATTATAAAAATAATAGAAATGGGTGGTACACACCACGGGTTTTGAGGCTGACTTGTTTACGCAAGGCTTTGTCAGTCAACACACGATTCTAGCAGCAGTTAGTGTTGGATGTCCATCCAACAGCCGACGTGCTTTTTCAATCTCTGATCTTCCTGCTCCAGCCGCCTAAACTAGCGCCATCGGGACTGCCTGCTCCCTCCTCTTGTGGCCCACTGTGATACCAAAAGGCTTCCCCGGCCCACCCCACTCCCTCCGCTGGCCTGGCCGCACGCAATCAACTGCCTCCTTATTACGCGAAAAAAATGATTCCTCCCACTGACATCTAGGGCGCATCGGTTGGGAGGCTGACCTGTGGGCCTACTAAGTTGACACGTACGCAGGGCTTGTCAACTTAGTAAACTAACGATTGTAGCAGCACTAACTGTTGGATTTGAATCGAACGGTCCTGCTGCTTCTTCAAGTGCTGCTCTTCTTGCACCAGCCGCCCAAACCAGCGTCGGCGAGACCGCCTGCTCCTGCCTACAGTGGCCGGCTGTGCTGCCGTTGAGGCCTCACCGCTGAGAGAGTCCTGGATTAAGGGGTACTCGGATAGCCGGACTATGTACTTTGGCCGGAATGTTGGACTATGAAGATACAAGATTGAAGACTTCGTCCCGTGTCCGGACGAGACTCTCCTTTCCGTGGAGGCAAGCTTGGTGATTCGGATATTAGACCTCCTTTTTTGTAACCGACTCTGTGTAACCCTAACCCCCTCCAGTGTCTATATAAACCGGAGGGTTTAGTCCGTAGGACAAGGACAATCATAATCATAGGCTAGCTTCTAGGGTTTAGCCTCTACGATCTCGTGGTAGATCAACTCTTGTAATACTCATATCATCAAGATCAATCAAGCAGGAAGTAGGGTATTACCTCCATCGAGAGGGACCGAACCTGGGTAAAACATCGTGTCCCCAGCCTCCTGTTACCATTAGCCTTAGACGCACAGTTCGGGACCCCCTACTCGAGATCCACCGGTTTTGACATCGACATTGGTGCTTTCATTGAGAGTTCTGTTGTGTTGTCGCTATAAGGCTCGATGGCTCCTCCAATCATCAACAACGATGCAATCCAGGGTGAGACTTTTCTCCCCGGACAGATCTTCGTATTTGGTGGCTTCGCACTGCGGGCCAACTCGCTTGGCCATCTGGAGCAGATCGACAGCTACGCCCCTGGCCATCAGGTCAGATTTGCGAACTTGAACTACACGGCTGATATCCGCGGAGACTTGATCTTCGACGGATTTGAGCCCATGTCAGGAGCGCCGAACAGTCACGACGTGCATGGCTTAGACCTGTCGTCGGACGGTATTCAGACTATCGCACCTGTAGCTGCCCCGGCCTTTAATCTGGAGCAGATTGCGCCATCCAAGGATGGGTGGATGGACCCCGCTAGAGAGGGCGCACACTCATAAGCATTGGAGCCGAACACATGCTCCACCTCTAAGGAAACCTATGGCACCGGACCCCCGGACTCGTCTCCGACCCTAGGGTCCAAACCGTGAAAGTCCGTGCCCATCGAATTTGATTGGGCACCGATCGTGGAGTTCACCTCCGTGGATATCTTTCAGCACTCACCCTTGGGGGACATGCTAAATTCATTGAGGTCTCTCTCTTTATCAGGAGACTCTTGGCCGAACTATGTCCGGCTCGAGTGGGAAGCAGATGAAGAAGAAATTCATTACCCACCCATCACCCACTTAATAGCCACCGTCAATGACTTAACCGACGTGCTCGACTTCAACTCCGAAGACATCGATGGTATGGATGACGATGCAGGAGAAGAACAGGAACCGCCACCCACCGGGCGCTGGATAGCCACCTCATCATATGATATATATATGGTGGATACCCCCAAAGAAAACAATGGCGAAGAGGCAATAGAAGATAATCCCTCAGGGAAGCAGTCAAAGCATGGGCGTCATCGGCGCCGCTCTAAGCCCCGCCACAGCAATGCCGGCACAGGAGACGATAGCAATCCGGATGGTGCCGACAACGAATACAACCCTGACGAGCCTAACTTCGAGCAGGCCGAGCAGTTGGACGGGCAAGCTAGCCCAGATGAAAAGGAAACGGACGGAGACTTGGAGGACGAATATTATATGCCTCTCTTCGAAGACGAGGTGAGCCTCGGCGACGATGAATTTGTCATGCTTGAGGATCCCGTCGAGCAGGAGCGCTTCAAGCGCCGGCTTATAGCCACTACAAAAAGCCTGAAAAAGAAACAACAACAACTCCAAGCTGACAAAGATCTGGTAACAGACAGATGGACCGAGGTCCTGTCAGCCGAGGAATACGGACACGAGCACCCAACCAAAAGTTACCCGAAGCGCAGGTTGAAGAGGAGGTGCTAGAGCCTACAATAACTGCGCACGACAAGGTGGACCGACCACCTCGTGGTTGAGAAAAGTGGCGCATCAGCCCGAACAACCACCTGCACCCCGCCGCATGCTATGTCTTGAGCTTGCGTTGGTTTTCCTCGAAGAGGAGAGGGTGATGCAGCAAGTGTAGCGTAAGTATTTCCCTCAGTTTTGAGAACCAAGGTATCAATCCAGTAGGAGGCTCCTCAATAGTCCCACGCACCTACACCAACAAACTGAGAACTCACAACCAACGCAATAAAGGGGTTGTCAATCCCTTCACGGCCACTTGTGAAAGTGAGATCTGATAGAGATAGTATGATAAGATAAATATATTTTTGTTATTTTATAATATAGATGCAAAAACTAAAGATGCAAATAAAAGTAGATTGAAAGCAAATATGATAAGAGATAGACCCGGGGGCCATAGGTTTCACTAGAGGCTTCTCTCAAGATAGCATAAGTATTACGGTGGGTGAACAAATTGCTGTCGAGCAATTGATAGAAAAGCGCATAGTTATGAGATTATCTAGGCATGATCGTGTATATAGGCATCACGTCCATAACAAGTAGACCGACTCCTGCCTGCATCTACTACTATTACTCCACACATCGACCGACTCCTGCCTGCATCTAGAGTATTAAGTTCATAAGAACAGAGTAATGCATTAAGCAAGATGCCATGATGTAGAGGGATAAACTCATGCAATATGATGTAAACCCCATCTTGTTATCCTTGATGGCAACAATACAATACGTGTCTTGCAACCCTTTCTATCACTGGGTAAGAACACCGCAAGATTGAACCCAAAGCTAAGCACTTCTCCCATGGCAAGAAAGATCAATCTAGTAGGCCAAACCAAACTGATAATTCGAAGAGACTTGCAAAGATAACTCAATCATACATAAAAGAATTCAGAGAAGATTCAATTAATATCCATAGATAAATATGATCATAAACCCACAATTCATCGGATCTCGACAAACACACCGCAAAAAGAGATTACATCGAATAGATCTCCACGAGAGAGGGGATAACATTGTATTGAGATCCAAAAAGAGAGAAGAAGCCATCTAGCTAATAACTATGGACCCGTAGGTCTATGGTAAACTACTCACAACTCATTGGAGGGGCAAGGATGTTGATGTAGAAGCCCTCCGTGATCGATTTCCCCTCCGGCAGAGTGCCGGCGAAGGCTCCAAGATGGGATCTCGTGGATACAAAAGGTTACGGTGGTGGAAATTGTGTTTAATGGTGCTCCTGGATGTGTTCGGGGTACGTAGGTATATATAGGAGGAAGAAGTACGTCGGTGGTCGCCCGAGGGGCCCAGAAGACAGGGGGGGCACGCCCTACAGGGGGAGGGCCCTATCTCATGGGGCCCTCGGGAGCTTCTTGACTTGCACTTCAAGCTCTCCGGATCATGTTCGTTCCAAAAATCACGCCCCCGAAGGTTTCATTCAGTTTGGACTCCGTTTGATATTCCTTTTCTTCAAAATACTGAAATAGGCAAAAAAAAAATAGCAATACGGGCTCGGCCTCCTGTTAGTAAATTAGTCCCAAAAATGATATAAATGTGTAAAATAAAGCCCATAAACAATCAAAAGGGGTAATATAATAGCATGGAACAATCAAAAAGTGTAGATACGTTGGAGACGTATCAAGCATCCCCAAGCTTAATTCCTGCTCGTCCTTGAGTAGGTAAATGATAAAAAAGAATTTTTTGATGTGGAATGCTACCTAGCATAATTCTCAATGTAATTTTCTTTATTGTGGCATGAATGTTCAGATCCAAATGATTCAAGATAAAAGCTTATAAAACGTAAAAATAATAATGCTTCAAAGCATACTAACAAATAATCATGTCCTATCAAAATAACATAGCCAAAGAAAGCTTATCCCTACAAAATCATATAGTTAGGCCATGCTTCAATTTCATTACACAAAATACTCCCATCATGCACAACCCCGATGACGAGCCGAGCAATTGTTTCATACTTTTTAATGCGCTTCAGCTTTTTCAACTCTTACGCAATACATGAGCGCAATCCATGAACATAGCACTATGGTGGTGAATGGTGGTGGTTGTGAGGACAAAAAGTGGGAGAAGATAGTCTCACATCAACTAGGCGTATCAACGGGCTATGGAGATGCCCATCAATAGATATCAATGTGAGTGAGTAGGGATTGCCATGCAACGGATGCACTAGAGCTATAAATATATGAAAGCTCAACAAAAGAAACTAAGTGGGTGTGCATCCAACTTGCTTGCTCACGAAGACCTAGGGCATTTTGAGGAAGCCCATCATTGGACTATACAAGCCAAGTTCTATAATGGAAAATTCCCACTAGTATATGAAAGTGACAACATATGAGACTCTCTATCATGAAGATCATGGTGCTATTTTGAAGCAAAAGTGTGGAAAAATAGATAGTAGAAATTGTCCCTTCTCTCTTTTTCTCTCATATTTTTTCTTTTTTTTCTTTTTTTTCTTTTTTTTCTTCCCTTTTTTTCTTTTTTCTTTTTGGTGGGCATCTTTGGCCTCTTTTATTTTTATAAAGTCTGAAGCCTCATCCCGATTTGTGGGGGAATCATAGTCTTCATCATCCTTTCCTCACTAGGACAATGCTCTAATAATGAAGATCATCACACTTATATGGATTTACAACTCAAGAATAACAACTCAAAGCTAGAACAAGATATGACTCTATATGAATGCCTCCGGCGGTGTACCAGGATATGCAATGAATCAAGAGCGACCTGTATGAAGATTATGAAGGTGGCTTTGCCACAAATACGATGTCAACTACATGATCATGCAAAAGAGCAATATGACAATGATGGAACATGTCATAATAAACGGAACGGTGGAAAGTTGCATGGCAATATATCTCGGAATGGCTACGGAAATACCATAATAGGTAGGTATGGTGGCTGTTTTGAGGAAGCTAAATAAAGGGTTCATGCTACCGGCGAAAGTTTCACGGTAATAAGAAAAGCTAGCAAAGTGGAAGGATAAGTGTGCATATGTCCATGGACTCGCATTAGTCAAAAAAAGAACTCATATACTTATTGCAAAAGTCTACTTAGCCCTCGAAGCAAAGTACTACTACGCATGCCCCAAGAGCGATAGATTGGTAGGAAAAATTCCATCGCTCATCCCCGACTGCCACTCATAAGGAAGACACTCAAAAGAGCACCTCGTGCAATAAATTTGTCACACAACTTTTACCATACGTGCATGCTACGGGACTTGCCAACTTCAACAAAAGTATTTCTCAATTTCATAATTACCCACTAGCATGACCCTAACATTACTACCTTTATATCTCAAAACAATTATCAAGCATCAAGTTGATCATAGCATCCAATTCTTTTTCTATGATAGTTTTTATTATACCCAACTTGGATGCTCATCATTCTAGGACCAACTTTGTAACCATAGCAAATACCATGCTGTTCTAAGAAACTCTCAAAATAATATAAGTGAGGCATGAGAGACTAGCAATTTCTAGAAAATTAAAACACCACCGTGCTCTAAAAGATATAAGTGAAGTACTAGAGCAAAAACTATCAAGCTCAAAAGATATAAGTGAAGCACACAGAGTATTCTAGCAAATTCTAATCAAATAGGCTTCTCCCAAAAGATGTGTACAGCAAGATTTATTGTGGTAAACTAAAAAGCAAAGACTAATATAATACACGACGCTCCAAGCAAAACACATATCATGTGACGAATAAAAATATAGCTCCAAGTAAAGTTACCAATGAACGAAGATGAAAGAGGGGATGCCTTCCCGGGGCATCCCCAAGCTTAGGCTTTTGGCTATTCTTGAATATCTTGGGGTGCCTTGGGCATCCCCAAGCTTAGGCTCTTGCCACCCTTTATTCCATAGTCCATAAAATCTTTACCCAAAACTTGAAAACTTCACAACAGAAAACTCAACAGGAAATCTTATAAGCTCCGTTAGTGAAAGAAAACAAAACCACCACATAAGGTACTTAAATTAACTCATTCTTTATTTATTTTGGTGTTAAACCTACTGTATTACAACTTCCTTATGGTTTATAAACTAATTTACTAGCCATAGATGCATTGAAATAAGCAAACAACACACGAAAAACAGAATCTGTCAAAAACAGAACAGTCTGTACCAATCTGTAACTAACGCAAACTTCTGAAACTTTAAAAATCCTACCAAAATAGGACGTACTGGAAAATTTGTTTATTGATCCGCAGCAAAACGAATCAATGCAAAAGCACGTTTCTGTGATTTATTGAATTGTTTCTCGTTAGCGCAAAGTTTCTGTTTTTCAGCAGAATCAAATCAACTATCATCATAGTTTATCCTATAGGTTCTACTTGGCACAAACATTAAATAAAACATGAAAACACATATAAACAGAAAGTAGATGCAAAATTTATTACTAAACAGTAACAAAAACAAAGAACATAAAGAAAATTGGGTTGCCTCCCAACTAGCGCTATCGTTTAACGCCCCTAGCTAGGCATAAAAGCGAAGATAGATCTAAGTAGTGCCATCTTTGGCACTAAATTCTTCAATAGAGAACTTATAATTTTTAGGGGTTTCTACCTTTTTAGCAATGATTAAACCTTTGGGCAAAAATTCAAGAAATTCGTTCATTGCGAAAGGTTCCTTAATGATAGAAAGACAATTGGGATGAACACTTATGGGATCCGCATCTCCCTTACTAGAAGTTTCGCCCTTATTTTTAGGAACATAAATAAACTTGGAGGTTTTTGTAGGGGAGTGTTTTTCATGGAAGAAAAAGCCGAACCTAAGTTGGTAATTACATCCTCAAGTTTACCAATTCTAGCAGAATCAAGATCTATTTTTTCATTGACTATAGGTTCTTTCTCTTTAATATTTTACAAAGTAACTCCAAACCTAGATTCATATTGAGTGATGAGATTATGAATCTTTTTATCCAATTTTTCAACCAACTCAACAGTGGTAATTTTATTTTAAATAATATCAAGCCATTGCATAACATGTTCTAAGGTTAAAACAGTTCCATTAACCAAAAGAGGTGGTCAGCCAAACAAATCTAACATAGCATTATAAGCATCAAACGTATGGATACTCAAGAAATCACCTCCGGCGATAGTATCAAGAACACATCTATTCCAAGGAGCGATGCCTACATACAAATTACGGAGAAGAAGAGAAGTAGAAAGCTTCCTAGCAGATCTATTTTGAGCATTGCAAATTCTATGCCAAGCATCTTTTAAATTTTCTCCCTCCCTTTGTTTAAAATTGAGGATTTCATGTTCGGGAGTAATAATGAGGTTAGGAAGACTAGTGTCGGTGTACTAGAGTAGGGGTACCCTAGTATCCCGAACTTGTGCACGGGCAGTTGCAGCACCCCGTGGCAAGGCTTGCCGGGTGGCCACCAAGGTCCTTCATGGTTCCTTTGGAGCCATTCAAGAACAAAATATTCAAGCCAAGGAGACAAGGCCCCGGCAAGAAGAGCTTGCCGGGAAGGCCAACCAAGGCATCTCAAGGAACTTGCCGCGACGCGCCACGCGTCCCGGCGGGGCCCGGTGAGCGACAAGCTTCCGGACGCGACAAGACAACGACCGCGGCAAGGCGCTTGCCGTGGCAAGCTACCACTCTGTACCTTCGCTCCAGCACATCCACCAATGTGTCGCCCTGGGGCCTTTCCAGGCGCGCGTGGCAAGAGGCTGTGCAGCCAGTGGTGCACGGTGGCAAGCGACGCTGACAAGATCGCCATCGTGGCGAGCGGTGGCGTCCCTGACGGTCCCTTTTTGCACTATTTGGGCGACGTAGACGGGCATTTAATGCCTTTGTCCCCTGCCGTCAGGGTTAGGTATGATACACTGTACAGGTAGTTGTACCAACCGCAATTCCTTTTCCATTTTTACCCTTGTCTACGTTGCCACCTGTCGGAGACCCCTTTAGCATATAAAAGGAGGCCCATGCGCAACGTAGAGGGGGGTTCGAAGGCAGAAAAACACTCACGCTCGGTCTCGTTAGCAGCTAGTGTGTACTGTAGCACTCAGCGCTCCCGAGCAAGAACTCAATACACTCAGACATGCAGCAGTAGGAGTATTATCTCTCCGGAGAGCTCCGAAGCTGGGTAAAATTGTTCGTGTGCTTCGCCTCGATCCGCTCTTCGTGCGATCTCCGCCCCCCGCCGAACCGAAAGGGGCTCGGTCCGCCGGTCCCATAGGTGTTCGTGGATCAGCCTCCCCGACATCTTTGGCGCGCCAGGTAGGGGTTGTCCAGGTTGTGTGAACCTGATCCGGCGTTCACACGGGCTAGATCTTCATCTTCTTCATCGACATGCCACCGAAGAAGAAGGCTTCGGCGTCAGCTGTTCCGTCCACGTCAATCCCACCACCACCGGAGCAAATGAGTGGTGGGGTCGACGCGGGCGGAAGAACGGGCATCAACGAGGGATCCCACGATGCTGCCAGGTCCAAGGACAAGGCCGCGCAGACCTCGGCATCCGTACATGCACCGCGACCATCTCAGGAGGCGCAGGACCGACAGCGTCATGGTATTCGCAGTGCCATACGTTTGTTGGACCAAGATCGAGCTGGTGGATCTCGAGGTGCTCGAGACCAGTATGCACGCCAACATGATGGCACGAGCGAGACACGTTCGCCTGGACGGGATACTGCTCCTTCTAACATAGTTAGAAGTCTGAGCATATCCCGCTGCTCGCGCCGTTCGCCACTGCCGCCCACCACTCCAGCAGAAGCTTTGGCGCGAGCTCAACGGCTCCTGGATTACCCTCCAACGGCAGACAAGATCGATGAATGGAGTGCCACCATTCAGAGTCTCATCGGCTTCGCCAACGGCGACACTCCGCGGCAGGACTGCCAGGCACGAGCCGATGGCGACGAAACCGGTGGGGGTGCAACCACCATGCACTCTCCACCCCGAAGGCCAAGATCGCCGACTCGCCGGATCCACCTCGATAGCGACTCCACTGCATCATCAGATCCACGAGCTCGTCGCGATCAGCGCCAAGTTCTTCACGAACGACAGCAAGAAGACGCTCGAACTCGCATCGAGCGCCGAAGAGAAGCGCGGCGTCAATCAGACCAGCGCGCTGGGCCCTCTGTCGACATGCATGCACCCGGGGAACCAGGCGACTTGCCGTACGCGGTAGGTTGCCCTGCGTTCACTTGTGAGCTGTGGCAAGTCCAGTGGCCCAGCACGAAGAATTTCAAGCCAGACGTACCAGAGAAGTATGACGGCAAGTCGCATCCGTCGGAGTTCCTCAGCATCTACACCATCGCGGTGCAAGCTGCCAGGGGGCGGGACGACAAGATCCTTGCCAACTACTTCCCACTGGTGCTCAAGCCCAACGTCAGATCCTGGCTCATGCACTTGCTGGACAACTCCATATCCTCCTGGCAGACCTATGCCATCAGTTTGTCGGCGCCTTTACAGGCGGCCACAAGCCTCATGGCCAAGAGAGCGACCTTCATCTGCTCGCCCAGAAGGAAGGAGAGCCCCTGCGCAAGTACATTCAGAGATTCAGCCGCGTACAGCACAACATCCCAGATGTCCACCCTGCCGCGGTAATCAGCGCGTTCCATCAGAACGTGCGAAACCGCAGGATGCGGGAGGAGATGGCGATGTGCAAGATCAGAGACGTCAGTGAGCTATATGCCCTGGCCGACAAGTGTGCATGTGCTGAGGAAGGGAGGAAACTCCCCGGAGAGAATACAGAAGCAGAAGGATCTGATAGTGAGGAGGCTGCCCCGGCAAAGAAAAACCGGCGGCGGAACAACAGGAAGAAGAAAGGCAAAGATGTGCTAGTTGTTGAGCAGTCCGGCAATGGAGGTGGCGCCAAGAAAGCCAAAGCTGGTAGCTCCGGCAGGGAGACTACCGCAGGCACCAACTACCAGGCTGTGGCGGTCGCCGACAAGCAGGACGGCACCAACAAGCAGTACTGCAAGATCCACCGCACCAAGGGCCATGACCTCCAGAGCTGCAAGAAGGTCGAGCAGCTTGTCGAGTAGCAAAAGGCTGAATACGAGCGACGCGACAAGGAGAAGGCCCAGGAAGGTGCTGGAGGAGCCGGCAAGAAATGCCCCGGCCGAGGAGGACGCCGCGGCAAGGCCAAGCAGCGGCAAGGAGACAGACCTCCCCGCGGCTGTGACAAGGATGAAGATGACGACGAGGATGAAGATATGGATGATGACGAGACCGATGAGCAGGAGTTCCAGAAAGCCACAGAGGTCCTGTGCGTTGACGGCGGTGCTTCTCTGCATACTTCCCACCGCCAGCTCAAGCAGTGGGTGCGGGAAGTCAACGCGGTAGAACCACCCATCGAGTCACGCAAGCCTCTGAAATGGTCCAGCACGCCTATCATCTTTGATATTGAGGACCACCCTGATCGCATAACTGCGGTCGGGTGCTTGCTGATGTTGGTTTCACCAACTATCCGCAACCTCAAGGTCACTAAGATGCTAGTTGACGGCGGGGCCGGCTTGAACCTGATCTCCTCCGCGGTACTCCAGAAACTCCAGATCCCTGATGGCGACCTCGAAGAGACCGACACATTCCAAGGAATCAATCCGGGAAGGATCAAGCCGAAGGGAAAGATCACGTTGCCGGTGACATTTGGCAGCGAGTTGAACTTCAGGACCGAGAGGGTCACTTTTGACGTTGCTGACTTTCCATTGCCTTACAATGGGATACTCGGCCGTCCAGCACTCGCCAAATTTGGCCAAATTTGCCGGTGACATTTGGCAGCGAGTTGAACTTCAGGACCGAGAGGGTCACTTTTGACGTTGCTGACTTTCCATTGCCTTACAATGGGATACTCGGCCGTCCAGCACTCGCCAAATTCATGGCAGCCTCTCACTATGCATACAACATGCTGAAGATGCCAGGCCCGATAAGTGTCATCTCTATCCCTGGCAACAAGAAGGATGCTCTTATCTGTGCCGACAAGATCTACCGGGAAGCAGCAGCCGCAACAGATCGCAAATCACTTGCCGTTGAAGCTCCCGGGGCGAAGAAGAAGACCAAGTCCGGCAAGAGTTCTGATGCCCACTCCGGCAAGCGCACCTCTTCGGAGTGCTGCGCTACCGTCGAGGACGCACCATCGAGCTCCAGCGGCAACTGTAAGAAGACAATGGCAGCTCCACCAGAGACCAAGAAGGTGTCCACCAAGGAGGATGGCACTGGTGGTACCTTCACCATCAGTGCCACTCTCGAACCTAAATAGGAAAGCGCGCTCGTTGCTTTCCTGCGGGCAAACGTCGACGTATTTGCGTGGCAACCGTCTGACATCCCCGGTGTTCCCAGGAAAGTAATCGAGCACCATCTTGCCGTCTGTCCTCATGCGCGGCCCGTCAAGCAGAAAGTTAGGAAGCAGGCGGTGGAGCGCCAAGAATTCATCGCAGAAGAAATCAAGAAATTGGAAGCAGCAGGCCTTGTCAGAGGAGTGCTCCATCCTACGTGGTTGGCCAACCCTGTAGTCGTGCGCAAGGCAAACGGGAAATGGAGGCTTTGTATCGACTTTACTGATGTCAATAAAGCTTGTCCCAAAGTCCCATTTCCCTTGCCGCGCATCGACCAGATTGTTGACTCCACGGACGGATGTGACTTGCTTTCATTTCTTGATGCATACTCAGGATACCATCAGATCTTCATGGCAAAAGAGGATGAGGAGAAGACCGCATTCATCACCCCATGTGGCACATACTGTTTCGTACGGATGCCTTTCGATTTAAAGAATGCTGGTTCAACATTTGCAAGGGTAGTCCATGACGCTTTTGAGCTGCAAATACATAGAAATGTGGAAGCCTACATGGATGACATAGTGGTCAAGAGCAAGGACAAGGCGACTCTGATTCAAGATTTAGACAAAACCTTTGCAAATCTGCGCAAGATCAACCTCAAACTTAACCCCGAGAAGTGTGTGTTTGGAGTCCCCTCCGGCAAGCTTCTCGGGTTCTTCGTGTCTCAGCGGGGAATTGAGGCCAATCCCGACAAGATCAAGGCCATTGAGTAGATTGAAGCACCAAAGCGCGTCAAGGATGTACGAAGACTTGCCGGTTGCGTAGCTGCTCTCAGCAGGTTTATCTCTAGGTCTGCTGAGCGCGCCCTGCCATTTTTCAAGATATTGAAAAAGGCAGGTCCAATGAAATGGACTCCAGAAGCGGAGGCTGCACTGCAGGACTTAAAGAGATACCTATCCTCCACTCCAACACTTGTCGCACCTAAGCCACAAGAAAAGTTGCTGCTATATATAGCGGCGACCAATCAAGTGGTTAGTGCTGCGTTAGTAGCGGAGAGGGAGGCGGACGATGAGCTAGCAACCACGGCAGATGCATCCAGCGACAAGCAGGGGACTTCATCGGCAAGCTCTGGTCCCGACAAAGATGGATCTGCGCAGACGCGTGAGAAGATGCAGAAAAGAATGGTGCAGCGCCCAGTTTACTTTGTCAGTTTCCTTCTGCAGGGGGCTAGGTCAAGGTACTCTGGTGTGCAGAAATTGCTTTTCGGCCTTCTCATGGCCTCGAGAAAGCTGTGCCATTACTTCTAAGCACATGAGATCGCAGTCGTCACTCATTTTCCACTGAAGAGGATATTGCAAAATCCAGAAGCAACAGGCAGGATTGTCGAGTGGGCACTGGAACTGTCAAGCTTTGGCCTCAAGTTTGAGAGCACTTCAACTATCCAAAGCAGAGCGTTGGCAGAGTTCATAGCAGAATGGACGCCAACACAAGATGAAGAAATTCCAGAAACAAGCATCCCCGTCAAGGAAGCAAGCAAAGAGTGGCTGATGTATTTTGATGGTGCCTTCTCGCTGCAAGGCGCCGGTGCGGGCGTGCTACTTGTTGCACCCACCGGAGAGCACCTCAAGTACGTAGTCCAGATGCACTTTCCCAAGGAGCAAGCAACGAACAATACCGCAGAGTATGAAGGTTTGCTTGCCGGACTCAGGATCGCAGCAGACCTTGGGATCAAGAAGCTCATTGTCAGGGGTGACTCACAGCTTGTCGTCCGCCAAGTGAACAAGAATTATCAGAGTCCGTTGATGGAAGCTTACGTTGATGAAGTGAGAAAGCTAGAAGAGCACTTTGACGGCCTACAGATGGAACATGTTCCAAGAGCTCAGAAGGACATTGCCGATGGCCTGTCAAAGTGCGCCGCACTTAAGTTACCTGTGGAACCAGGGATCTTTGTGCTCAAGCTGACTCAACCGTCTGTAACGCCATCAACTGGACAGAGCAAGAAGAGGAAGTTGATTTCTGGTGACTATTTTCCGGCAGAGCTCCCCGAAGCCGTCGCCAAGAAGGTCCCCAAGATCAATACCAAGGGTGCTGAGGAGCAGTCTGCTCCGGCAAGCCTTAGGGTTCGTTCCGTTGAAGCAGATGCTCCCGACCATTTTTGGTCCGGCAAGCTTGCCGGGGAACATCAAGCTCCGGCTGAGCCGCAGGTTCTCGCCGTAGAAGCGGATGTTCCCACAGCAGCAGATGTGCCTTTAGTCCTTGTTGTCGAGCCGCAAGCTCCAGCATGGGCACAGAAGATTGTCCATTTCCTTCAGACAGGAGAACTTCCCGAAGAGCAAGAAGAAGCGGAAAGAGTAGCCCGGCAGTCAAGTATGTACAAGTTTGTCGACAACATACTGTACAGAAGAAGACTCAACGGTGTAAAATTGAAGTGTATTTGTCGGGAAGACGGACAAAAGCTGTTGGCAGAGATACATGGAGGCATATGTGGTCACCACATTGGCGCAAGAGCACTTGCCGGCAAAGCATTCCGGCAAGGTTTCTTTTGGCCGACAGCCCTCCAGGATGCAGCTGCACAAGTAACTAAGTGTGAAGCGTGCCAGTTCCATTCCAAGCAGATACACCAGCCAGCTCAAGCTCTCCAGACGATCCCTTTATCCTGGCCATTTTCGGTCTGGGGGCTCGACATCCTCGGCCAGTTTCCCCGAGCTGTCGGGGGCTTTGAGTACTTGTACGTTGCAATCGACAAGTTCACAAAGTGGCCGGAAGTGGAAGCAGTGAGGAAGGTGACAGCACAGTCAGCAGTCAAGTTCTTCAGGTCGATTGTTTGCCGCTTCAGGATCCCTAACTGGATCATCACCGACAACGGCACACAATTCACGAGCCGCACCTTCATGCAGTACGTCCAAGATCTTGGCACCAAGGTCTGCTTCGTTTCTGTTGCTCATCCGAGAAGTAACGGTGAAGCAGAAAGGGCGAATGCTGAAGTGCTGCGCGGGCTCAAGACCAGGACTTTCGATAGGCTGCGCAAGTGCGGAAAGAACTGGATTGAGGAGCTGCCGGTGGTTCTTTGGTCAATCAGGACGATGTCAAATCGAGCCACTGGCCAGACACCTTTCGCTCTAGTTTATGGAGCAGAGGCAGTTCTCCCCATGGAACTCGTATACGGGTCACCTCGAGTGCTCGCTTATGATGAGCTTGAGCAAGAGCAACTGCGACAAGATGACGCGCTGCTCCTTGAGGAGGACCGTCTTTAGGCTGCTGTACGAGCTTCTCGATACCAGCAAGCTTTGCGCCGCTACCATAGCCGCAAAGTTAATGCCAGAAGTTTCGAGGAAGGCGACCTTGTTCTTCGGCACGTTCAGTCTGCCAAGAATTCCAACAAGTTGACGCCGAAGTGGGAAGGCCCTTACCGGGTGAAACGAGTCACTAGGCCTGGCGCTGTCCGCCTTGAGACCGAAGATGGCATTCCGGTGAGCAACTCCTGGAACATTGAGCATCTTCGTAAGTTTTACCCGTAAGGCGCGGTTGCCGGAACCTGTTCCGGCAACCACCTTTTGTACAAGTCTTGCCGATGTTGCATGTAATCCTTTGTACAAAGCCGGGCGCAGACCCCGTGCATAAGCAAAGCTCATGTGCTCCGCACACCTTGTCAATTTCATGCTTTCTACTTTTCTTTGCATGCGTTATCTGACACTTTGTGCAGCGCCTACCCCCGGTAAGAAATAACGAGCCGTAAGGCTCCGTATCATTATTTTCTCTTCTTTCTCTTTCTCAAAGGAAGGAAGGTTCCCTCGCCCACAAGTTTGCCGGGGGAAAGGAGAAGATAATGGTGTGGACCAGGCATCGTTCAAGGAAGTTTCGCCTTACCGGAAAGCAAACGACAGAAAAGCTAAGTTGCCAAAGTTTGAGCAATCAGTTTTAATTTTTAAGTTATCTTCCTCGAACGACCGTGCTTTGTATGGAAAACCTGTGCGTGGAGGAACCAACTCGTAGCTAGTTGCGCCCTTACTTTGTTTCGAGTCCGCTCAACAACTTAAGTGAGCTGCGACTAGTTGCGACAAGGTTTCTTGTCGGTAGCGGCACCGCCAGCAGGCTGCTGACGTCCCGCACTCAGCGCTCGCGGCTAAGGTGCCTGCGCCGACAAGTTCCCTAAAAGCGTAGGGCAAAAACATACAAAGGAAGGAATCAAGTAAAGGAAATAACATAGCAATTGCCACCCAAAATAGAGTCATATTACAAGATAGCTTGTTGCAGCTCTAACAGATTGTTCTCATAACATGACCAACAGCGACAAGAAAAAGAGAAAACGGGCGGCCTAATCTACGCGATCGCCCTCAACCCTCTTAATCCCGCTCACCTTGTCCACAATGGGTGCGACAAGGGTCTTGAGCGCTTCCAGATCAGCATCCGGCGGCAAGGTCCTGAGGACGTTGGTGAGGTTGAGGCCTGGGTTGTGGAAGGCCACCTTCGCCAGCACCTGTTGAAGATCTCCCGCACAGATCTTGCACGACTCGTCGGCCAACTGCTTTGGGATCTTCTCCCGGAGTCGCTGGAGGGCCGTCGCCACGCCTTTGAAGAACAAGCTGAGCTTGGCGCTGGGTTGGAGGTGCTCATCGGAGGAGTACCTGAGATCCTCCATCCCCAGCTGCGCCAGCTCCCTGTCGATGGCTGCGGCAGCATCCACGAGACCCTCCGTCCAGTGCTCCACATTCTCCCTAAAAGTGTTCTGGGCGGCAGCAGCACTCGCCAGCAGCACCTCGTCGGCCTTGATCTTCTCCGACAAGGCCACCTCCCGCTCCCTGGCGCCATCCAGCGTTTGAGTCAAAGTAACCAGCTTCAACTCAAGATCCGCGTTGGAGTCCTTGGCGGCGCTAAGCTCTTTGCTCCTCTCAGCGAGACGACCTTGCAGCTCGCCATGAGCGGCGGCGTCCTTCTCGCGCTCACGCTTGAGTGCAGCAAGCTCCTCGCCGCTCGCCTTGAGATCGGCCTCCAGCTGCGCCATCTTTGTCTCCAGCTCCTTATTGGCGGCCTCGGCAGCTGCGGCAGCATCCTCTGCTTCCTTGAGAGCCCCGCCAAATGTTTGCTTGCGCGCGGCAAGCTCCTCCTCGTGGCTGTCAAGGTTGACCTTGCGCTGCGCCAACTCGCCTTCCTGTGCAGATAGCTTCTCGGCAACAAGCCGCTGTTGCTCTTCAACTTCAGCCTTCTCGAGGAGGAAGGCTTTCTGCTCCTCGGCGACTTGCTCCCGCTCCTCTGCCAGGGACTGGAGAACTTCCTGCCTGAAACCCCGGAGCTCCTCCACGCGCTTCTCGATGTCCACTCCCGCCTTCGCGACAAGCGCTTCTCGGGATACCAGCTTGGCCTGTCGGGCGCGGTAGAGCGACAACAGCTTCCGCAGCAGCTGCTCCTCCTCAGGCTCGTTGCTGCTGCTGCTTGGCGCGTCGACCAGCGTCAGCCCAGCGGAGGCGAGCACCTCTCCATCCAAGATCTCTCCTTCGACCGGCGCCCTGGAGCTTGACGCCCAGGGGAGCTTGATGAAGATGCCATCGCCGGCCTTCAAATAGGCGCCGGGCTGGGGCTCTTCGGAGCCTGGCGCTGCAGCAGCGGCGGAGGGATCGGCAGTTGGTGTAGCGTCTGACGCTCCTGCGGCCTCGGGGCCGTCAGTGCGATCGCCGGATCCCTCGCCAGCTTCTGCGGCGGCAGCTTTGGCGGCCTCTTCGCCGGCGGGATCATTAGCGTCGGCTTCTCCTTCGATGGCAACGGCGTCGTCCGTATTGTTGCGCGCGTTCTCCTCGCCGGCGACCTCAGTTTCCATCGGCTCTGTGGCAGATGGATCTGACGAACGGAAAAAGGAGAAAAATCAAGCAAATATCCAAAAAGAAAATCAGAAGAAGAAGAACCCAAGGGAAGTTCTCAAGCAAGAGGATTACCTGTACTAGGACCTGCAGTCGTGGTCTCAACCACCAGAGGGTCGCTGGTGCTGTCCCTTGCCGGAGAACTGTCCCTTGCCGGAGAATTCTCCCTTGCCGGAGAATGCTCCCTTGCCAGGGAATCCTCCCTTGGCGGTGTAGTTGAAGCAGATGGCATTTCGGGAGCAGCTTCCGGGCACTCCTAGTGAAGCTGCTCTGCTCCTACACAAACCAACAGTCAGATATCAGCAAAGAAAGAGCACCCATGCGCGCCTAACAGCAGGAAGTAAACCATATACTTACGCTGGGGGCTGCGCTGGGGGCTACTTTGGGGAATAGTTGCCGGGTCCGGCAAGGTGGTCTCGGACACACCCCCTACCGTCGCGGTGGATTTGTCCTCGATGACAATCACCGGGACCTTGGCTCTCTTCGCCGCTCTCTGGGCCAGCGTCTTGAAAAGGAATGGGTTCAGAGTGAAGCAAATCAGATACAAGACAAAGCAACAAATTTGAAGAACTACAAGTACAACAAAGAATCTTACTCTTCTTCTTCCTCGTCGGAGCTGAGCGCTGAGAGATCGAAGTCCGGCTCGCCTCCGGTGCGACGAGGCGGAGGAGTAGGTTCCCTTGTCCGCTTGGCAGGAGCAGTAGCGGTGGACCGGGAAGACCCCGCTCCAGTTGCCGCAGCGGCGTGAGGCGCTCCCGCGGCAACAGTGCTTGCCGCGGTAGAGCGTGTCGCACGGCACGGCAGCTGTTGACTCGTCTGCCGCCCTGCTACATCCCCGGCCTTGCGGAGACGCCTTCTTGGTGGAGCTGGGGGCTCCGCTTGCGGCGAGCTAGCTGAAGGTGGGGAGGAGGAGGAGCCGATCTTCAACGAGTCGCTCGCGCCCTCGGCGGGCTTGCTCGACTCAGCTTCAGGCCCGACAAGCTCTTCTTCGCTGGCAAGCTCCTCTCGCTCGACAAGGCTTGCCGCCTCTGCTGCCTCTGCCTCCTCCACGGTGAATCCGAACTCGCCCGCGGCAGCGGCTGCTGCCGCCTCTTCCAGCCTGGTGGCGATGCGCTGCATCTCCGCATCGGTGGTGTCGCGGGTGAGGCTCTTTTCTTCATCGGGGCGGACCGGCACTTCTACCAGGCCGTCAAAGAACTCCTGCACGACGTCATCTGTAGGCTCTTGCCAAGTTGGGACAATTCCATGCGAACCGCACAGCGGCATCATTGCACGGATGCGGTCGAGCGAGTAGTTGTTGCACAGCGGAACGACACCCCTCGGCAACATGAACGCTTCGGGATGTTGAGGATCGCGCTTGAACAGTTCCAGGATCATCGCATCTAGTTCCAAGACAGTGAAGTTGAAGTTGAGGCCCGGGCGTAGCTTCATGATATCCGCCGCATTCTGGAACTCCCAGGCGGGTCTCCTCCTCTCCTGTAGGGGGGCGATGCGGCGGCGAAGAAAATCTGCGCCAACGGCGCCTACGGTGAGCCTGGCAAGCCTGAGGCGTAGGATCCGGGTGACGGCAATCTTCAGCCTATCGTCTTCCGGGGCCACGTTGCTCCAATCGTTGCCGCGCGCTATTGGGGCTTGGCGCTGGGCGGTAAATGGCTGCGGGTTCTCCTCGACAATCCAGCACCAGTCTGCTCTCCATTCCTCCCACTTGCTGCGGAGCTCTCCCTCCAGATAAGTTTCCTTCTTGCCAGCTCTCGAGATCCAGGCGATTCCGCCGGATAAAGGCTCCCCTCTCTCAACTCGGGGCATAAAGAAGTGGCGAAAAAGAGCTATATTTGGATAGACTCCGACAAAGTTTTCGCAGAGATGTGCGAAAACTGCCATGGTCAGAACAGCATTGGGGGTGAAGTCAAGGAGGCGGAACCCGTAGGTGTTCATGATATCACAGAAAAATTCAGAGAAAGGCGGGCAGAGCCCGCAGTAGAAGAACATCGCGAAGAAAGGGTATCCATTCGGAGCCAGTTCCGAAGCGGCAGCTGGGAGTACCTTCGTACGCGGATGCGCTCGCGTCTCCGTCGACCAGAAGAGGTAGTAGTACTCCCTCAGCTCCTTCGCGGCGAGCTGGGGGGGGGGGGAGATTTCCCGCTCCTTTTGCAGCGCCGCGAGCCGCTGCGCCTCGGCCGACTTCACGACCTTCCCCTTGTCGGCTTTCGGAGCCATGGCGGAGGTGGTGGGGAGATCGACAGCGTTGGTGATGCTGGTGGCGATGGGGGGAGGAGCGCTGCTCTCTTTCAGCTTTGGGAAGAAGGGGGGAGCGGCAGAGATTTCTGAGATTGGAGTAGCAACCGGCGAGATGGGCGAACTGCCCCTGTTTCCCCTGCTTATAAAGAGGGAGGGGGCGGGCGTTCCGTCTTTCCAAATAAAGAAACCACCCACGATCTCTCCCACGACGCCGCATTCGACGCGTGCCGTTCGGGGAGGGCGCGGTGGATGCAGAGTGAAATACGGTGTAACCCAGGCCGCGCGTGCCCGTGCCCTGTTTTGGGCCTGGCCCAACAGCGCTCGGCACCGTGTGTGGCCCAGGCCCGGGGGCTCCTGTCGGTGTACTAGAGTAGGGGTACCCTAGTATCCCGAACTTGTGCACGGGCAGTTGCAGCACCCCGCAGCAAGGCTTGCCGGGTGGCCGCCAAGGTCCTCCATGGTTCCTTTGGAGCCATTCAAGAACAAAGTATTCAAGCCAAGGAGACAAGGCCCCGGCAAGAGGAGCTTGCCGGAAGGCCAACCAAGGCATCTCAAGGAACTTGCCGCGACGCGCCACGCGTCCCGGCGGGGCCCGGTGAGCGACAAGCTTCCGGACGCGGCAAGACAACGACCGCGGCAAGGCGCTTGCCGCGGCAAGCTACCACTCTGTACCTGCGCTCCAGCACATCCACCAATGTGTCGCCCTAGGGCCTTTCCAGGCGCGCGTGGCAAGAGGCTGTGCAGCCAGCGGTGCGCGGTGGCAAGCGACGCTGACAAGATCGCCATCGTGGCGAGCGGTGGCGTCCCTGACGGTCCCTTTTTGCACTATTTGGGCGACGTAGACGGGCATTTAATGCCTTTGTCCCCTGCCGTCAGGGTTAGGTATGATACACTGTACAGGTAGTTGTACCAACCGCAATTCCTTTTCCATTTTTACCCTTGTCTACGTTGCCACCTGTCGGAGACCCCTTTAGCATATAAAAGGAGGCCCATGCGCAACGTAGAGGGGGGTTCGAAGGCAGAAAAACACTCACGCTCGGTCTCGTTAGCAGCTAGTGTGTACTGTAGCACTCAGCGCTCCCGAGCAAGAACTCAATACACTCAGACATGCAGCAGTAGGAGTATTATCTCTCCGGAGAGCTCCGAAGCTAGGTAAACCGCTCGTGTGCTTCGCCTCGATCCGCTCTTCGTGCGATCTCCGCCCCTCGCCGAACCGAAAGGGGCTCGGTCCGCCGGTCCCATAGGTGTTCGTGGATCAGCCTCCCCGACAACTAGCCATAACAACGAGGTAAATGAACTAACACAAGAGCAAACGGAAAAAGGCAAGCAAAAAGAGAGGAGGAGATTGGGAGAGAGAGGGCGAATAAAACGGCAAGGGTGAAGTGGGGGAGAGGAAAACGAGAGGCAAATGGAAAATAATGTAAATGCGAGGGAGATGGGTTTGTGATGGGTACTTGGTATGTCTTGACTTGAGCGAAGACCTCCCCGGCAACGGCGCCAGAAATCCTTCTTGCTACGTCTTGAGCTTGCGTTGGTTTTCCTCGAAGAGGAGAGGGTGATGCAGCAAGTGTAGCGTAAGTATTTCCCTCAGTTTTGAGAACCAAGGTATCAATCCAGTAGGAGGCTCCTCAAAAGTCCCATGCACCTACACAAACAAACTGAGAACTCGCAACCAACGCAATAAAGGGGTTGTCAATCCCTTCCTTGCCACTTGCGAAAGTGAGATCTGATAGAGATAGTATGATAAGATAAATATATTTTTGGTATTTTATAACATAGATGCAAAAATTAAAGATGCAAATAAAAGTAGATTGAAAGCAAATATGATAAGAGATAGACCCGGGGGCCATAGGTTTCACTAGAGGCTTCTCTCAAGATAGCATAAGTATTATGGTGGGTGAACAAATTACTGTCGAGCAATTGATAGAAAAGCGCATAGTTATGAGATTATCTAGGCATGATCATGTATATAGGCATCACGTCCATAACAAGTAGACCGACTCCTGCCTGCATCTACTACTATTACTCCACACATCGACCGACTCCTGCCAGCATCTAGAGTATTAAGTTCATAAGAACAGAGTAACACATTAAGCAAGATGACATGATGTAGAGGGATAAACTCATGCAATATGATGTAAACCCCATCTTGTTATCCTCAACAACAACAATACAATATGTGTCTTGCAACCCTTTCTGTCACTGGGTAAGAACACTGCAAGATTGAACCCAAAGCTAAGCACTTCTCCCATGGCAAGAAAGATCAATCTAGTAGGCCAAACCAAACTGATAATTCGAAGAGACTTGCAAAGATAACTCAATCATACATAAAAGAATTTAGAGAAGATTCAATGAATATCCATAGATAAATCTGATCATAAACCCACAATTCATCGGATCTTGACAAACACACCGCAAAAAGAGATTACATCGAATAGATCTCCACGAGAGAGGGGGATAACATTGTATTGAGATCCAAAAAGAGAGAAGAAGCCATCTAGCTAATAACTATGGACCCGTAGGTCTGTGGTAAACTACTCACAACTCATTGGAGGGGCAAGGATGTTGATGTAGACGCCCTCCATGATTGATTCCCCCTCCGACAGAGTGCCGTCAAAGGCTCCAAGATGGGATCTCGCGGACAGAAGTTTACGACGGTGGAAATTGTGTTTCGTGGTGCTCCTGGATGTTTTCGGGGTACGTAGGTATATATAGGAGGAAGAAGTACGTCGGTGGTCGCCCGAGGGGCCCACGAGACAGGGTGGCGCGCCCTATAGGGGGGGGGGCGCCCTATCTCGTGGGTGTTGGAAATATGCCCTAGAGGCAATAATAAATGAATATTATTATATTTCCTTGTTCATGATAATTGTCTATTATTCATGCTACAATTGTGCTATCCGGAAATCGTAATACATGTGTGAATACATAGACCACAACATGTCCTTAGTGAACCTCTAGTTGACTAGCTCGTTGATCAACAGATAGTCATGGTTTCCTGACTATGGACATTGGATGTCATTGATAACGAGATCACATCATTAGGAGAATGATGTGATGGACAAGACCCAATCCTAAGCATAGCACAAGATCATGTAGTTCGTTTGCTAGAGCTTTTCCAATGTCAAGTATCATTTCCTTAGACCATGAGATCACGTAACTCCCGGATACCGTAGGAATGCTTTGGGTGTACCAAACGTCACAACGTAACTGGGTGACTATAAAGGTATACTACAGGTATCCCCGAAAGTGTCTGTTGGGTTGACACGGATCGAGACTGGGATTTGTCACTCCGTATGACGGAGAGGTATCTCTCGGCCCACTCGGTAATGCATCATCATAATGAGCTCAATGTGACAAAGTGGTTGGTCACGGGATCATGCATTACGGTACAAGTAAAGTGACTTGCCGGTAACAAGATTGAACGAGGTATTGGGATACCGACGATCAAATCTCGGGCAAGTAACGTACCGATTGACAAACGGAATTGTATACGGGATTACTTGAATCCTCGACATCGTGGTTCATTCGATGAGATCATCGTGGAACATGTGGGAGCCAACATGGGTATCCAGATCCCGCTGTTGGTTATTGGCCGGAGAGCTATCTCGGTCATGTCTGCGTGATTCCCGAACCCGTAGGGTCTACACACTTAAGGTTCGGTAACGCTAGGGTTGTAGAGATATTAGTATGCGGTAACCCGAAAGTTGTTCAAAGTCCTGGATGAGATCCCGGACATCACGAGGAGTTCTGGAATGGTCCGGAGGTGAAGATTTGTATATAGGAAGTCCAATTTCAGCCACCGGGAAAGTTTCGGGGGTCACCGGGAAGGGTCCCGGGGGTCCACCGGGTGGGGCCACCTATCCCGGAGGGCCCCATGGGCTGAAGTGGGAAGGGAACCAGCCCCTGGTGGGCTGGTGCGCCCCCCCTTGGGCCTCCCCCTGCGCCTAGGGTTGGAAACCCTAGCGGTGGGGGGCGCCCCACTTGACTTGGGGGGCAAGTCCCCCCCCTTGGCTGCCGTCCCCCCTTGAGATTGGATCTCTAGGGGGGCGGCACTCCCTAGGGCCCCTATATAAAGGGGGGAGGGCTGCGCACCCTAGTCCCTGGCGCCTCCCTCTCCCCCCGTAACACCTCTCTCTCTCGCTGAGCTTGGCGAAGCCCTGCCGAGATTCCCCGCTACTTCCACCACCACGCCGTCGTGCTTCTGGATCTCCATCAACTTCTCCTTCCCTCTTGCTGGATCAAGAAGGACGAGATGTCTTCCCCAATGGTACGTGTGTTGAACGCGGAGGTGCCGTCCGTTCGGCATAGGATCTTCGGTGATTTGGATCACGACGAGTACGACTCCCTCAACCCCGTTCTCTTGAACGCTTCCGCTCGCGATCAAAAGGGTATGTAGATGCACTCCTCTCTCTCGTTGCTAGATGACTCCATAGATTGATCTTGGTGAAGCATAGAAAAAATTTATTTTCTGCAACGTTCCCCAACAGTGGCATCATGAGCTAGGTCTATGTGTAGTTTCTATGCATGAGTAGAACACAATCTTGTTGTGGGCATAGATGTTGTCAATTTTCTTGCCACTACTAGTATTACCTTGTTTCGGTGGCATCGTGGGATGAAGCGGCCCGGACCAACCTTACACGTACGCTTACATGAGACAGGTTCCACCGACTGACATGCACTAGTTGCATAAGGTGGCTAGCGGGTGTCTGTCTCTCCCACTTTAGTCGGATCAGATTCGATGAAAAGGGTCCTTATGAAGGGTAAATAGAAATTGGCATATCACGTTGTGGTTTTGACGTAGGTAAGAAACGTTCTTGCTAGAACCCTATTGCAGCCACGTAAAAACATACAACAACAATTAGAGGACGTCTAACTTGTTTTTGCAGCATATGCCTTGTGATGTGATATGGCCAAAAGGATGTGATGAATGAATTATATGTGATGTATGAGATTGATCATGTTCTTGTAATAGGAATCACAACTTGCATGTCGATGAGTATGACAACCGGCAGGAGCCATAGGAGTTGTCTTTATTTATTTTATTACCTGCGTGTCACTGAATAAACGCCATATAATTACTTTACCTCTTTGCTAAACCGTTAGCCATAGTAGTAGAAGTAATAGTTGGCGAACAACTTCATGGAGACACGATGATGGAGATCATGGTGTCATGCTGGTGACGAAGATGATCATGGCGCCCTGAAGATGGAGATCAAAGGAGCAACATGATATTGGCCATATCATGTCACTATTTGATTGCATGTGATGTTTATCATGTTTTTCATCTTATTTTCTTAGAACGACAGTAGTAAATAAGATGATCCCTCATAATAATTTCAAGAAAGCATTCCCCCTAACTGTGCGCCATTGCGAAAGTTCGTTGTTTCGAAGCACCACATGATGATCGGGTGTGATAGATTCTAACGTCCACATACAACGGGTGTAAGACAGATTTACAGATGCAAAACACTTAGGTTGACTTGACGAGCCTAGCATGTACAGACATGGCCTCGGAACACAAGAGACCGAAAGGTCGAATATGAGTCGTATAGAAGATATGATCAACATGGAGATGTTCACCGATGATGACTAGTCCGTCTCACGTGATGATCGGACACGGCCTAGTTGACTCGGATCATGTATCACTTCGATGACTAGAGGGATGTCTAATCTGAGTGGGAGTTCATTAAATAATTTGACTAGATGAACTTAATTATCATGAACCTAGTCTAAAAACCTTTGCAAAATGTCTTGTAGATCAAATGGCCCACGCTCATGTCAACCTCAACTTCAACGTGTTCCTAGAGAAAACCAAGCTGAAAGATGATGGCAGCAACTATACGGACTGGGTCTGTAACCTGAGGATCATCCTCATAGCTGCCAAGAAAGCATATGTCCTAGAAGCACTGCTAGGTGAAGCACCCATCCCAGGGAACCAAGACGTTATGAACGCTTGGCAGTCGCGTGTTGATGATTACTCCCTCGTTCAGTGCGGCATGCTTTACAGCTTAGAACTGGGGCTTCAGAAGCGTTTTAAGCAACACAAAGCATATGATATGTTCCAAGAGCTGAAAATGGTTTTCCAAGCTCATGCCCGGGTTGAGAGATATGAAGTCTCTGACAAGTTCTACAGTTGTAAGATGGAGGAAAATAGTTCTATCAGCGAGCACACACTCAAAATGTCTGGGTTGCACAACCGCTTGTCCCAGCTGGACATTAACCTCCCGAACGAGGCGATCATTGACAGAATCCTTCAGTCGCTCCCACCTAGCTACAAGAGCTTTGTGATGAACTAAAATATGCAGGGGATGGTGAAAAATATTCCTGAAGTATTTTCAATGCTGAAATCAGTGGAGGTGGAAATCAAAAAGGAACATAAAGTGTTGATGATCAATAAAACCACTAGTTTCAAGAAAGGCAACGGTAAAATGAACTTCAAGAAGGACGGCAAGGGAGTTGCCGCGCCCGGTAAGCCAGTTTCCGGGAAGAAGCCAAAGCACGGACCCAAACCCGAGACTCGGTGCTTTTATTGCAAAGGGAACGGTCACTGGAAGCGGAACTGCCCCAAGTACTTAGCGGACAAGAAGGCAGGCAACACTAAAGGTATATGTGATATACATGTAATTGATGTGTACCTTACCAGTGCTCGTAGTAGCTCCTGGGTATTTGATACCGGTGCGGTTGCTCATTTTGTAACTCAAAACATGAGCTGCGGAATAAATGGAGACTGGCGAAGGACGAGGTGACGATGCGCGTCGGGAATGGTTCCAAGGTCGATGTGATCTCGTCGGCACGCTACCTCTACATTTACCTATGGGATTAGTTTTAAACCTCAATAATTGTTATTTAGTGCCAGCTTTGAGCATGAACATTGTATCTGGATCTCGTTTAATACGAGATGGCTACTCATTTAAATCCGAGAATAATGGTTGTTCTATTTATATGAGAGATATGTTTTATGGTCATGCCCCGCTGGTCAATGGGTTGTTCTTAATGAATCTTGAACGTGATGTTACACATATTCACAGTGTGAATACCAAAAGATGTAAGGTTGATAATTATAGTCCCACATATATGTAGCACTGCCGCCTTGGTCACATTCGTGTCAAACGCATGGAGAAGCTCCATACAGATGGACTTTTGGAGTCTATTGATTTCGAATCATTTGACATGTGCGAGCCATGCCTCATGGGTAAAATGACCAAGACTCCGTCCTCCGGAACAATGGAGCGAGCAACCAACTTATTGGAAATTATACACACTGATGTGCGCGGTCCAATGAGCATTGAGGCTCGCGGTGGCTATCGTTTTGTTACCACTCTCACTGATGACTTAAGTAGATATGGGTATGTCTACTTGATGAAACACAAGTCTGAGACCTTTGAAAAGTTCAAGGAATTTCAGAATGAGGTAGAGAATCAACGTGACCAAAAAATAAAGTTCTTACGATCAGATCGTGGAGGAGAATATTTAAGTTACGAATTTGGTACGCACTTAAGGAAATGTGAAATCGTTTCACAACTCACGCCGCCTGGAACACCTCAGCGTAACGGTGTGTCCGAACATCGTAATAGCACTCTATTGGATATGGTGCGATCTATGATGTCACTCACCGATTTACCGCTATCATTTTGGGGATACGCCCTAGAGACAGCTACATTCACTTTAAATAGGGCACCATCTAAATCCGTTGAGACGACACTGTATGAATTATGGTTTGGAAAGAAACCTAAGCTGTCGTTTCTAAAAGTTTGGGGATGTGATGCTTATGTCAGAAACTTCAACTTGAAAAGCTCGAACCCAAGTCAGAAAAATGCGTCTTCATAGGATACCCTAAAGAAACCATTGGGTATACCTTCTACCTTAGATCCGAAGGCAAGATCTTTTTTGCCAAGAATGGGTCCTTTCTGGAGAAAGAGTTTCTCTCGAAAGAAATAAGTGGGAGGAAAGTAGAACTCGATGAAGTACTGCCTCTTGAACCGGAAAGTAGCGCAGCTCAGGAAGATGTTCCTGTGGTGCCTGCACCGACTAGAGAGGAAGTTAATGATGATGATCAAGGTACTTCGGATCAAGTTGCTACTGAACTTCATAGGTCCACAAGGACACGTTCCGCACCAGAATGGTATGGCAACCCTGTCCTAGAAATCATGTTGTTAGACAACGGTGAACCTTCGAACTATGAAGAAGCGATGGCGGGCCCAGATTCCAACAAATGGCTTGAAGCCATGCAATCCGAGATAGGATCCATGTATGAAAACAAAGTGTGGACTTTGACAGACTTGCTCGATGATCGACGAGCGACAGAAAACAAATGGATCTTTAAGAAGAAAACAGACGCGGATGGTGATGTTACCATCTATAAAGCTCAACTTGTCGCTAAGGGTTATCGGCAAATTCAAGGGGTTGACTACGATTAGACTTTCTCTCCCGTAGCAAACCTGAAGTCCGTCCGAATCATGTTAGCAATTGCCGCATACTATGATTATGAGATATGGCAAATGGATGTCAAAACGGCATTCCTTAACGGCTATCTTAAGGAAGAACTGTATATGATGCAGTCGGAAGGTTTTGTCGATCCTAAGAATGCTAACAAGGTATGCAAGCTCCAGCGATCCATTTATGGGCTGGTGCAAGCATCTCGGAGTTGGAGGATTCGTTTTGATGAGATGATCAAAGTGTTTGGGTTTATGCAGACTTATGGAGAAGCCTGCATTTACAAGAAAGTGAGTGGGAGCTCTATAGCATTTCTCATATTATATGTAGATGACATACTTTTGTTGGGAAATGATATAGAACTTTTGGACAGCATTAAGGCCTACTTGAATAAGTGTTTTTCAATAAAGGACCTTGGAGAAGCTGCTTACATATTAGGCATCAAGATCTATAGGGATAGATCAAGACACCTCATAGGTCTTTCACAAAGCACATACCTTGATAAGATATTGAAGAAGTTCAATATGGATCAGTCCAAGAAGGGGTTCTTACCTGTGTTGCAAGGTGTGAAATTGAGCCCGGCTCAATGCCCGACCACGGCAGAAGATAGAGAAAAGATGAGTGTCATCCCCTATGCCTCGGCTATAGGGTCTATTATGTATGCCATGTTGTGTACCAGACCTGATGTAAACCTTGCCGTAAGTTTGGTAGGAAGGTACCAAAGTAATCTCGGCATGGAACACTGGACATCGGTCAAGAATATCCTGAAGTACCTGAAAAGGACTAAGGATACGTTTCTCATTTATGGAGGTGACAAAGAGCTCGTTGTAAAGGGTTACGTCGACACTAGCTTCGACACAGATCTGGATGACTCTAAGTCACAAACCGGATACGTGTATATTTTGAATGGTGGGGCAGTAAGCTGGTGTAGTTGCAAGCAAAGCGTCATGGCGGGATCTACATGTGAAGCGGAGTACATGGCAGCCTCGGAGGCAGCACATGAAGCAATATGGATGAAGGAGTTCATCACCGACCTAGGAGTCATACCCAATGCGTCGGGGCCGATCACTCACTTCTGTGACAACACTGGAGCTATTGCCCTTGCCAAGGAGCCCAGGTTTCACAAGAAGACCAGGCACATCAAGTGTCGCTTCAACTCCATCCATGAAAATGTTCAAGATGGAGACATAGATATTTGCAAAGTGCACACGGATCCGAATGTCGTAGATCCGTTGACTAAACCTCTTCCGCGAGCAAAACATGATCAACACCAGAACTCTATGGGTGTTCGATTCAGCACAATGTAACTAGATTATTGACTCTACTGCAAGTGGGAGACTGTTGGAAATATGCCCTAGAGGCAATAATAAAATGATTATTATTATATTTCCTTGTTCATGATAATTGTATATTATTCATGCTACAATTGTGTTATCCGGAAATCGTAATACATGTGTGAATACATAGACCACAACATGTCCCTAGCGAGCCTCTAGTTGACTAGCTCGTTGATCAACAAATAGTCATGGTTTCCTGACTATGGACATTGGATGCCATTGATAACGAGATCACACCATTAGGAGAATGATGTGATGGACAAGACCCAATCCTAAGCATAGCACAAGATCGTGTAGTTCGTTTGCTAGGCTTTTCCAATGTCAAGTATCATTTCCTTAGACCATGAGATCGTGTAACTCCCGGATACCGTAGGAATGCTTTGGGTGTACCAAACGTCACAACGTAACTGGGTGACTATAAAGGTATACTACAGGTATCCCCGAAAGTGTCTGTTGGGTTGACACGGATCGAGACTGGGATTTGTCACTCCGTATGACGGAGAGGTACTCTGGGCCCACTCGGTAATGCATCATCTTAATGAGCTCAATGTGACCAAGTGGTTGGTCACGGGATCATGCATTACGGTACGAGTAAAGTGACTTGCCGGTAACGAGATTGAACAAGGTATTGGGATACCGACGATCGAATCTCCGGCTAGTAACTTACCGATTGGCAAAGGGAATTGTATACGGGATTACTTGAATCCTCGACATCGTGGTTCATTCGATGAGATCATCGTGGAACATGTGGGAGCCAACATGGGTATCCATATCCCGCTGTTGGTTATTGGCCTTAGAGCTGTCTCGGTCATGTCTGCATGATTCCCGAACCCATAGGGTCTACACACTTAAGGTTCGGTAATGCTAGGGTTGTAGAGATATTAGTATGCGGTAACCCGAAAGTTGTTCGGAGTCCCGGATGAGATCCCGGACGTCATGAGGAGTTCCGGAATGGTCCGAAGGTGAAGATTTGTATATTGGACGTCCAGTTTCGACCACCGGGAAAGTTTCACGGGTCACTGGTATTGTACCGGGACCACCAGAAGGGTCCCGGGGGTCCACCGGGTGGGGCCACCTATCCCGGAGGGCCCCATGGGCTGAACTGGGAAGGGAACTAGCCCCTGGTGGGCTGGTGCGCCCCCCCTTGGGCCTCCCCCTGCGCCTAGGGTTGGAAACCCTAGGGGTGTGGGGCGCCCCACTTGACTTGGGGGGCAAGTCTCTCACCCCCTGGGCCGTCGCCCCCGTTGAGATTGGATATCTAGGGGGCCGGCGCCCCCCTAGGGCCCCTATGTAAATGGGGGGGAGGGAGGGTTGCGCACCCTAGTCCCTGGCGCCTCCCTATCCCCCCGTAACACCTCTCCCTCTAGCTGAGCTTGGCGAAGCCCTGCCGAGATTGCCCGCTACTTCCACCACCACGGCGTCATGCTGCTGGATCTCCATCAACCTCTCCTTCCCTCTTGCTGGATCAAGAAGGAGGAGACGTCTTCCCCAAACGTACGTGTGTTGAACGCGGAAGTGTCGTCCATTCGGCACTAGTATCTTCGGTGATTTGGATCACGACGAGTACGACTCCCTCAACCCCATTCTCTTGAATGCTTCCGCTCGCGATCTACAAGGGTATGTAGATGCACTCCTCTCTCTTGTTGCGAGATGACTCCATAGATTGATCTTGGTGAAGCGTAGAATTTTTTTTATTTTCTGCAACGTTCCCCAATAGTGGGGCCCTCGGGAGCTTCTTGACTTGCACTCCAAGCTCTCTGGATCATGTTCGTCCCAAAAATCACGTTCCCGAAGGTTTCATTCCGTTTGGACTCCGTTTGATATTCCTTTTCTTCAAAATACTGAAATAGGCTAAAAAACAACAATACAGGCTGGGCCTTCGGTTAGTAGGTTAGTCCCAAAAATGATATAAGTGTGTAAAATAAAGCCCATAAACATCCAAAAGGGGTAATATAATAGCATGGAACAATCAAAAATTATAGATACGTTGGAGACGTATCACCGCACATCAAACAAAGTAGGACAGTCAAGATCGATCTACAGATCACGGGGACGCGCCACAACGCGTGATGACGACCGTCATGCCGGATACACTAACAAAAAGTCTGGCCGGGCCGAACACAACAGACCGGACTCATTCGAACTGCGTCGTGACATAGCCTGGCATAGAGGCGCCGCACACCCCCTGTGCTTCACTGAGGAACTAATGGATCATGAATTCCCAGTAGGGTTTAAACCCGTAAACATCGAATCATACAATGCACAACAGACCGCGCAGTATGGATTGAAGATTTCCTTCTCCACATTCACATGGCCCGCGGTGATGACCTACATGCCATCAAGTATCTTCCTCTTAAGCTCAAAGGACCGGCTCGACATTGGCTGAATAGCCTGCCGGCGAACTCCATTGGCAGCTGGGAAAACCTGGAGGCCGCATTCCTTGACAACTTCTAGGGCACTTACGTGCGACCACCGGACGCTGATGACTTAAGTCACATAATCCAACAGCCCAGAGAGTCAGCCAGGAAATTCTAGACTCGGTTCCTAACTAAAAAGAACCAAATCGTCGACTGTCCGGATGCCGAAGCCCTAGCAGCCTTTAAGCATAACATCCGCGATGAGTGGCTCGCCCGACACCTCGGCCAAGAAAAGCCGAAGTCCATGGCAGCCCTCACGACACTCATGACCCACTTCTGCGCGGGCGAGGATAGCTGGCTGGCCTGCAGTAGCACCACGCCAAGAAATTCCGGCACTTCAGATATCCGCGACAGCAACGGCAAGCCACGGTGCAACAGACATAAGAGTCGGAACAATGTAGACAACACTGAAGACACGACAGTCAATGCCGGATTCAGCGGCTCCAAGTCCGGTCAGCGGAAAAAGCCATTTAAAAGGAAAAATTCGGGATCGTCCAGTCTGGACTGCATACTTGACTGCTCGCGTCAAATTCACGGCACCCCTGATAAGCCAGCCAGCCACACTAATAGAGAATGGTGGGTGTTCAAATAGGCCAGCAAGTTGAATGCCGAAAACAAAGACAAGGGGCTGCACAGCGAAGACGACGAGGAGCCCCGGCGGCCGAACACAGAGGGACAGAAGAAATTTCCTCCCCAAGTGAAAACGGTAAACATGATCTATGCCACCCACATTCCCAAGCGGGAAAGGAAGCATGCACTAAGGGACGTCCATGCGATGGAGCCAGTCGCCCCAAAGTTCAACCCGTGGTCATCCCGCCCGATCACCTTTGATAGCAGGGACCATCCTACCAGTATCTGTCATGGCGGTTTAGCCGCACTGGTCCTCGACCCAATCATTGACGGATTCCACCTCACGCGAGTCCTCATGGACGGTGGCAGCAGCCTGAACCTACTTTATCAGGACACAGTGCGCAAAATGGGCATCGATCCCTCAAGGATCAAACCCACCAAAACCACGTTTAAAGGTGTAATCCCAGGTGTAGAGGCCTGTTGTACAGGCTCAGTAACACTGGAAGTGGACTTCGGATCTCCGGACAACTTCCGAAGCGAGGCATTAATCTTCGATATTGTCCCCTTCCGTAGTGGCTATCATGCACTACTAGGATGAACTGCATTTGCTCGATTCAATGCGGTACCACACTACGCATACCTCAAGCTCAAGATTCCAGGACCTCGCGGGGTTATAACCGTCAATGGAAATATAGACTGCTCTCTCCGTACGGAGGAGCACACTGCGGCCCTCGCAGCAGAAGTACAAAGCAACCTTCTTCGGCAGACCGCCAACTCGGCGATAACAACCCCAGACACCGTCAAGCGAGTCAGAAGTACTACAACAGGATCGTCAGGCACGCCAAGAGCTCGACTAGCAATTCGGCCTCCATCCTAGTCCCAGTGAAGCGGCAAAATTTGTGCTGCGCGTACACAATTACACACAAAAAATACCATGAGCATAGGCAAAGGCACGACGGCAATGTGGACCACAGTGTGGTTCAACCGTCACGAGACCCGCATACCTTTATCATCTTTTTTCTTTTCAGGACCCTACTTTCGGGAAGCTCCCTCAGAGAACCTGATCATCGGACTCATCACGGGAAGGAAAAACTAAGGAGGCAAGCGGCTTTGCGTACAAGGGAATACCCAAGTGGTCTATGTTAACGATCGTTATACCTATTTTACATGCCCACACGCAGCCTGCCCCTCGATAGGACATGTCAAATAGTCCTATTTTTGCTTATTGCATTACTTGTAAACATACACTTTGATGCATTACATAAATAACAATGGGAAAATATACAACATCAGTTTATTACTATTTCCTTAATATTTTCCCTTGACTTCTTATTTAATATAAATTGCACCCGTACACTTTGGTACATTCAGTTCGCCAGGGGCTTCATTACGCCCCATAACATGACAAGAAAAGTCTGAACACTTTCAACAGTGCAGCACCCCAAACTTATAGCATTATATGCATTAGCTCTGAATCATGTCTTGGGTCAATAGTTCGGTTTTCCCGGCTCCCTTGTTTTGGTGCCTTACATTCCGCTATATTGGCTAAGGTAGCGCAGGGAGAACTATTGCGATTGTGTCCCAGTTCTTCCGGACGAGCACCTCAGTTGAGAAAGCCGAAAACTGACTGTCATGATGCGGCGAGAGCTGGTCGCTGTTCGAGAGGTCTTAAATCCTTAAAGATTTTTTTCGCTTCAAGCGAGGAATCGGCCTTGTCTGATTTAGGCGTGTATAGCGCCCCAAGTTCGGCCTTCCGAATACTAGGGGCTTCGCCGAAATTTAAAATTGCAGACTTCTGTGGCTAAGTGAGAGTGATAAAGCCGCATAGTCTAATTGCCTTGTTCGCTGCGCTAAACACCTCCTTAAAGGACCAAAAAATTGGATAAAGAGTGTTTGGGTTTACCACGAACACCCCAGTACTAGTTACATAGGGGCGGAAGCCGACGACTGGCCAACCTTCAGAACTTTATAAATGGCCGCACAGAAGGTAATATTTTAAATCAAAAAGCGTTATACAACGCACACAAACTTGTTTTCATATTACAGTACGGCATGAGTACATTCACTCAAAAATTACATCCTTGGCACATTCATCAGCCACAAGGCGGGCGCCTTTCATAATGTCATCATAATACTTCTCGGGGTGGGGATGCGCCTTGCCCTCCGGCGGTGCCTCCGTCACCAGCTTCTCTACATCCATCTTGGCCCAGTGCACTTTCGCGCGGGCAAAGGCTCGGCGGGCACCCTCAATACAAACGAATCGCTTAATAACTTCAAGCCGCGGACATGCATTTACCATCTGCTTTATAAGGCAGAAGTAGCTGTCGGGCAAGGGCTCGCCAGGCCACAGCCAGACTATGAAGTCCTTCATGGCCAGTTCGGCCGCCTTGTGGAGTTCGACCAATTGTTTCAGCTGGTCGCTCAATGGCATCGGATGTTCGGCCCCGGCATACTGGGACCAGAACAACTTTTTCGTCGAGCTCCCCTCTTCGGCACGGTACAACTCCGTGGCATCCGATATGCTGCATGGCAGATCTGCGAATGCCCCTGGAGAGCTCCGAATTCGGGTAAGTAAAAGAAATGTCTCCTCCACATGCTTGCTTTGCATAATGAATGCCTTACCCGCCGCTATCTTCTTGGCCGCCTGAATTTCCTGGAGGGCCTTTTGGGCTTCGGCCTTGGCGTCTCTCGCGCTCTGGAGGGCCTTCGCAAGCTCGAACTCTTGCGTCTTGAAGTCACGCTCCAAGGACTCGAATTTTTTGCCGAAGTCCTGGAGCTCTTGATGTACCTCGCTCACCCGAGCATCCTGTTTCTCATGCTCGGCGTGCTCTTTGGCCACCTTGTCTTCAGCCTCAGACAACACTCTCTTCAGGGCTGCCACTTCGGTCATGGCCCCTATTAAAATTCATGATGCTTCTGTTAACATCACCAATTTATTCCTTTATATGGCACACAGACGGGGTATCACTTACCTTTGTTCTCTTCGAGCTGCCTCTTCGCGAGGCCGAGCTCTTCTTCGACCTGCCCCAGGTCCCGCTTCAGTCCGGCGACCTCTGCAGTACGGGCGGCAGCGGCCAGCAGCAATGCCTGCTTATTCACATAGACATTTACTATCAGACTCCCGCGGACAAAAATTGACCCTTTGTTTGGCTTTTCTTTCTCAACACCAAACAAAGTATCAGGGGCTACCGTCTATCAGGTGATATTTTCTTACACTTTTGTCACTTACCTCAAAGCCTGTTAGGAGGCTCGCGTAGGCTTCGGTCAATCCGCTTTTGGCGGACCGAACCTTCTCAATCACCGTACTCATAAGAGTACGGTGCTCTTCGTTGATGGAAGCGCTGCGAAGCACTTCCAGCAAATTATCCGATGCCTCCGACTGGACAGAGGTCATCGGCACTGACGGCTCGCCATCCTTAGCGAGGGGCTGCCTACTTGAATCCGGAACCATTGGAGCCTCCGGCGCAGTATCCGGCTGGGAGCCAGACTTGTTGCGGCTCCCGTCAGCATAATCCATGGGGATCTTACCCCCCATGTGCCAGGCATCTGGGATTTCGCCTTGGGGTGTCTCCAGAACTGTCGCCCCCTATTCCGGTGTCCTCTAGGACAACACCTCGGTGTCATCCACGGGACGTGGGGAGGTGGCCGTCGGGAGTGAATAGCTATTCATCTCCGATTCACTCAAGGACCCATCCGAAGAGGATACCTCGAGGTGGGACTCGGCCGGACTGCACATATGACCTCGGGGTTATAACAAATAATGAAGCTAAGACGCATTAAACGTACTATGGAGTACGAATACTTACGATTTCGCCAGGGGCTTGGCCCTGGGCAACCACTCCTCGTCGCTGTAGGCGGCCGTGGTGGAGTAGTCCGGAAGGGATGTCTTTCCCTTCTTAGGCGTCCTAGCCTCCCCCTTTGGAGAGGCTTTTCTCTTCTTCTCCTCCCTGGTGCGGGGAGGGGGGGATTTCTTCTTCCTCCCCGCCTTTGTGGGAGGGATCTGCCTCGTGTCCTCGGACGACGAGTCTATTACGGCCCGGCGCCGAAGACTTTTCCTGGTCCCCGTGGCTGCCTTCTTGGCCTTCTTCTCCGGCACCTCATAAGGCGCCGCAACTAGCATCTCCGTCAGGAGCGTGGTTGCTGGATCTTCAGGTAGCGGAGCCAGACAGTCGGTCCGCTCCACCGTCGCCACATAGTCCTGCTCGGTCAGCATGATGGCTTAAAATCCTCCCACAAATATACTGGGAAAGACACATCTTGTGATATTTAGAGAGCTTACCGGATTGGCGGGGCGCTTTGCGCTGAGTCCGTGGTCCTCGGAAGTGGGAGGAGGTACTTCGGGGGCTTTGAACAGAACCTTCCAGACGTCTTTATGCGTCGTGTTGAAGAGCTCTTGCAGCGTCTGGTGTTCGGCCGGATCGAACTCCCACATATTGAACACCTGTCTTTGACACGGGAGGATCCGGCGAAAGAGCATGACCTGGACCACGTTGACAAGCTTGATCTTCTTGTCTATCATATTTTTGATGCAGTTTTGGAGTCCGGTCAGCTCCGCGGGTACACCCCAGGCCAAGCCCTTCTTTTCCCAGGAGGTGAGCCGCATGGGGATGCCAGATCGAAATTCGGGGGCCGCCGCCCAGTTGGCGTCGTGCGGCTCGGTGATATAGAACCACCCCGATTGCCACCCCTTCACAGTCTCCATGAAGGAGCCTTCAAGCCAGGTGACGTTGGGCATCTTGCCCACCATGGCTCCTACGCACTTCGCTTGCTGGCTGCTCACTATCTTCGGCTACACGTTGAAGATCTGTAGCCACAGACCGAAGTGGGGCTTGATGCGGAGGAAGGCCTCACACACGACGATGAACGCCGAGATGTTGAGGACGAAATTTGGGGCCAGATCATGAAAATCTAGCCCGTAGTAAAACATGAGCCCATGGACAAATGGGTGAAGTGGAAATCCTAGTCCGTGTATGAAATGAGAGAGGAATGCTACTCTTTCCTGAGATCTCGGAGTGGGGATGATCTGCCCCTCCGCCGGAAGCCCGTGCGCGATGTCTGCGGCCAGGTATCCGGCCTCCCGAAGCTTCATAATGTTCTCCTCTGTAACGGTGGAGGCCATCCACTTGCCTCCCGCTCCGGACATGTCATGAATGGCTTTAAAGACAAGGTGAGAACTTGGGCGCTGGAGCTCGAGGGTGCGAGAATGGATGAGTAAAGGAGGAAGAAGGCGTGGGTGAAAACGGGGGATCCCTATCTCTTTATAAAGGTGGTAGAAACTGTGCGCCTCCCCACATGCCTGTCAAAATCACTTATTTACCAAGTGCCACGATTGATGGCACGGTTGGGTTACCCATACTCGTATTGATGGGAATCCCGCAATAAGGGGACACGATCTCTGCTTTGACTAGACGTGCCAAGCAAACCGCCTCGCAATATGTGGAGTAGCTGGTTGTGAAAAACGGTTCGAATAATGACCAGGCCGTGGCGTGATGTCAAGCTAGGAAAAGTTGTCAATAGATTAGATTTGAGGAATATTATTCTCTCTACAGTGGTATGTGAAATTTGTTTTGCAGAGCCGGACACGATTCTCGTGTTCGAAATCTTCTATGGACTATTTGGAGATGGAACCCGCCTTGCAATGCCGAAGACAAATCTGCGCGCCGGACTCATTGTCATTGAAGCCTGGTTCAGGGGCTACCGAGGGAGTCCTGGATTAGGGGGTATTCAGACAGCCAAACTATGTACTTTGGCCGGACTATTGGACTATGAAGATACGAGATTGAAGACTTCGTCCCGTGTCCGGATGGGACTCTCCTTTGCGTGGAAGGCAAGCTTGGCGATTCGGATATTAGATCTCCTTCTTTGTAACTGACTCTGTGTAACCCTAACCCCCTCTGGCGTCTATATAAACTAGAGGGTTTAGTCTGTACGACAAGGACAATCATGATCATAGGCAAGCTTCTAGGGTTTAGCCTCTACGATCTCGTGGTAGATCAACTCTTGTAATACTCATATCATCAAGATCAATCAAGTAGGAAGTAGGGTATTACCTCCATCGAGAGGGCCTGAACCTGGGTAAAACATCGTGTCCCCAGCCTCCTGTTACTATTAGCCTTAGACGCACAGTTCAGGACCCCCTACTCGAGATCCGCCGGTTTTGACACCGACAACCGCCCCTACTACTCCCACCGCTAGCCAGGCCCTGCAATGACGGCAGCCTCACACCGCAGCCGAACCAGTGAACCCTCGTACTCCTCTCTGCGTGGGCATCCACTGCCGTGTCTTCCCTAGCTCCGCGTTGTCCCCTTCCTAGGCCTCACCGTCGTCCATCGCCCTGGTGCTCTCAGTGCAGCGTGGTCAACGTGGTCATGGAACGACTTCCATCGGACGTGGACTGTACGTGGAGAGGCTGACAGCTGGTCCACGGACACACACAAGGAAATGCCTCCTTATTACGCGCAAAATAATGATTCCTCCAGCTGACATCTGGACCCACCGGAAGGGCCTTTGTATTTCGCGAAAAAAATGTTCCCCCCGTTGACAAGTTGGACCCACCAGCTATATTTTCGCACGCAAGGAAGTGTCTCCTTATTACACACAAAAAAATGAATACCCCCTGCTAGCTGGGACCCACCATAGTGGGTGGCTGACTTGTGGGCCTACGAAGTTGACGGGGACGGAGGGCTTTGTCCTCTTGTGGCCCACTGTGATACCAAAAGGCTTCCCCGGCCCACCCCACTCCCTCCGCTGGCCTGGCCGCACGCAATCAACTGCCTCCTTATTACGCGAAAAAAATGATTCCTCCCACTGACATCTAGGGCGCATCGGTTGGGAGGCTGACCTGTGGGCCTACTAAGTTGACACGTACGCAGGGCTTGTCAACTTAGTAAACTAACGATTGTAGCAGCACTAACTGTTGGATTTGAATCGAACGGTCCTGCTGCTTCTTCAAGTGCTGCTCTTCTTGCACCAGCCGCCCAAACCAGCGTCGGCGAGACCGCCTGCTCCTGCCTACAGTGGCCGGCTGTGCTGCCGTTGAGGCCTCACCGCTGAGAGAGTCCTGGATTAAGGGGTACTCGGATAGCCGGACTATGTACTTTGGCTGGAATGTTGGACTATGAAGATACAAGATTGAAGACTTCGTCCCGTGTCCGGACGAGACTCTCCTTTCCGTGGAGGCAAGCTTGGTGATTCGGATATTAGACCTCCTTTTCTGTAACCGACTCTGTGTAACCCTAACCCCCTCCAGTGTCTATATAAACCGGAGGGTTTAGTCCATAGGACAAGGACAATCATAATCATAGGCTAGCTTCTAGGGTTTAGCCTCTACGATCTCGTGGTAGATCAACTCTTGTAATACTCATATCATCAAGATCAATCAAGCAGGAAGTAGGGTATTACCTCCATCGAGAGGGACCGAACCTGGGTAAAACATCCTGTCCCCAGCCTCCTGTTACCATTAGCCTTAGACGCACAGTTCGGGACCCCCTACTCGAGATCCGCCGGTTTTGACATCGACATTGGTGCTTTCATTGAGAGTTCTGTTGTGTTGTCGCTATAAGGCTCGATGGCTCCTCCAATCATCAACAACGATGCAATCCAGGGTGAGACTTTTCTCCCCGGACAGATCTTCGTATTTGGTGGCTTCGCACTGCGGGCCAACTCGCTTGGCCATCTGGAGCAGATCGACAGCTACGCCCCTGGCCATCAGGTCAGATTTGCGAACTTGAACTACACGGCTGATATCCGCGGAGACTTGATCTTCGACGGATTTGAGCCCATGTCAGGAGCGCCGAACAGTCACGACGTGCATGGCTTAGACCTGTCGTCGGACGGTATTCAGACTATCGCACCTGTAGCTGCCCCGGCCTTTAATCTGGAGCAGATTGCGCCATCCAAGGATGGGTGGATGGACCCCGCTAGAGAGGGCGCACACTCATAAGCATTGGAGCCGAACACATGCTCCACCTCTAAGGAAACCTATGGCACCGGACCCCCGGACTCGTCTCCGACCCTAGGGTCCAAACCGCGAAAGTCCGTGCCCATCGAATTTGATTGGGCACCGATCGTGGAGTTCACCTCCGTGGATATCTTTCAGCACTCACCCTTGGGGGACATGCTAAATTCATTGAGGTCTCTCTCTTTATCAGGAGACTCTTGGCCGAACTATGTCCGGCTCGAGTGGGAAGCAGATGAAGAAGAAATTCATTACCCACCCATCACCCACTTAATAGCCACCGTCAATGACTTAACCGACGTGCTCGACTTCAACTCCGAAGACATCGATGGTATGGATGACGATGCAGGAGAAGAACAGGAACCGCCACCCACCGGGCGCTGGATAGCCACCTCATCATATGATATATATATGGTGGATACCCCCAAAGAAAACAATGGCGAAGAGGCAATAGAAGATAATCCCTCAGGGAAGCAGTCAAAGCATGGGCGTCATCGGCGCCGCTCTAAGCCCCGCCACAGCAATGCCGGCACAGGAGACGATAGCAATCCGGATGGTGCCGACAACGAATACAACCCTGACGAGCCTAACTTCGAGCAGGCCGAGCAGTTGGACGGGCAAGCTAGCCCAGATGAAAAGGAAACGGACGGAGACTTGGAGGACGAATATTATATGCCTCTCTTCGAAGACGAGGTGAGCCTCGGCGACGATGAATTTGTCATGCTTGAGGATCCCGTCGAGCAGGAGCGCTTCAAGCGCCGGCTTATAGCCACTACAAAAAGCCTGAAAAAGAAACAACAACAACTCCAAGCTGACAAAGATCTGGTAACAGACAGATGGACCGAGGTCCTGTCAGCCGAGGAATACGGACACGAGCACCCAACCAAAAGTTACCCGAAGCGCAGGTTGAAGAGGAGGTGCTAGAGCCTACAATAACTGCGCACGACAAGGTGGACCGACCACCTCGTGGTTGAGAAAAGTGGCGCATCAGCCCGAACAACCACCTGCACCCCGCCGCATGCTATGTCTTGAGCTTGCGTTGGTTTTCCTCGAAGAGGAGAGGGTGATGCAGCAAGTGTAGCGTAAGTATTTCCCTCAGTTTTGAGAACCAAGGTATCAATCCAGTAGGAGGCTCCTCAATAGTCCCACGCACCTACACCAACAAACTGAGAACTCACAACCAACGCAATAAAGGGGTTGTCAATCCCTTCACGGCCACTTGTGAAAGTGAGATCTGATAGAGATAGTATGATAAGATAAATATATTTTTGTTATTTTATAATATAGATGCAAAAACTAAAGATGCAAATAAAAGTAGATTGAAAGCAAATATGATAAGAGATAGACCCGGGGGCCATAGGTTTCACTAGAGGCTTCTCTCAAGATAGCATAAGTATTACGGTGGGTGAACAAATTGCTGTCGAGCAATTGATAGAAAAGCGCATAGTTATGAGATTATCTAGGCATGATCGTGTATATAGGCATCACGTCCATAACAAGTAGACCGACTCCTGCCTGCATCTACTACTATTACTCCACACATCGACCGACTCCTGCCTGCATCTAGAGTATTAAGTTCATAAGAACAGAGTAATGCATTAAGCAAGATGCCATGATGTAGAGGGATAAACTCATGCAATATGATGTAAACCCCATCTTGTTATCCTTGATGGCAACAATACAATACGTGTCTTGCAACCCTTTCTATCACTGGGTAAGAACACCGCAAGATTGAACCCAAAGCTAAGCACTTCTCCCATGGCAAGAAAGATCAATCTAGTAGGCCAAACCAAACTGATAATTCGAAGAGACTTGCAAAGATAACTCAATCATACATAAAAGAATTCAGAGAAGATTCAATTAATATCCATAGATAAATATGATCATAAACCCACAATTCATCGGATCTCGACAAACACACCGCAAAAAGAGATTACATCGAATAGATCTCCACGAGAGAGGGGGATAACATTGTATTGAGATCCAAAAAGAGAGAAGAAGCCATCTAGCTAATAACTATGGACCCGTAGGTCTATGGTAAACTACTCACAACTCATTGGAGGGGCAAGGATGTTGATGTAGAAGCCCTCCGTGATCGATTTCCCCTCCGGCAGAGTGCCGGCGAAGGCTCCAAGATGGGATCTCGTGGATACAAAAGGTTACGGTGGTGGAAATTGTGTTTAATGGTGCTCCTGGATGTGTTCGGGGTACGTAGGTATATATAGGAGGAAGAAGTACGTCGGTGGTCGCCCGAGGAGCCCAGAAGACAGGGGGCACGCCCTACAGGGGGAGGGCCCTATCTCATGGGGCCCTCGGGAGCTTCTTGACTTGCACTTCAAGCCCTCTGGATCATGTTCGTTCCAAAAATCACGCCCCCGAAGGTTTCATTCAGTTTGGACTCCGTTTGATATTCCTTTTCTTCAAAATACTGAAATAGGCAAAAAAAAATAGCAATACGGGCTCGGCCTCCGGTTAGTAAATTAGTCCCAAAAATGATATAAATGTGTAAAATAAAGCCCATAAACAATCAAAAGGGGTAATATAATAGCATGGAACAATCAAAAAGTGTAGATACGTTGGAGACGTATCAAGCATCCCCAAGCTTAATTCCTGCTCGTCCTTGAGTAGGTAAATGATAAAAAAGAATTTTTTGATGTGGAATGCTACCTAGCATAATTCTCAATGTAATTTTCTTTATTGTGGCATGAATGTTCAGATCCAAATGATTCAAGATAAAAGCTTATAAAACGTAAAAATAATAATGCTTCAAAGCATACTAACAAATAATCATGTCCTATCAAAATAACATAGCCAAAGAAAGCTTATCCCTACAAAATCATATAGTTAGGCCATGCTTCAATTTCATTACACAAAATACTCCCATCATGCACAACCCCGATGACGAGCCGAGCAATTGTTTCATACTTTTTAATGCGCTTCAGCTTTTTCAACTCTTACGCAATACATGAGCGCAATCCATGAACATAGCACTATGGTGGTGAATGGTGGTGGTTGTGAGGACAAAAAGTGGGAGAAGATAGTCTCACATCAACTAGGCGTATCAACGGGCTATGGAGATGCCCATCAATAGATATCAATGTGAGTGAGTAGGGATTGCCATGCAACGGATGCACTAGAGCTATAAATATATGAAAGCTCAACAAAAGAAACTAAGTGGGTGTGCATCCAACTTGCTTGCTCACGAAGACCTAGGGCATTTTGAGGAAGCCCATCATTGGACTATACAAGCCAAGTTCTATAATGGAAAATTCCCACTAGTATATGAAAGTGACAACATATGAGACTCTCTATCATGAAGATCATGGTGCTATTTTGAAGCAAAAGTGTGGAAAAATAGATAGTAGCAATTGTCCCTTCTCTCTTTTTCTCTCATATTTTTTCTTTTTTTTCTTTTTTTTCTTTTTTTTCTTCCCTTTTTTTCTTTTTTCTTTTTGGTGGGCATCTTTGGCCTCTTTTATTTTTATAAAGTCTGAAGCCTCATCCCGATTTGTGGGGGAATCATAGTCTTCATCATCCTTTCCTCACTAGGACAATGCTCTAATAATGAAGATCATCACACTTATATGGATTTACAACTCAAGAATAACAACTCAAAGCTAGAACAAGATATGACTCTATATGAATGCCTCCGGCGGTGTACCAGGATATGCAATGAATCAAGAGCGACCTGTATGAAGATTATGAAGGTGGCTTTGCCACAAATACGATGTCAACTACATGATCATGCAAAAGAGCAATATGACAATGATGGAACATGTCATAATAAACGGAACGGTGGAAAGTTGCATGGCAATATATCTCGGAATGGCTACGGAAATACCATAATAGGTAGGTATGGTGGCTGTTTTGAGGAAGCTAAATAAAGGGTTCATGCTACCGGCGAAAGTTTCACGGTAATAAGAAAAGCTAGCAAAGTGGAAGGATAAGTGTGCATATGTCCATGGACTCGCATTAGTCAAAAAAAGAACTCATATACTTATTGCAAAAGTCTACTTAGCCCTCGAAGCAAAGTACTACTACGCATGCCCCAAGAGCGATAGATTGGTAGGAAAAATTCCATCGCTCATCCCCGACTGCCACTCATAAGGAAGACACTCAAAAGAGCACCTCGTGCAATAAATTTGTCACACAACTTTTACCATACGTGCATGCTACGGGACTTGCCAACTTCAACAAAAGTATTTCTCAATTTCATAATTACCCACTAGCATGACCCTAACATTACTACCTTTATATCTCAAAACAATTATCAAGCATCAAGTTGATCATAGCATCCAATTCTTTTTCTATGATAGTTTTTATTATACCCAACTTGGATGCTCATCATTCTAGGACCAACTTTGTAACCATAGCAAATACCATGCTGTTCTAAGAAACTCTCAAAATAATATAAGTGAGGCATGAGAGACTAGCAATTTCTAGAAAATTAAAACACCACCGTGCTCTAAAAGATATAAGTGAAGTACTAGAGCAAAAACTATCAAGCTCAAAAGATATAAGTGAAGCACACAGAGTATTCTAGCAAATTCTAATCAAATAGGCTTCTCCCAAAAGATGTGTACAGCAAGATTTATTGTGGTAAACTAAAAAGCAAAGACTAATATAATACACGACGCTCCAAGCAAAACACATATCATGTGACGAATAAAAATATAGCTCCAAGTAAAGTTACCAATGAACGAAGATGAAAGAGGGGATGCCTTCCCGGGGCATCCCCAAGCTTAGGCTTTTGGCTATTCTTGAATATCTTGGGGTGCCTTGGGCATCCCCAAGCTTAGGCTCTTGCCACCCTTTATTCCATAGTCCATAAAATCTTTACCCAAAACTTGAAAACTTCACAACAGAAAACTCAACAGGAAATCTTATAAGCTCCGTTAGTGAAAGAAAACAAAACCACCACATAAGGTACTTAAATTAACTCATTCTTTATTTATTTTGGTGTTAAACCTACTGTATTACAACTTCCTTATGGTTTATAAACTAATTTACTAGCCATAGATGCATTGAAATAAGCAAACAACACACGAAAAACAGAATCTGTCAAAAACAGAACAGTCTGTACCAATCTGTAACTAACGCAAACTTCTGAAACTTTAAAAATCCTACCAAAATAGGACGTACTGGAAAATTTGTTTATTGATCCGCAGCAAAACGAATCAATGCAAAAGCACGTTTCTGTGATTTATTGAATTGTTTCTCGTTAGCGCAAAGTTTCTGTTTTTCAGCAGAATCAAATCAACTATCATCATAGTTTATCCTATAGGTTCTACTTGGCACAAACATTAAATAAAACATGAAAACACATATAAACAGAAAGTAGATGCAAAATTTATTACTAAACAGTAACAAAAACAAAGAACATAAAGAAAATTGGGTTGCCTCCCAACTAGCGCTATCGTTTAACGCCCCTAGCTAGGCATAAAAGCGAAGATAGATCTAAGTAGTGCCATCTTTGGCACTAAATTCTTCAATAGAGAACTTATAATTTTTAGGGGTTTCTACCTTTTTAGCAATGATTAAACCTTTGGGCAAAAATTCAAGAAATTCGTTCATTGCGAAAGGTTCCTTAATGATAGAAAGACAATTGGGATGAACACTTATGGGATCCGCATCTCCCTTACTAGAAGTTTCGCCCTTATTTTTAGGAACATAAATAAACTTGGAGGTTTTTGTAGGGGAGTGTTTTTCATGGAAGAAAAAGCCGAACCTAAGTTGGTAATTACATCCTCAAGTTTACCAATTCTAGCAGAATCAAGATCTATTTTTTCATTGACTATAGGTTCTTTCTCTTTAATATTTTACAAAGTAACTCCAAACCTAGATTCATATTGAGTGATGAGATTATGAATCTTTTTATCCAATTTTTCAACCAACTCAACAGTGGTAATTTTATTTTAAATAATATCAAGCCATTGCATAACATGTTCTAAGGTTAAAACAGTTCCATTAACCAAAAGAGGTGGTCAGCCAAACAAATCTAACATAGCATTATAAGCATCAAACGTATGGCTACTCAAGAAATCACCTCCGGCGATAGTATCAAGAACACATCTATTCCAAGGAGCGATGCCTACATACAAATTACGGAGAAGAAGAGAAGTAGAAAGCTTCCTAGCAGATCTATTTTGAGCATTGCAAATTCTATGCCAAGCATCTTTTAAATTTTCTCCCTCCCTTTGTTTAAAATTGAGGATTTCATGTTCGGGAGTAATAATGAGGTTAGGAAGACTAGTGTCGGTGTACTAGAGTAGGGGTACCCTAGTATCCCGAACTTGTGCACGGGCAGTTGCAGCACCCCGTGGCAAGGCTTGCCGGGTGGCCACCAAGGTCCTTCATGGTTCCTTTGGAGCCATTCAAGAATAAAATATTCAAGCCAAGGAGACAAGGCCCCGGCAAGAAGAGCTTGCCGGGAAGGCCAACCAAGGCATCTCAAGGAACTTGCCGCGACGCGCCACGCGTCCCGGCGGGGCCCGGTGAGCGACAAGCTTCCGAACGCGAGAAGACAACGACCGCGGCAAGGCGCTTGCCGTGGCAAGCTACCACTCTGTACCTTCGCTCCAGCACATCCACCAATGTGTCGCCCTGGGGCCTTTCCAGGCACGCGTGGCAAGAGGCTGTGCAGCCAGCGGTGCACGGTGGCAAGCGACGCTGACAAGATCGCCATCGTGGCGAGCGGTGGCGTCCCTGACGGTCCCTTTTTGCACTATTTGGGCGACGTAGACGGGCATTTAATGCCTTTGTCCCCTGCCGTCAGGGTTAGGTATGATACACTGTACAGGTAGTTGTACCAACCGCAATTCCTTTTCCATTTTTACCCTTGTCTACGTTGCCACCTGTCGGAGACCCCTTTAGCATATAAAAGGAGGCCCATGCGCAACGTAGAGGGGGGTTCGAAGGCAGAAAAACACTCACGCTCGGTCCCGTTAGCAGCTAGTGTGTACTGTAGCACTCAGCGCTCCCGAGCAAGAACTCAATACACTCAGACATGCAGCAGTAGGAGTATTATCTCTCCGGAGAGCTCCGAAGCTGGGTAAAATTGTTCGTGTGCTTCGCCTCGATCCGCTCTTCGTGCGATCTCCGCCCCCCGCCGAACCGAAAGGGGCTCGGTCCGCCGGTCCCATAGGTGTTCGTGGATCAGCCTCCCCGACATCTTTGGCGCGCCAGGTAGGGGTTGTCCAGGTTGTGTGAACCTGATCCGGCGTTCACACGGGCTAGATCTTCATCTTCTTCATCGACATGCCACCGAAGAAGAAGGCTTCGGCGTCAGCTGTTCCGTCCACGTCAATCCCACCACCACCGGAGCAAATGAGTGGTGGGGTCGACACGGGCGGAAGAACGGGCATCAACGAGGGATCCCACGATGCTGCCAGGTCCAAGGACAAGGCCGCGCAGACCTCGGCATCCGTACATGCACCGCGACCATCTCAGGAGGCGCAGGACCGACAGCGTCATGGTATTCGCAGTGCCATACGTTTGTTGGACCAAGATCGAGCTGGTGGATCTCGAGGTGCTCGAGACCAGTATGCACGCCAACATGATGGCACGAGCGAGACACGTTCGCCTGGACGGGATACTGCTCCTTCTAACATAGTTAGAAGTCTGAGCATATCCCGCTGCTCGCGCCGTTCGCCACTGCCGCCCACCACTCCAGCAGAAGCTTTGGCGCGAGCTCAACGGCTCCTGGATTACCCTCCAACGGCAGACAAGATCGATGAATGGAGTGCCACCATTCAGAGTCTCATCGGCTTCGCCAACGGCGACACTCCGCGGCAGGACTGCCAGGCACGAGCCGATGGCGACGAAACCGGTGGGGGTGCAACCACCATGCACTCTCCACCCCGAAGGCCAAGATCGCCGACTCGCCGGATCCACCTCGATAGCGACTCCACTGCATCATCAGATCCACGAGCTCGTCGCGATCAGCGCCAAGTTCTTCACGAACGACAGCAAGAAGACGCTCGAACTCGCATCGAGCGCCGAAGAGAAGCGCGGCGTCAATCAGACCAGCGCGCTGGGCCCTCTGTCGACATGCATGCACCCGGGGAACCAGGCGACTTGCCGTACGCGGTAGGTTGCCCTGCGTTCACTTGTGAGCTGTGGCAAGTCCAGTGGCCCAGCACGAAGAATTTCAAGCCAGACGTACCAGAGAAGTATGACGGCAAGTCGCATCCGTCGGAGTTCCTCAGCATCTACACCATCGCGGTGCAAGCTGCCAGGGGGCGGGACGACAAGATCCTTGCCAACTACTTCCCACTGGTGCTCAAGCCCAACGTCAGATCCTGGCTCATGCACTTGCTGGACAACTCCATATCCTCCTGGCAGACCTATGCCATCAGTTTGTCGGCGCCTTTACAGGCGGCCACAAGCCTCATGGCCAAGAGAGCGACCTTCATCTGCTCGCCCAGAAGGAAGGAGAGCCCCTGCGCAAGTACATTCAGAGATTCAGCCGCGTACAGCACAACATCCCAGATGTCCACCCTGCCGCGGTAATCAGCGCGTTCCATCAGAACGTGCGAAACCGCAGGATGCGGGAGGAGATGGCGATGTGCAAGATCAGAGACGTCAGTGAGCTATATGCCCTGGCCGACAAGTGTGCATGTGCTGAGGAAGGGAGGAAACTCCCCGGAGAGAATACAGAAGCAGAAGGATCTGATAGTGAGGAGGCTGCCCCGGCAAAGAAAAACCAGCGGCGGAACAACAGGAAGAAGAAAGGCAAAGATGTGCTAGTTGTTGAGCAGTCCGGCAATGGAGGTGGCGCCAAGAAAGCCAAAGCTGGTAGCTCCGGCAGGGAGACTACCGCAGGCACCAACTACCAGGCTGTGGCGGTCGCCGACAAGCAGGACGGCACCAACAAGCAGTACTGCAAGATCCACCGCACCAAGGGCCATGACCTCCAGAGCTGCAAGAAGGTCGAGCAGCTTGTCGAGCAGCAAAAGGCTGAATACGAGCGACGCGACAAGGAGAAGGCCCAGGAAGGTGCTGGAGGAGCCGGCAAGAAATGCCCCGGCCGAGGAGGACGCCGCGGCAAGGCCAAGCAGCGGCAAGGAGACAGACCTCCCCGCGGCTGTGACAAGGATGAAGATGACGACGAGGATGAAGATATGGATGATGACGAGACCGATGAGCAGGAGTTCCAGAAAGCCACAGAGGTCCTGTGCGTTGACGGCGGTGCTTCTCTGCATACTTCCCACCGCCAGCTCAAGCAGTGGGTGCGGGAAGTCAACGCGGTAGAACCACCCATCGAGTCACGCAAGCCTCTGAAATGGTCCAGCACGCCTATCATCTTTGATATTGAGGACCACCCTGATCGCATAACTGCGGTCGGGTGCTTGCTGATGTTGGTTTCACCAACTATCCGCAACCTCAAGGTCACTAAGATGCTAGTTGACGGCGGGGCCGGCTTGAACCTGATCTCCTCCGCGGTACTCCAGAAACTCCAGATCCCTGATGGCGACCTCGAAGAGACCGACACATTCCAAGGAATCAATCCGGGAAGGATCAAGCTGAAGGGAAAGATCACGTTGCCGGTGACATTTGGCAGCGAGTTGAACTTCAGGACCGAGAGGGTCACTTTTGACGTTGCTGACTTTCCATTGCCTTACAATGGGATACTCGGCCGTCCAGCACTCGCCAAATTTGGCCAAATTTGCCGGTGACATTTGGCAGCGAGTTGAACTTCAGGACCGAGAGGGTCACTTTTGACGTTGCTGACTTTCCATTGCCTTACAATGGGATACTCGGCCGTCCAGCACTCGCCAAATTCATGGCAGCCTCTCACTATGCATACAACATGCTGAAGATGCCAGGCCCGATAAGTGTCATCTCTATCCCTGGCAACAAGAAGGATGCTCTTATCTGTGCCGACAAGATCTACCGGGAAGCAGCAGCCGCAACAGATCGCAAATCACTTGCCGTTGAAGCTCCCGGGGCGAAGAAGAAGACCAAGTCCGGCAAGAGTTCTGATGCCCACTCCGGCAAGCGCACCTCTTCGGAGTGCTGCGCTACCGTCGAGGACGCACCATCGAGCTCCAGCGGCAACTGTAAGAAGACAATGGCAGCTCCACCAGAGACCAAGAAGGTGTCCACCAAGGAGGATGGCACTGGTGGTACCTTCACCATCAGTGCCACTCTCGAACCTAAATAGGAAAGCGCGCTCGTTGCTTTCCTGCGGGCAAACGTCGACGTATTTGCGTGGCAACCGTCTGACATCCCCGGTGTTCCCAGGAAAGTAATCGAGCACCATCTTGCCGTCTGTCCTCATGCGCGGCCCGTCAAGCAGAAAGTTAGGAAGCAGGCGGTGGAGCGCCAAGAATTCATCGCAGAAGAAATCAAGAAATTGGAAGCAGCAGGCCTTGTCAGAGGAGTGCTCCATCCTACGTGGTTGGCCAACCCTGTAGTCGTGCGCAAGGCAAACGGGAAATGGAGGCTTTGTATCGACTTTACTGATGTCAATAAAGCTTGTCCCAAAGTCCCATTTCCCTTGCCGCGCATCGACCAGATTGTTGACTCCACGGACGGATGTGACTTGCTTTCATTTCTTGATGCATACTCAGGATACCATCAGATCTTCATGGCAAAAGAGGATGAGGAGAAGACCGCATTCATCACCCCATGTGGCACATACTGTTTCGTACGGATGCCTTTCGATTTAAAGAATGCTGGTTCAACATTTGCAAGGGTAGTCCATGACGCTTTTGAGCTGCAAATACATAGAAATGTGGAAGCCTACATGGATGACATAGTGGTCAAGAGCAAGGACAAGGCGACTCTGATTCAAGATTTAGACAAAACCTTTGCAAATCTGCGCAAGATCAACCTCAAACTTAACCCCGAGAAGTGTGTGTTTGGAGTCCCCTCCGGCAAGCTTCTCGGGTTCTTCGTGTCTCAGCGGGGAATTGAGGCCAATCCCGACAAGATCAAGGCCATTGAGTAGATTGAAGCACCAAAGCGCGTCAAGGATGTACGAAGACTTGCCGGTTGCGTAGCTGCTCTCAGCAGGTTTATCTCTAGGTCTGCTGAGCGCGCCCTGCCATTTTTCAAGATATTGAAAAAGGCAGGTCCAATGAAATGGACTCCAGAAGCGGAGGCTGCACTGCAGGACTTAAAGAGATACCTATCCTCCACTCCAACACTTGTCGCACCTAAGCCACAAGAAAAGTTGCTGCTATATATAGCGGCGACCAATCAAGTGGTTAGTGCTGCGTTAGTAGCGGAGAGGGAGGCGGACGATGAGCTAGCAACCACGGCAGATGCATCCAGCGACAAGCAGGGGACTTCATCGGCAAGCTCTGGTCCCGACAAAGATGGATCTGCGCAGACGCGTGAGAAGATGCAGAAAAGAATGGTGCAGCGCCCAGTTTACTTTGTCAGTTTCCTTCTGCAGGGGGCTAGGTCAAGGTACTCTGGTGTGCAGAAATTGCTTTTCGGCCTTCTCATGGCCTCGAGAAAGCTGTGCCATTACTTCTAAGCACATGAGATCGCAGTCGTCACTCATTTTCCACTGAAGAGGATATTGCAAAATCCAGAAGCAACAGGCAGGATTGTCGAGTGGGCACTGGAACTGTCAAGCTTTGGCCTCAAGTTTGAGAGCACTTCAACTATCCAAAGCAGAGCGTTGGCAGAGTTCATAGCAGAATGGACGCCAACACAAGATGAAGAAATTCCAGAAACAAGCATCCCCGTCAAGGAAGCAAGCAAAGAGTGGCTGATGTATTTTGATGGTGCCTTCTCGCTGCAAGGCGCCGGTGCGGGCGTGCTACTTGTTGCACCCACCGGAGAGCACCTCAAGTACGTAGTCCAGATGCACTTTCCCAAGGAGCAAGCAACGAACAATACCGCAGAGTATGAAGGTTTGCTTGCCGGACTCAGGATCGCAGCAGACCTTGGGATCAAGAAGCTCATTGTCAGGGGTGACTCACAGCTTGTCGTCCGCCAAGTGAACAAGAATTATCAGAGTCCGTTGATGGAAGCTTACGTTGATGAAGTGAGAAAGCTAGAAGAGCACTTTGACGGCCTACAGATGGAACATGTTCCAAGAGCTCAGAAGGACATTGCCGATGGCCTGTCAAAGTGCGCCGCACTTAAGTTACCTGTGGAACCAGGGATCTTTGTGCTCAAGCTGACTCAACCGTCTGTAACGCCATCAACTGGACAGAGCAAGAAGAGGAAGTTGATTTCTGGTGACTATTTTCCGGCAGAGCTCCCCGAAGCCGTCGCCAAGAAGGTCCCCAAGATCAATACCAAGGGTGCTGAGGAGCAGTCTGCTCCGGCAAGCCTTAGGGTTCGTTCCGTTGAAGCAGATGCTCCCGACCATTTTTGGTCCGGCAAGCTTGCCGGGGAACATCAAGCTCCGGCTGAGCCGCAGGTTCTCGCCGTAGAAGCGGATGTTCCCACAGCAGCAGTTGTGCCTTTAGTCCTTGTTGTCGAGCCGCAAGCTCCAGCATGGGCACAGAAGATTGTCCATTTCCTTCAGACAGGAGAACTTCCCGAAGAGCAAGAAGAAGCGGAAAGAGTAGCCCGGCAGTCAAGTATGTACAAGTTTGTCGACAACATACTGTACAGAAGAAGACTCAACGGTGTAAAATTGAAGTGTATTTGTCGGGAAGACGGACAAAAGCTGTTGGCAGAGATACATGGAGGCATATGTGGTCACCACATTGGCGCAAGAGCACTTGCCGGCAAAGCATTCCGGCAAGGTTTCTTTTGGCCGACAGCCCTCCAGGATGCAGCTGCACAAGTAACTAAGTGTGAAGCGTGCCAGTTCCATTCCAAGCAGATACACCAGCCAGCTCAAGCTCTCCAGACGATCCCTTTATCCTGGCCATTTTCGGTCTGGGGGCTCGACATCCTCGGCCAGTTTCCCCGAGCTGTCGGGGGCTTTGAGTACTTGTACGTTGCAATCGACAAGTTCACAAAGTGGCCGGAAGTGGAAGCAGTGAGGAAGGTGACAGCACAGTCAGCAGTCAAGTTCTTCAGGTCGATTGTTTGCCGCTTCAGGATCCCTAACTGGATCATCACCGACAACGGCACACAATTCACGAGCCGCACCTTCATGCAGTACGTCCAAGATCTTGGCACCAAGGTCTGCTTCGTTTCTGTTGCTCATCCGAGAAGTAACGGTGAAGCAGAAAGGGCGAATGCTGAAGTGCTGCGCGGGCTCAAGACCAGGACTTTCGATAGGCTGCGCAAGTGCGGAAAGAACTGGATTGAGGAGCTGCCGGTGGTTCTTTGGTCAATCAGGACGATGTCAAATCGAGCCACTGGCCAGACACCTTTCGCTCTAGTTTATGGAGCAGAGGCAGTTCTCCCCATGGAACTCGTATACGGGTCACCTCGAGTGCTCGCTTATGATGAGCTTGAGCAAGAGCAACTGCGACAAGATGACGCGCTGCTCCTTGAGGAGGACCGTCTTTAGGCTGCTGTACGAGCTTCTCGATACCAGCAAGCTTTGCGCCGCTACCATAGCCGCAAAGTTAATGCCAGAAGTTTCGAGGAAGGCGACCTTGTTCTTCGGCACGTTCAGTCTGCCAAGAATTCCAACAAGTTGACGCCGAAGTGGGAAGGCCCTTACCGGGTGAAACGAGTCACTAGGCCTGGCGCTGTCCGCCTTGAGACCGAAGATGGCATTCCGGTGAGCAACTCCTGGAACATTGAGCATCTTCGTAAGTTTTACCCGTAAGGCGCGGTTGCCGGAACCTGTTCCGGCAACCACCTTTTGTACAAGTCTTGCCGATGTTGCATGTAATCCTTTGTACAAAGCCGGGCGCAGACCCCGTGCATAAGCAAAGCTCATGTGCTCCGCACACCTTGTCAATTTCATGCTTTCTACTTTTCTTTGCATGCGTTATCTGACACTTTGTGCAGCGCCTACCCCCGGTAAGAAATAACGAGCCGTAAGGCTCCGTATCATTATTTTCTCTTCTTTCTCTTTCTCAAAGGAAGGAAGGTTCCCTCGCCCACAAGTTTGCCGGGGGAAAGGAGAAGATAATGGTGTGGACCAGGCATCGTTCAAGGAAGTTTCGCCTTACCGGAAAGCAAACGACAGAAAAGCTAAGTTGCCAAAGTTTGAGCAATCAGTTTTAATTTTTAAGTTATCTTCCTCGAACGACCGTGCTTTGTATGGAAAACCTGTGCGTGGAGGAACCAACTCGTAGCTAGTTGCGCCCTTACTTTGTTTCGAGTCCGCTCAACAACTTAAGTGAGCTGCGACTAGTTGCGACAAGGTTTCTTGTCGGTAGCGGCACCGCCAGCAGGCTGCTGACGTCCCGCACTCAGCGCTCGCGGCTAAGGTGCCTGCGCCGACAAGTTCCCTAAAAGCGTAGGGCAAAAACATACAAAGGAAGGAATCAAGTAAAGGAAATAACATAGCAATTGCCACCCAAAATAGAGTCATATTACAAGATAGCTTGTTGCAGCTCTAACAGATTGTTCTCATAACATGACCAACAGCGACAAGAAAAAGAGAAAACGGGCGGCCTAATCTACGCGATCGCCCTCAACCCTCTTAATCCCGCTCACCTTGTCCACAATGGGTGCGACAAGGGTCTTGAGCGCTTCCAGATCAGCATCCGGCGGCAAGGTCCTGAGGACGTTGGTGAGGTTGAGGCCTGGGTTGTGGAAGGCCACCTTCGCCAGCACCTGTTGAAGATCTCCCGCACAGATCTTGCGCGACTCGTCGGCCAACTGCTTTGGGATCTTCTCCCGGAGTCGCTGGAGGGCCGTCGCCACGCCTTTGAAGAACAAGCTGAGCTTGGCGCTGGGTTGGAGGTGCTCATCGGAGGAGTACCTGAGATCCTCCATCCCCAGCTGCGCCAGCTCCCTGTCGATGGCTGCGGCAGCATCCACGAGACCCTCCGTCCAGTGCTCCACATTCTCCCTAAAAGTGTTCTGGGCGGCAGCAGCACTCGCCAGCAGCACCTCGTCGGCCTTGATCTTCTCCGACAAGGCCACCTCCCGCTCCCTGGCGCCATCCAGCGTTTGAGTCAAAGTAACCAGCTTCAACTCAAGATCCGCGTTGGAGTCCTTGGCGGCGCTAAGCTCTTTGCTCTTCTCAGCGAGACGACCTTGCAGCTCGCCATGAGCGGCGGCGTCCTTCTCGCGCTCACGCTTGAGTGCAGCAAGCTCCTCGCCGCTCGCCTTGAGATCGGCCTCCAGCTGCGCCATCTTTGTCTCCAGCTCCTTATTGGCGGCCTCGGCAGCTGCGGCAGCATCCTCTGCTTCCTTGAGAGCCCCGCCAAATGTTTGCTCGCGCGCGGCAAGCTCCTCCTCGTGGCTGTCAAGGTTGACCTTGCGCTGCGCCAACTCGCCTTCCTGTGCAGATAGCTTCTCGGCAACAAGCCGCTGTTGCTCTTCAACTTCAGCCTTCTCGAGGAGGAAGGCTTTCTGCTCCTTGGCGACTTGCTCCCGCTCCTCTGCCAGGGACTGGAGATCTTCCTGCCTGAAACCCCGGAGCTCCTCCACGCGCTTCTCGATGTCCACTCCCGCCTTCGCGACAAGCGCTTCTCGGGATACCAGCTTGGCCTGTCGGGCGCGGTAGAGCGACAACAGCTTCCGCAGCAGCTGCTCCTCCTCAGGCTCGTTGCTGCTGCTGCTTGGCGCGTCGACCAGCGTCAGCCCAGCGGAGGCGAGCACCTCTCCATCCAAGATCTCTCCTTCGACCGGCGCCCTGGAGCTTGACGCCCAGGGGAGCTTGATGAAGATGCCATCGCCGGCCTTCAAATAGGCGCCGGGCTGGGGCTCTTCGGAGCCTGGCGCTGCAGCAGCGGCGGAGGGATCGGCAGTTGGTGTAGCGTCTGACGCTCCTGCGGCCTCGGGGCCGTCAGTGCGATCGCCGGATCCCTCGCCAGCTTCTGCGGCGGCAGCTTTGGCGGCCTCTTCGCCGGCGGGATCATTAGCGCCGGCTTCTCCTTCGATGGCAACGGCGTCGTCCGTATTGTTGCGCGCGTTCTCCTCGCCGGCGACCTCAGTTTCCATCGGCTCCGTGGCAGATGGATCTGAAGAACGGAAAAAGGAGAAAAATCAAGCAAATATCCAAAAAGAAAATCAGAAGAAGAAGAACCCAAGGGAAGTTCTCAAGCAAGAGGATTACCTGTACTAGGACCTGCAGTCGTGGTCTCAACCACCAGAGGGTCGCTGGTGCTGTCCCTTGCCGGAGAACTGTCCCTTGCCAGAGAATTCTCCCTTGCCGGAGAATGCTCCCTTGCCAGGGAATCCTCCCTTGGCGGTGTAGTTGAAGCAGATGGCATTTCGGGAGCAGCTTCCGGGCACTCCTAGTGAAGCTGCTCTGCTCCTACACAAACCAACAGTCAGATATCAGCAAAGAAAGAGCACCCATGCGCGCCTAACAGCAGGAAGTAAACCATATACTTACGCTGGGGGCTGCGCTGGGGGCTACTTTGGGGAATAGTTGCCGGGTCCGGCAAGGTGGTCTCGGACACACCCCCTGCCGTCGCGGTGGATTTGTCCTCGATGACAATCACCGGGACCTTGGCTCTCTTCGCCGCTCTCTGGGCCAGCGTCTTGAAAAGGAATGGGTTCAGAGTGAAGCAAATCAGATACAAGACAAAGCAACAAATTTGAAGAACTACAAGTACAACAAAGAATCTTACTCTTCTTCTTCCTCGTCGGAGCTGAGCGCTGAGAGATCGAAGTCCGGCTCGCCTCCGGTGCGACGAGGCGGAGGAGTAGGTTCCCTTGTCCGCTTGGCAGGAGCAGTAGCGGTGGACCGGGAAGACCCCGCTCCAGTTGCCGCAGCGGCGTGAGGCGCTCCCGCGGCAACAGTGCTTGCCGCGGTAGAGCGTGTCGCACGGCACGGCAGCTGTTGACTCGTCTGCCGCCCTGCTACATCCCCGGCCTTGCGGAGACGCCTTCTTGGTGGAGCTGGGGGCTCCGCTTGCGGCGAGCTAGCTGAAGGTGGGGAGGAGGAGGAGCCGATCTTCAACGAGTCGCTCGCGCCCTCGGCGGGCTTGCTCGACTCAGCTTCAGGCCCGACAAGCTCTTCTTCGCTGGCAAGCTCCTCTCGCTCGACAAGGCTTGCCGCCTCTGCTGCCTCTGCCTCCTCCACGGTGAATCCGAACTCGCCCGCGGCAGCGGCTGCTGCCGCCTCTTCCAGCCTGGTGGCGATGCGCTGCATCTCCGCATCGGTGGTGTCGCGGGTGAGGCTCTTTTCTTCATCGGGGCGGACCGGCACTTCTACCAGGCCGTCAAAGAACTCCTGCACGACGTCATCTGTAGGCTCTTGCCAAGTTGGGACAATTCCATGCGAACCGCACAGCGGCATCATTGCACGGATGCGGTCGAGCGAGTAGTTGTTGCACAGCGGAACGACACCCCTCGGCAACATGAACGCTTCGGGATGTTGAGGATCGCGCTTGAACAGTTCCAGGATCATCGCATCTAGTTCCAAGACAGTGAAGTTGAAGTTGAGGCCCGGGCGTAGCTTCATGATATCCGCCGCATTCTGGAACTCCCAGGCGGGTCTCCTCCTCTCCTGTAGGGGGGCGATGCGGCGGCGAAGAAAATCTGCGCCAACGGCGCCTACGGTGAGCCTGGCAAGCCTGAGGCGTAGGATCCGGGTGACGGCAATCTTCAGCCTATCGTCTTCCGGGGCCACGTTGCTCCAATCGTTGCCGCGCGCTATTGGGGCTTGGCGCTAGGCGGTAAATGGCTGCGGGTTCTCCTCGACAATCCAGCACCAGTCTGCTCTCCATTCCTCCCACTTGCTGCGCAGCTCTCCCTCCAGATAAGTTTCCTTCTTGCCAGCTCTCGAGATCCAGGCGATTCCGCCGGATAAAGGCTCCCCTCTCTCAACTCGGGGCATAAAGAAGTGGCGAAAAAGAGCTATATTTGGATAGACTCCGACAAAGTTTTCGCAGAGATGTGCGAAAACTGCCATGGTCAGAACAGCATTGGGGGTGAAGTCAAGGAGGCGGAACCCGTAGGTGTTCATGATATCACAGAAAAATTCAGAGAAAGGCGGGCAGAGCCCGCAGTAGAAGAACATCGCGAAGAAAGGGTATCCATTCGGAGCCAGTTCCGAAGCGGCAGCTGGGACTACCTTCGTACGCGGATGCGCTCGCGTCTCCGTCGACCAGAAGAGGTAGTAGTACTCCCTCAGCTCCTTC
>NC_041383.1:661498867-661499541 GCF_002162155.2 Triticum dicoccoides | reverse complement strand
TTTGCAGCGCCGCGAGCCGCTGCGCCTCGGCCGACTTCACGACCTTCCCCTTGTCGGCTTTCGGAGCCATGGCGGAGGTGGTGGGGAGATCGACAGCGTTGGTGATGCTGGTGGCGATGGGGGGAGGAGCGCTGCTCTCTTTCAGCTTTGGGAAGAAGGGGGGAGCGGCAGAGATTTCTGAGATTGGAGTAGCAACCGGCGAGATGGGCGAACTGCCCCTGTTTCCCCTGCTTATAAAGAGGGAGGGGGCGGGCGTTCCGTCTTTCCAAATAAAGAAACCACCCACGATCTCTCCCACGACGCCGCATTCGACGCGTGCCGTTCGGGGAGGGCGCGGTGGATGCAGAGTGAAATACGGTGTAACCCAGGCCGCGCGTGCCCGTGCCCTGTTTTGGGCCTGGCCCAACAGCGCTCGGCACCGTGTGTGGCCCAGGCCCGGGGGCTCCTGTCGGTGTACTAGAGTAGGGGTACCCTAGTATCCCGAACTTGTGCACGGGCAGTTGCAGCACCCCGCAGCAAGGCTTGCCGGGTGGCCGCCAAGGTCCTCCATGGTTCCTTTGGAGCCATTCAAGAACAAAGTATTCAAGCCAAGGAGACAAGGCCCCGGCAAGAGGAGCTTGCCGGAAGGCCAACCAAGGCATCTCAAGGAACTTGCCGCGACGCGCCACGCGTCC
>NC_041383.1:661470363-661498857 GCF_002162155.2 Triticum dicoccoides | reverse complement strand
GGCGGGGCCCGGTGAGCGACAAGCTTCCGGACGCGGCAAGACAACGACCGCGGCAAGGCGCTTGCCGCGGCAAGCTACCACTCTGTACCTGCGCTCCAGCACATCCACCAATGTGTCGCCCTAGGGCCTTTCCAGGCGCGCGTGGCAAGAGGCTGTGCAGCCAGCGGTGCGCGGTGGCAAGCGACGCTGACAAGATCGCCATCGTGGCGAGCGGTGGCGTCCCTGACGGTCCCTTTTTGCACTATTTGGGCGACGTAGACGGGCATTTAATGCCTTTGTCCCCTGCCGTCAGGGTTAGGTATGATACACTGTACAGGTAGTTGTACCAACCGCAATTCCTTTTCCATTTTTACCCTTGTCTACGTTGCCACCTGTCGGAGACCCCTTTAGCATATAAAAGGAGGCCCATGCGCAACGTAGAGGGGGGTTCGAAGGCAGAAAAACACTCACGCTCGGTCTCGTTAGCAGCTAGTGTGTACTGTAGCACTCAGCGCTCCCGAGCAAGAACTCAATACACTCAGACATGCAGCAGTAGGAGTATTATCTCTCCGGAGAGCTCCGAAGCTAGGTAAACCGCTCGTGTGCTTCGCCTCGATCCGCTCTTCGTGCGATCTCCGCCCCTCGCCGAACCGAAAGGGGCTCGGTCCGCCGGTCCCATAGGTGTTCGTGGATCAGCCTCCCCGACAACTAGCCATAACAACGAGGTAAATGAACTAACACAAGAGCAAACGGAAAAAGGCAAGCAAAAAGAGAGGAGGAGATTGGGAGAGAGAGGGCGAATAAAACGGCAAGGGTGAAGTGGGGGAGAGGAAAACGAGAGGCAAATGGAAAATAATGTAAATGCGAGGGAGATGGGTTTGTGATGGGTACTTGGTATGTCTTGACTTGAGCGAAGACCTCCCCGGCAACGGCGCCAGAAATCCTTCTTGCTACGTCTTGAGCTTGCGTTGGTTTTCCTCGAAGAGGAGAGGGTGATGCAGCAAGTGTAGCGTAAGTATTTCCCTCAGTTTTGAGAACCAAGGTATCAATCCAGTAGGAGGCTCCTCAAAAGTCCCATGCACCTACACAAACAAACTGAGAACTCGCAACCAACGCAATAAAGGGGTTGTCAATCCCTTCCTTGCCACTTGCGAAAGTGAGATCTGATAGAGATAGTATGATAAGATAAATATATTTTTGGTATTTTATAACATAGATGCAAAAATTAAAGATGCAAATAAAAGTAGATTGAAAGCAAATATGATAAGAGATAGACCCGGGGGCCATAGGTTTCACTAGAGGCTTCTCTCAAGATAGCATAAGTATTATGGTGGGTGAACAAATTACTGTCGAGCAATTGATAGAAAAGCGCATAGTTATGAGATTATCTAGGCATGATCATGTATATAGGCATCACGTCCATAACAAGTAGACCGACTCCTGCCTGCATCTACTACTATTACTCCACACATCGACCGACTCCTGCCAGCATCTAGAGTATTAAGTTCATAAGAACAGAGTAACACATTAAGCAAGATGACATGATGTAGAGGGATAAACTCATGCAATATGATGTAAACCCCATCTTGTTATCCTCAACAACAACAATACAATATGTGTCTTGCAACCCTTTCTGTCACTGGGTAAGAACACTGCAAGATTGAACCCAAAGCTAAGCACTTCTCCCATGGCAAGAAAGATCAATCTAGTAGGCCAAACCAAACTGATAATTCGAAGAGACTTGCAAAGATAACTCAATCATACATAAAAGAATTCAGAGAAGATTCAATGAATATCCATAGATAAATCTGATCATAAACCCACAATTCATCGGATCTTGACAAACACACCGCAAAAAGAGATTACATCGAATAGATCTCCACGAGAGAGGGGGATAACATTGTATTGAGATCCAAAAAGAGAGAAGAAGCCATCTAGCTAATAACTATGGACCCGTAGGTCTGTGGTAAACTACTCACAACTCATTGGAGGGGCAAGGATGTTGATGTAGACGCCCTCCATGATTGATTCCCCCTCCGACAGAGTGCCGTCAAAGGCTCCAAGATGGGATCTCGCGGACAGAAGTTTACGACGGTGGAAATTGTGTTTCTGGTGCTCCTGGATGTTTTCGGGGTACGTAGGTATATATAGGAGGAAGAAGTACGTCGGTGGTCGCCCGAGGGGCCCACGAGACAGGGTGGCGCGCCCTATAGGGGGGGGGGCGCCCTATCTCGTGGGTGTTGGAAATATGCCCTAGAGGCAATAATAAATTAATATTATTATATTTCCTTGTTCATGATAATTGTCTATTATTCATGCTACAATTGTGCTATCCGGAAAGCGTAATACATGTGTGAATACATAGACCACAACATGTCCTTAGTGAACCTCTAGTTGACTAGCTCGTTGATCAACAGATAGTCATGGTTTCCTGACTATGGACATTGGATGTCATTGATAACGAGATCACATCATTAGGAGAATGATGTGATGGACAAGACCCAATCCTAAGCATAGCACAAGATCATGTAGTTCGTTTGCTAGAGCTTTTCCAATGTCAAGTATCATTTCCTTAGACCATGAGATCACGTAACTCCCGGATACCGTAGGAATGCTTTGGGTGTACCAAACGTCACAACGTAACTGGGTGACTATAAAGGTATACTACAGGTATCCCCGAAAGTGTCTGTTGGGTTGACACGGATCGAGACTGGGATTTGTCACTCCGTATGACGGAGAGGTATCTCTCGGCCCACTCGGTAATGCATCATCATAATGAGCTCAATGTGACAAAGTGGTTGGTCACGGGATCATGCATTACGGTACAAGTAAAGTGACTTGCCGGTAACAAGATTGAACGAGGTATTGGGATACCGACGATCAAATCTCGGGCAAGTAACGTACCGATTGACAAACGGAATTGTATACGGGATTACTTGAATCCTCGACATCGTGGTTCATTCGATGAGATCATCGTGGAACATGTGGGAGCCAACATGGGTATCCAGGTCCCGCTGTTGGTTATTGGCCGGAGAGCTATCTCGGTCATGTCTGCGTGATTCCCGAACCCGTAGGGTCTACACACTTAAGGTTCGGTAACGCTAGGGTTGTAGAGATATTAGTATGCGGTAACCCGAAAGTTGTTCAAAGTCCTGGATGAGATCCCGGACATCACGAGGAGTTCTGGAATGGTCCGGAGGTGAAGATTTGTATATAGGAAGTCCAATTTCAGCCACCGGGAAAGTTTCGGGGGTCACCGGGAAGGGTCCCGGGGGTCCACCGGGTGGGGCCACCTATCCCGGAGGGCCCCATGGGCTGAAGTGGGAAGGGAACCAGCCCCTGGTGGGCTGGTGCGCCCCCCCTTGGGCCTCCCCCTGCGCCTAGGGTTGGAAACCCTAGCGGTGGGGGGCGCCCCACTTGACTTGGGGGGCAAGTCCCCCCCCTTGGCTGCCGTCCCCCCTTGAGATTGGATCTCTAGGGGGGCGGCACTCCCTAGGGCCCCTATATAAAGGGGGGAGGGCTGCGCACCCTAGTCCCTGGCGCCTCCCTCTCCCCCCGTAACACCTCTCTCTCTCGCTGAGCTTGGCGAAGCCCTGCCGAGATTCCCCGCTACTTCCACCACCACGCCGTCGTGCTTCTGGATCTCCATCAACTTCTCCTTCCCTCTTGCTGGATCAAGAAGGACGAGATGTCTTCCCCAATGGTATGTGTGTTGAACGCGGAGGTGCCGTCCGTTCGGCACTAGGATCTTCGGTGATTTGGATCACGACGAGTACGACTCCCTCAACCCCGTTCTCTTGAACGCTTCCGCTCGCGATCAAAAGGGTATGTAGATGCACTCCTCTCTCTCGTTGCTAGATGACTCCATAGATTGATCTTGGTGAAGCATAGAAAAAATTTATTTTCTGCAACGTTCCCCAACAGTGGCATCATGAGCTAGGTCTATGTGTAGTTTCTATGCATGAGTAGAACACAATCTTGTTGTGGGCATAGATGTTGTCAATTTTCTTGCCACTACTAGTATTACCTTGTTTCGGTGGCATCGTGGGATGAAGCGGCCCGGACCAACCTTACACGTACGCTTACATGAGACAGGTTCCACCGACTGACATGCACTAGTTGCATAAGGTGGCTAGCGGGTGTCTGTCTCTCCCACTTTAGTCGGATCAGATTCGATGAAAAGGGTCCTTATGAAGGGTAAATAGAAATTGGCATATCACGTTGTGGTTTTGACGTAGGTAAGAAACGTTCTTGCTAGAACCCTATTGCAGCCACGTAAAAACATACAACAACAATTAGAGGACGTCTAACTTGTTTTTGCAGCATATGCCTTGTGATGTGATATGGCCAAAAGGATGTGATGAATGAATTATATGTGATGTATGAGATTGATCATGTTCTTGTAATAGGAATCACAACTTGCATGTCGATGAGTATGACAAACGGCAGGAGCCATAGGAGTTGTCTTTATTTATTTTATTACCTGCGTGTCACTGAATAAACGCCATATAATTACTTTACCTCTTTGCTAAACCGTTAGCCATAGTAGTAGAAGTAATAGTTGGCGAACAACTTCATGGAGACACGATGATGGAGATCATGGTGTCATGCTGGTGACGAAGATGATCATGGCGCCCTGAAGATGGAGATCAAAGGAGCAACATGATATTGGCCATATCATGTCACTATTTGATTGCATGTGATGTTTATCATGTTTTTCATCTTATTTTCTTAGAACGACAGTAGTAAATAAGATGATCCCTCATAATAATTTCAAGAAAGCATTCCCCCTAACTGTGCGCCATTGCGAAAGTTCGTTGTTTCGAAGCACCACATGATGATCGGGTGTGATAGATTCTAACGTCCACATACAACGGGTGTAAGACAGATTTACAGATGCAAAACACTTAGGTTGACTTGACGAGCCTAGCATGTACAGACATGGCCTCGGAACACAAGAGACCGAAAGGTCGAATATGAGTCGTATAGAAGATATGATCAACATGGAGATGTTCACCGATGATGACTAGTCCGTCTCACGTGATGATCGGACACGGCCTAGTTGACTCGGATCGTGTATCACTTCGATGACTAGAGGGATGTCTAATCTGAGTGGGAGTTCATTAAATAATTTGACTAGATGAACTTAATTATCATGAACCTAGTCTAAAAACCTTTGCAAAATGTCTTGTAGATCAAATGGCCCACGCTCATGTCAACCTCAACTTCAACGTGTTCCTAGAGAAAACCAAGCTGAAAGATGATGGCAGCAACTATACGGACTGGGTCTGTAACCTGAGGATCATCCTCATAGCTGCCAAGAAAGCATATGTCCTAGAAGCACTGCTAGGTGAAGCACCCATCCCAGGGAACCAAGACGTTATGAACGCTTGGCAGTCGCGTGTTGATGATTACTCCCTCGTTCAGTGCGGCATGCTTTACAGCTTAGAACTGGGGCTTCAGAAGCGTTTTAAGCAACACAAAGCATATGATATGTTCCAAGAGCTGAAAATGGTTTTCCAAGCTCATGCCCGGGTTGAGAGATATGAAGTCTCTGACAAGTTCTACAGTTGTAAGATGGAGGAAAATAGTTCTATCAGCGAGCACACACTCAAAATGTCTGGGTTGCACAACCGCTTGTCCCAGCTGGACATTAACCTCCCGAACGAGGCGATCATTGACAGAATCCTTCAGTCGCTCCCACCTAGCTACAAGAGCTTTGTGATGAACTAAAATATGCAGGGGATGGTGAAAAATATTCCTGAAGTATTTTCAATGCTGAAATCAGCGGAGGTGGAAATCAAAAAGGAACATAAAGTGTTGATGATCAATAAAACCACTAGTTTCAAGAAAGGCAACGGTAAAATGAACTTCAAGAAGGACGGCAAGGGAGTTGCCGCGCCCGGTAAGCCAGTTTCCGGGAAGAAGCCAAAGCACGGACCCAAACCCGAGACTCGGTGCTTTTATTGCAAAGGGAACGGTCACTGGAAGCGGAACTGCCCCAAGTACTTAGCGGACAAGAAGGCAGGCAACACTAAAGGTATATGTGATATACATGTAATTGATGTGTACCTTACCAGTGCTCGTAGTAGCTCCTGGGTATTTGATACCGGTGCGGTTGCTCATTTTGTAACTCAAAACATGAGCTGCGGAATAAATGGAGACTGGCGAAGGACGAGGTGACGATGCGCGTCGGGAATGGTTCCAAGGTCGATGTGATCTCGTCGGCACGCTACCTCTACATTTACCTATGGGATTAGTTTTAAACCTCAATAATTGTTATTTAGTGCCAGCTTTGAGCATGAACATTGTATCTGGATCTCGTTTAATACGAGATGGCTACTCATTTAAATCCGAGAATAATGGTTGTTCTATTTATATGAGAGATATGTTTTATGGTCATGCCCCGCTGGTCAATGGGTTGTTCTTAATGAATCTTGAACGTGATGTTACACATATTCACAGTGTGAATACCAAAAGATGTAAGGTTGATAATTATAGTCCCACATATATGTAGCACTGCCGCCTTGGTCACATTCGTGTCAAACGCATGGAGAAGCTCCATACAGATGGACTTTTGGAGTCTATTGATTTCGAATCATTTGACATGTGCGAGCCATGCCTCATGGGTAAAATGACCAAGACTCCGTCCTCCGGAACAATGGAGCGAGCAACCAACTTATTGGAAATTATACACACTGATGTGCGCGGTCCAATGAGCGTTGAGGCTCGTGGTGGCTATCGTTTTGTTACCACTCTCACTGATGACTTAAGTAGATATGGGTATGTCTACTTGATGAAACACAAGTCTGAGACCTTTGAAAAGTTCAAGGAATTTCAGAATGAGGTAGAGAATCAACGTGACCAAAAAATAAAGTTCTTACGATCAGATCGTGGAGGAGAATATTTAAGTTACGAATTTGGTACGCACTTAAGGAAATGTGAAATCGTTTCACAACTCACGCCGCCTGGAACACCTCAGCGTAACGGTGTGTCCGAACATCGTAATAGCACTCTATTGGATATGGTGCGATCTATGATGTCACTCACCGATTTACCGCTATCATTTTGGGGATACGCTCTAGAGACAGCTACATTCACTTTAAATAGGGCACCATCTAAATCCGTTGAGACGACACTGTATGAATTATGGTTTGGAAAGAAACCTAAGCTGTCGTTTCTAAAAGTTTGGGGATGTGATGCTTATGTCAGAAACTTCAACTTGAAAAGCTCGAACCCAAGTCAGAAAAATGCGTCTTCATAGGATACCCTAAAGAAACCATTGGGTATACCTTCTACCTTAGATCCGAAGGCAAGATCTTTTTTGCCAAGAATGGGTCCTTTCTGGAGAAAGAGTTTCTCTCGAAAGAAATAAGTGGGAGGAAAGTAGAACTCGATGAAGTACTGCCTCTTGAACCGGAAAGTAGCGCAGCTCAGGAAGATGTTCCTGTGGTGCCTGCACCGACTAGAGAGGAAGTTAATGATGATGATCAAGGTACTTCGGATCAAGTTGCTACTGAACTTCATAGGTCCACAAGGACACGTTCCGCACCAGAATGGTATGGCAACCCTGTCCTAGAAATCATGTTGTTAGACAACGGTGAACCTTCGAACTATGAAGAAGCGATGGCGGGCCCAGATTCCAACAAATGGCTTGAAGCCATGCAATCCGAGATAGGATCCATGTATGAAAACAAAGTGTGGACTTTGACAGACTTGCTCGATGATCGACGAGCGACAGAAAACAAATGGATCTTTAAGAAGAAAACAGACGCGGATGGTGATGTTACCATCTATAAAGCTCAACTTGTCGCTAAGGGTTATCGGCAAATTCAAGGGGTTGACTACGATTAGACTTTCTCTCCCGTAGCAAACCTGAAGTCCGTCCGAATCATGTTAGCAATTGCCGCATACTATGATTATGAGATATGGCAAATGGATGTCAAAACGGCATTCCTTAACGGCTATCTTAAGGAAGAACTGTATATGATGCAGTCGGAAGGTTTTGTCGATCCTAAGAATGCTAACAAGGTATGCAAGCTCCAGCGATCCATTTATGGGCTGGTGCAAGCATCTCGGAGTTGGAGGATTCGTTTTGATGAGATGATCAAAGTGTTTGGGTTTATGCAGACTTATGGAGAAGCCTGCATTTACAAGAAAGTGAGTGGGAGCTCTATAGCATTTCTCATATTATATGTAGATGACATACTTTTGTTGGGAAATGATATAGAACTTTTGGACAGCATTAAGGCCTACTTGAATAAGTGTTTTTCAATAAAGGACCTTGGAGAAGCTGCTTACATATTAGGCATCAAGATCTATAGGGATAGATCAAGACACCTCATAGGTCTTTCACAAAGCACATACCTTGATAAGATATTGAAGAAGTTCAATATGGATCAGTCCAAGAAGGGGTTCTTACCTGTGTTGCAAGGTGTGAAATTGAGCCCGGCTCAATGCCCGACCACGGCAGAAGATAGAGAAAAGATGAGTGTCATCCCCTATGCCTCGGCTATAGGGTCTATTATGTATGCCATGTTGTGTACCAGACCTGATGTAAACCTTGCCGTAAGTTTGGTAGGAAGGTACCAAAGTAATCTCGGCATGGAACACTGGACATCGGTCAAGAATATCCTGAAGTACCTGAAAAGGACTAAGGATACGTTTCTCATTTATGGAGGTGACAAAGAGCTCGTTGTAAAGGGTTACGTCGACACTAGCTTCGACACAGATCTGGATGACTCTAAGTCACAAACCGGATACGTGTATATTTTGAATGGTGGGGCAGTAAGCTGGTGTAGTTGCAAGCAAAGCGTCATGGCGGGATCTACATGTGAAGCGGAGTACATGGCAGCCTCGGAGGCAGCACATGAAGCAATATGGATGAAGGAGTTCATCACCGACCTAGGAGTCATACCCAATGCGTCGGGGCCGATCACTCACTTCTGTGACAACACTGGAGCTATTGCCCTTGCCAAGGAGCCCAGGTTTCACAAGAAGACCAGGCACATCAAGTGTCGCTTCAACTCCATCCATGAAAATGTTCAAGATGGAGACATAGATATTTGCAAAGTGCACACGGATCCGAATGTCGTAGATCCGTTGACTAAACCTCTTCCGCGAGCAAAACATGATCAACACCAGAACTCTATGGGTGTTCGATTCAGCACAATGTAACTAGATTATTGACTCTACTGCAAGTGGGAGACTGTTGGAAATATGCCCTAGAGGCAATAATAAAATGATTATTATTATATTTCCTTGTTCATGATAATTGTATATTATTCATGCTACAATTGTGTTATCCGGAAATCGTAATACATGTGTGAATACATAGACCACAACATGTCCCTAGCGAGCCTCTAGTTGACTAGCTCGTTGATCAACAAATAGTCATGGTTTCCTGACTATGGACATTGGATGCCATTGATAACGAGATCACACCATTAGGAGAATGATGTGATGGACAAGACCCAATCCTAAGCATAGCACAAGATCGTGTAGTTCGTTTGCTAGGCTTTTCCAATGTCAAGTATCATTTCCTTAGACCATGAGATCGTGTAACTCCCGGATACCGTAGGAATGCTTTGGGTGTACCAAACGTCACAACGTAACTGGGTGACTATAAAGGTATACTACAGGTATCCCCGAAAGTGTCTGTTGGGTTGACACGGATCGAGACTGGGATTTGTCACTCCGTATGACGGAGAGGTACTCTGGGCCCACTCGGTAATGCATCATCTTAATGAGCTCAATGTGACCAAGTGGTTGGTCACGGGATCATGCATTACGGTACGAGTAAAGTGACTTGCCGGTAACGAGATTGAACAAGGTATTGGGATACCGACGATCGAATCTCCGGCTAGTAACTTACCGATTGGCAAAGGGAATTGTATACGGGATTACTTGAATCCTCGACATCGTGGTTCATTCGATGAGATCATCGTGGAACATGTGGGAGCCAACATGGGTATCCATATCCCGCTGTTGGTTATTGGCCTTAGAGCTGTCTCGGTCATGTCTGCATGATTCCCGAACCCATAGGGTCTACACACTTAAGGTTCGGTAATGCTAGGGTTGTAGAGATATTAGTATGCGGTAACCCGAAAGTTGTTCGGAGTCCCGGATGAGATCCCGGACGTCATGAGGAGTTCCGGAATGGTCCGAAGGTGAAGATTTGTATATTGGACGTCCAGTTTCGACCACCGGGAAAGTTTCACGGGTCACTGGTATTGTACCGGGACCACCAGAAGGGTCCCGGGGGTCCACCGGGTGGGGCCACCTATCCCGGAGGGCCCCATGGGCTGAACTGGGAAGGGAACTAGCCCCTGGTGGGCTGGTGCGCCCCCCCTTGGGCCTCCCCCTGCGCCTAGGGTTGGAAACCCTAGGGGTGTGGGGCGCCCCACTTGACTTGGGGGGCAAGTCTCTCACCCCCTGGGCCGTCGCCCCCGTTGAGATTGGATATCTAGGGGGCCGGCGCCCCCCTAGGGCCCCTATGTAAATGGGGGGGAGGGAGGGTTGCGCACCCTAGTCCCTGGCGCCTCCCTATCCCCCCGTAACACCTCTCCCTCTAGCTGAGCTTGGCGAAGCCCTGCCGAGATTGCCCGCTACTTCCACCACCACGGCGTCGTGCTGCTGGATCTCCATCAACCTCTCCTTCCCTCTTGCTGGATCAAGAAGGAGGAGACGTCTTCCCCAAACGTACGTGTGTTGAACGCGGAAGTGTCGTCCATTCGGCACTAGTATCTTCGGTGATTTGGATCACGACGAGTACGACTCCCTCAACCCCATTCTCTTGAATGCTTCCGCTCGCGATCTACAAGGGTATGTAGATGCACTCCTCTCTCTTGTTGCGAGATGACTCCATAGATTGATCTTGGTGAAGCGTAGAATTTTTTTTATTTTCTGCAACGTTCCCCAATAGTGGGGCCCTCGGGAGCTTCTTGACTTGCACTCCAAGCTCTCTGGATCATGTTCGTCCCAAAAATCACGTTCCCGAAGGTTTCATTCCGTTTGGACTCCGTTTGATATTCCTTTTCTTCAAAATACTGAAATAGGCTAAAAAACAGCAATACAGGCTGGGCCTTCGGTTAGTAGGTTAGTCCCAAAAATGATATAAGTGTGTAAAATAAAGCCCATAAACATCCAAAAGGGGTAATATAATAGCATGGAACAATCAAAAATTATAGATACGTTGGAGACGTATCACCGCACATCAAACAAAGTAGGACAGTCAAGATCGATCTACAGATCACGGGGACGCGCCACAACGCGTGATGACGACCGTCATGCCGGATACACTAACAAAAAGTCCGGCCGGGCCGAACACAACAGACCGGACTCATTCGAACTGCGTCGTGACATAGCCTGGCATAGAGGCGCCGCACACCCCCTGTGCTTCACTGAGGAACTAATGGATCATGAATTCCCAGTAGGGTTTAAACCCGTAAACATCGAATCATACAATGCACAACAGACCGCGCAGTATGGATTGAAGATTTCCTTCTCCACATTCACATGGCCCGCGGTGATGACCTACATGCCATCAAGTATCTTCCTCTTAAGCTCAAAGGACCGGCTCGACATTGGCTGAATAGCCTGCCGGCGAACTCCATTGGCAGCTGGGAAAACCTGGAGGCCGCATTCCTTGACAACTTCTAGGGCACTTACGTGCGACCACCGGACGCTGATGACTTAAGTCACATAATCCAACAGCCCAGAGAGTCAGCCAGGAAATTCTAGACTCGGTTCCTAACTAAAAAGAACCAAATCGTCGACTGTCCGGATGCCGAAGCCCTAGCAGCCTTTAAGCATAACATCCGCGATGAGTGGCTCGCCCGACACCTCGGCCAAGAAAAGCCGAAGTCCATGGCAGCCCTCACGACACTCATGACCCACTTCTGCGCGGGCGAGGATAGCTGGCTGGCCTGCAGTAGCACCACGCCAAGAAATTCCGGCACTTCAGATATCCGCGACAGCAACGGCAAGCCACGGTGCAACAGACATAAGAGTCGGAACAATGGAGACAACACTGAAGACACGACAGTCAATGCCGGATTCAGTGGCTCCAAGTCCGGTCAGCGGAAAAAGCCATTTAAAAGGAAAAATTCGGGATCGTCCAGTCTGGACTGCATACTTGACTGCTCGCGTCAAATTCACGGCACCCCTGATAAGCCAGCCAGCCACACTAATAGAGAATGGTGGGTGTTCAAATAGGCCAGCAAGTTGAATGCCGAAAACAAAGACAAGGGGCTGCACAGCGAAGACGACGAGGAGCCCCGGCGGCCGAACACAGAGGGACAGAAGAAATTTCCTCCCCAAGTGAAAACGGTAAACATGATCTATGCCACCCACATTCCCAAGCGGGAAAGGAAGCATGCACTAAGGGACGTCCATGCGATGGAGCCAGTCGCCCCAAAGTTCAACCCGTGGTCATCCCGCCCGATCACCTTTGATCGCAGGGACCATCCTACCAGTATCTGTCATGGCGGTTTAGCCGCACTGGTCCTCGACCCAATCATTGACGGATTCCACCTCACGCGAGTCCTCATGGACGGTGGCAGCAGCCTGAACCTACTTTATCAGGACACAGTGCGCAAAATGGGCATCGATCCCTCAAGGATCAAACCCACCAAAACCACGTTTAAAGGTGTAATCCCAGGTGTAGAGGCCTGTTGTACAGGCTCAGTAACACTGGAAGTGGTCTTCGGATCTCCGGACAACTTCCGAAGCGAGGCATTAATCTTCGATATTGTCCCCTTCCGTAGTGGCTATCATGCACTACTAGGATGAACTGCATTTGCTCGATTCAATGCGGTACCACACTACGCATACCTCAAGCTCAAGATTCCAGGACCTCGCGGGGTTATAACCGTCAATGGAAATATAGACTGCTCTCTCCGTACGGAGGAGCACACTGCGGCCCTCGCAGCAGAAGTACAAAGCAACCTTCTTCGGCAGACCACCAACTCGGCGATAACAACCCCAGACACCGTCAAGCGAGTCAGAAGTACTACAACAGGATCGTCAGGCACGCCAAGAGCTCGACTAGCAATTCGGCCTCCATCCTAGTCCCAGTGAAGCGGCAAAATTTGTGCTGCGCGTACACAATTACACACAAAAAATACCATGAGCATAGGCAAAGGCACGACGGCAATGTGGACCACAGTGTGGTTCAACCGTCACGAGACCCGCATACCTTTATCATCTTTTTTCTTTTCAGGACCCTACTTTCGGGAAGCTCCCTCAGAGAACCTGATCATCGGACTCATCACGGGAAGGAAAAACTAAGGAGGCAAGCGGCTTTGCGTACAAGGGAATACCCAAGTGGTCTATGTTAACGATCGTTATACCTATTTTACATGCCCACACGCAGCCTGCCCCTCGATAGGACATGTCAAATAGTCCTATTTTTGCTTATTGCATTACTTGTAAACATACACTTTGATGCATTACATAAATAACAATGGGAAAATATACAACATCAGTTTATTACTATTTCCTTAATATTTTCCCTTGACTTCTTATTTAATATAAATTGCACCCGTACACTTTGGTACATTCAGTTCGCCAGGGGCTTCATTACGCCCCATAACATGACAAGAAAAGTCTGAACACTTTCAACAGTGCAGCACCCCAAACTTATAGCATTATATGCATTAGCTCTGAATCATGTCTTGGGTCAATAGTTCGGTTTTCCCGGCTCCCTTGTTTTGGTGCCTTACATTCCGCTATATTGGCTAAGGTAGCGCAGGGAGAACTATTGCGATTGTGTCCCGGTTCTTCCGGACGAGCACCTCAGTTGAGAAAGCCGAAAACTGACTGTCATGATGCGGCGAGAGCTGGTCGCTGTTCGAGAGGTCTTAAATCCTTAAAGATTTTTTTCGCTTCAAGCGAGGAATCGGCCTTGTCTGATTTAGGCGTGTATAGCGCCCCAAGTTCGGCCTTCCGAATACTAGGGGCTTCGCCGAAATTTAAAATTGCAGACTTCTGTGGCTAAGTGAGAGTGATAAAGCCGCATAGTCTAATTGCCTTGTTCGCTGCGCTAAACACCTCCTTAAAGGACCAAAAAATTGGATAAAGAGTGTTTGGGTTTACCACGAACACCCCAGTACTAGTTACATAGGGGCGGAAGCCGACGACTGGCCAACCTTCAGAATTTTATAAACGGCCGCACAGAAGGTAATATTTTAAATCAAAAAGCGTTATACAACGCACACAAACTTGTTTTCATATTACAGTACGGCATGAGTACATTCACTCAAAAATTACATCCTTGGCACATTCATCAGCCACAAGGCGGGCGCCTTTCATAATGTCATCATAATACTTCTCGGGGTGGGGATGCGCCTTGCCCTCCGGCGGTGCCTCCGTCACCAGCTTCTCTACATCCATCTTGGCCCAGTCCACTTTCGCGCGGGCAAAGGCTCGGCGGGCACCCTCAATACAGACGAATCGCTTAATAACTTCAAGCCGCGGACAGGCATTTACCATCTGCTTTATAAGGCAGAAGTAGCTGTCGGGCAAGGGCTCGCCAGGCCACAGCCAGACTATGAAGTCCTTCATGGCCAGTTCGGCCGCCTTGTGGAGTTCGACCAATTGTTTCAGCTGGTCGCTCAATGGCATCGGATGTTCGGCCCCGGCATACTGGGACCAGAACAACTTTTTCGTCGAGCTCCCCTCTTCGGCACGGTACAACTCCGTGGCATCCGATATGCTGCATGGCAGATCTGCGAATGCCCCTGGAGAGCTCCGAATTCGGGTAAGTAAAAGAAATGTCTCCTCCACATGCTTGCTTTGCATAATGAATGCCTTACCCGCCGCTATCTTCTTGGCCGCCTGAATTTCCTGGAGGGCCTTTTGGGCTTCGGCCTTGGCGTCTCTCGCGCTCTGGAGGGCCTTCGCAAGCTCGAACTCTTGCGTCTTGAAGTCACGCTCCAAGGACTCGAATTTTTTGCCGAAGTCCTGGAGCTCTTGATGTACCTCGCTCACCCGAGCATCCTGTTTCTCATGCTCGGCGTGCTCTTTGGCCACCTTGTCTTCAGCCTCAGACAACACTCTCTTCAGGGCTGCCACTTCGGTCATGGCCCCTATTAAAATTCATGATGCTTCTGTTAACATCACCAATTTATTCCTTTATATGGCACACAGACGGGGTATCACTTACCTTTGTTCTCTTCGAGCTGCCTCTTCGCGAGGCCGAGCTCTTCTTCGACCTGCCCCAGGTCCCGCTTCAGTCCGGCGACCTCTGCAGTACGGGCGGCAGCGGCCAGCAGCAATGCCTGCTTATTCACATAGACATTTACTATCAGACTCCCGCGGACAAAAATTGACCCTTTGTTTGGCTTTTCTTTCTCAACACCAAACAAAGTATCAGGGGCTACCGTCTATCAGGTGATATTTTCTTACACTTTTGTCACTTACCTCAAAGCCTGTTAGGAGGCTCGCGTAGGCTTCGGTCAATCCGCTTTTGGCGGACCGAACCTTCTCAATCACCGTACTCATAAGAGTACGGTGCTCTTCGTTGATGGAAGCGCTGCGAAGCACTTCCAGCAAATTATCCGATGCCTCCGACTGGACAGAGGTCATCGGCACTGACGGCTCGCCATCCTTAGCGAGGGGCTGCCTACTTGAATCCGGAACCATTGGAGCCTCCGGCGCAGTATCCGGCTGGGAGCCAGACTTGTTGCGGCTCCCGTCAGCATAATCCATGGGGATCTTACCCCCCATGTGCCAGGCATCTGGGATTTCGCCTTGGGGTGTCTCCAGAACTGTCGCCCCCTATTCCGGTGTCCTCTAGGACAACACCTCGGTGTCATCCACGGGACGTGGGGAGGTGGCCGTCGGGAGTGAATAGCTATTCATCTCCGATTCACTCAAGGACCCATCCGAAGAGGATACCTCGAGGTGGGACTCGGCCGGACTGCACATATGACCTCGGGGTTATAACAAATAATGAAGCTAAGACGCATTAAACGTACTATGGAGTACGAATACTTACGATTTCGCCAGGGGCTTGGCCCTGGGCAACCACTCCTCATCGCTGTAGGCGGCCGTGGTGGAGTAGTCCGGAAGGGATGTCTTTCCCTTCTTAGGCGTCCTAGCCTCCCCCTTTGGAGAGGCTTTTCTCTTCTTCTCCTCCCTGGTGCGGGGAGGGGGGGATTTCTTCTTCCTCCCCGCCTTTGTGGGAGGGATCTGCCTCGTGTCCTCGGACGACGAGTCTATTACGGCCCGGCGCCGAAGACTTTTCCTGGTCCCCGTGGCTGCCTTCTTGGCCTTCTTCTCCGGCACCTCATAAGGCGCCGCAACTAGCATCTCCGTCAGGAGCGTGGTTGCTGGATCTTCAGGTAGCGGAGCCAGACAGTCGGTCCGCTCCACCGTCGCCACATAGTCCTGCTCGGTCAGCATGATGGCTTAAAATCCTCCCACAAATATACTGGGAAAGACACATCTTGTGATATTTAGAGAGCTTACCGGATTGGCGGGGCGCTTTGCGCTGAGTCCGTGGTCCTCGGAAGTGGGAGGAGGTACTTCGGGGGCTTTGAACAGAACCTTCCAGACGTCTTTATGCGTCGTGTTGAAGAGCTCTTGCAGCGTCTGGTGTTCGGCCGGATCGAACTCCCACATATTGAACACCTGTCTTTGACACGGGAGGATCCGGCGAAAGAGCATGACCTGGACCATGTTGACAAGCTTGATCTTCTTGTCTATCATATTTTTGATGCAGTTTTGGAGTCCGGTCAGCTCCGCGGGTACACCCCAGGCCAAGCCCTTCTTTTCCCAGGAGGTGAGCCGCATGGGGATGCCAGATCGAAATTCGGGGGCCGCCGCCCAGTTGGCGTCGTGCGGCTCGGTGATATAGAACCACCCCGATTGCCACCCCTTCACAGTCTCCATGAAGGAGCCTTCAAGCCAGGTGACGTTGGGCATCTTGCCCACCATGGCTCCTACGCACTTCGCTTGCTGGCTGCTCACTATCTTCGGCTACACGTTGAAGATCTGTAGCCACAGACCGAAGTGGGGCTTGATGCGGAGGAAGGCCTCGCACACGACGATGAACGCCGAGATGTTGAGGACGAAATTTGGGGCCAGATCATGAAAATCTAGCCCGTAGTAAAACATGAGCCCATGGACAAATGGGTGAAGTGGAAATCCTAGTCCGTGTATGAAATGAGAGAGGAATGCTACTCTTTCCTGAGATCTCGGAGTGGGGATGATCTGCCCCTCCGCCGGAAGCCCGTGCGCGATGTCTGCGGCCAGGTATCCGGCCTCCCGAAGCTTCATAATGTTCTCCTCTGTAACGGTGGAGGCCATCCACTTGCCTCCCGCTCCGGACATGTCATGAATGGCTTTAAAGACAAGGTGAGAACTTGGGCGCTGGAGCTCGAGGGTGCGAGAATGGATGAGTAAAGGAGGAAGAAGGCGTGGGTGAAAACGGGGGATCCCTATCTCTTTATAAAGGTGGTAGAAACTGTGCGCCTCCCCACATGCCTGTCAAAATCACTTATTTACCAAGTGCCACGATTGATGGCATGGTTGGGTTACCCATACTCGTATTGATGGGAATCCCGCAATAAGGGGACACGATCTCTGCTTTGACTAGACGTGCCAAGCAAACCGCCTCGCAATATGTGGAGTAGCTGGTTGTGAAAAACGGTTCGAATAATGACCAGGCCGTGGCGTGATGTCAAGCTAGGAAAAGTTGTCAATAGATTAGATTTGAGGAATATTATTCTCTCTACAGTGGTATGTGAAATTTGTTTTGCAGAGCCGGACACGATTCTCGTGTTCGAAATCTTCTATGGAATATTTGGAGATGGAACCCGCCTTGCAATGCCGAAGACAAATCTGCGCGCCGGACTCATTGTCATTGAAGCCTGGTTCAGGGGCTACCGAGGGAGTCCTGGATTAGGGGGTATTCAGACAGCCAAACTATGTACTTTGGCCGGACTATTGGACTATGAAGATACGAGATTGAAGACTTCGTCCCGTGTCCGGATGGGACTCTCCTTTGCGTGGAAGGCAAGCTTGGCGATTCGGATATTAGATCTCCTTCTTTGTAACTGACTCTGTGTAACCCTAACCCCCTCTGGCGTCTATATAAACTAGAGGGTTTAGTCTGTAGGACAAGGACAATCATGATCATAGGCAAGCTTCTAGGGTTTAGCCTCTACGATCTCGTGGTAGATCAACTCTTGTAATACTCATATCATCAAGATCAATCAAGTAGGAAGTAGGGTATTACCTCCATCGAGAGGGCCTGAACCTGGGTAAAACATCGTGTCCCCAGCCTCCTGTTACTATTAGCCTTAGACGCACAGTTCAGGACCCCCTACTCGAGATCCGCCGGTTTTGACACCGACAACCGCCCCTACTACTCCCACCGCTAGCCAGGCCCTGCAATGACGGCAGCCTCACACCGCAGCCGAACCAGTGAACCCTCGTACTCCTCTCTGCGTGGGCATCCACTGCCGTGTCTTCCCTAGCTCCGCGTTGTCCCCTTCCTAGGCCTCACCGTCGTCCATCGCCCTGGTGCTCTCAGTGCAGCGTGGTCAACGTGGTCATGGAACGACTTCCATCGGACGTGGACTGTACGTGGAGAGGCTGACAGCTGGTCCACGGACACACACAAGGAAATGCCTCCTTATTACGCGCAAAATAATGATTCCTCCAGCTGACATCTGGGACCCACCGGAAGGGCCTTTGTATTTCGCGAAAAAAATGTTCCCCCCGTTGACAAGTTGGACCCACCAGCTATATTTTCGCACGCAAGGAAGTGTCTCCTTATTACACACAAAAAAATGAATACCCCCTGCTAGCTGGGACCCACCATAGTGGGTGGCTGACTTGTGGGCCTACGAAGTTGACGGGGACGGAGGGCTTTGTCAACTTAGTCAATACTCCCATGACCGTATGATGTCCATCCAACAGCCATAGTGCTTCTTCAACCTTTGGTCTTCTTGCTCCAGTCGCCCAAAGCAGCGCCGATCGTGCCGCCTGCTCCTGCCTCCCATGGCCGACTGTGCTTCCGCGGAGGCCTCACTGCCCCCATACTACTCCCACCGCTGGCTAGGCCATCCCTCTACTCACCCACACCCCCTTGTTATTCTGCAGCGACGGCAACCTCACACCACAGCCGAACCAGTGAACCCTCGTACTCCTCTCCGTGTGGGCATCCACTTCCGCGTCTTCCCCAGCTCCGCGTCGTCCCCTTCCTAGGCCTCGCCGTCGTCCACCGTCGTGGTGCTCTCGGCGCAGCGTGGTCAACGTGGTCAAGGAACGACTTCCATCAGACATGGACTGTGCGTGGAGAGGCTGACAGCTGGGTCCACGGCCACATCAAGGAAGTGCCTCCTTCTTACGTGGAAAATAATGATACCTCCACCTGACAGCAGGGACCCACCGGACGGGCCACTGTATTTCATGAAAAAAAAGTTTCCCCCTGATTGTTGGGACCCACCATCTACATCTTTGCACGCAAGGAAGTGCCACATAGTCGGGACCCACCTGGTCGAAGCGTACGTAGCATTGTCATTCTGGTCGCGAACGTGTATGTACATACTGGTGGATGTAGAGGCGCGCATGTGTCATAGTAGAGGCGTGCACGTAGCATGTACACGTACATACAGCGGCTAATGTGCAAGAAAGAAAATATGGCCACGTACGTACATACGGGCGGCGTCTCGAATGCCTACTCATGCATACGTACGGCTAGGGCTCATGTACATGGCTGGGTCAGAACAGAGAAATAGCGTCATTGTCGAGTTCATGGGGAGCCAACCAGTTGGGTTGGAACGGAATGCGTCATCGTGTTCATCAGGAGGGCTTGGACGGAACATGCGATGGAGACGAGGCCTGGCGTACCGCAGAACGAAGGAAACTGCCTTCTGTATGACTAGCCACGTTCGAAACGGATCCTGTTCATCGGGAGGGGTCTGGTGTACCGCAAAACGGAGGAAACCGACTTGTGTTGGACCTCCTACGGTCGAAACGGGGTCCTGTTGATCGGGAGGGGTGTGGCGTACCGCAAAACGGACGAAACGGACTTGTGTTGGAGTGCTACGGTCGAAACAGGGGTCCTATTCATCGGGAGGGGTGTGGCATACCGCAAAACATGACTCCACGGGATACTGTTGATCTCCACCATCGACCTCCTCCAGCCTCCATGGGCTACTATTCATCCACCGTCGACCTCCTCCAGCCTCCACCTGCGACTGTTCATCCACGGGCTCCTGTTCATCCAGCCTCCACCGCGTGCTACTCCAGTGGCTACTGTTCAACCACCCCTCTCCACGGGCTACTGTTCATCCACCCCTCCATCATCTACTGTTCATCCAGCCCTCCACGGGGTCGTCCTATTCATCCAGCCCTCCACGGGGTCCTGTTCATTCAGCCCCAACCGGCTCGATCGATCGGGGTCTTGTTCATCTACAGGCAACACCACGGGGTCCTGTTCATCCACCCCACCGCTCATTGTTCATCCACCCCCCTGCAATGCTCACTGCTCATCCAGAGGCAGCATTGATCGGCTTCAGTTAGCAACAGTAGTGAAGGAATCGCTCGATCGCTCGGGTTCAGTAATGTGTAGCCTGTAGTGCAATCGCCCGGGTTTAGTTAGAGCCCAACGCCTCTCTCGGGTTCAGTTACAGCCAATGCCTCGCACACACGCGCGTACGTGTACGAGAGAAACACGCATCTCTCGGCCCCCGACCACCCACCGTAACCGGGAACTCGCCAAAATTTTCGTCGCCCTCTCTTCTACCATGGTTTTTTCCATCATGGACGGCCCAAAGAATGTCATGCAGCTGCGTCTTCGGCCCGCCAAAGACAAAAAGCCCATTTTCTGTCATGATTTTTTGTCATAGAAGTAGGAGCCCACCACATCTATGATGATACCGGTTTTTGTCACAATTATCGTCATAGAAGTGTCATAATATGATAGAAAAAAATTCGTTCGGCCCAAAATGTCACAGATGTGTCTTTTTTTGTAGTGTATAGGCAAATTCATTAGTGTAATGTTGGTTCGTACAACCAAAGATAATATCGTCGACATATCTTTGGCACACGAATAATTCATCATCATATGCTTTGGTGAAAATAGTTGGGTTAAGTGAACCGTGTTTGAAGCTTTCTTCATGAGGAATTCCTTCAATGTATCATACCATGCGCGAGGTGCTCGCTTGAGGCCATAGAGGGCCTTGTTGAGTCTGTAGACGTGATCTGGCAATTTTGGATCCTCAAAACCTGGTGGTTGAGCAACATATACTTCTTACTCAAGCTTACCATTAAGGAAAGAACTTTTCACATCCATTTGATGTAAGATGATATTATGATGGTTTGCATAAGCAAGCAATATGCGAATAGCCTCAAGTCTAGCAACAGGTGCAAAAGTTTCATCGAAATCAATTCCTGCAACCTGTGTGTAGCCTTGAGCTACAAGACGAGCATTATTCCTCACCACAAGGCCATTTCATCTTGCTTGTTGCGGTAGATCCATTTGGTGCCGATGATATTGTGCTTGCGTAGGTCTGGTCGCTTGACAAGCTCCCACACATTGTTGAGCTCGAATTGATGCAATTCATCTTCCATAGCTTGAATCCACTCAGACCCCATGAATGCTTCATCAACTTTGGTGGGATCTATGATAGAGACAAATGCAAAATGCCCACAAAAGCTAGACAAATGTGAAGTTTTGAGCGTGTGAGAGGACCTGGTGCGTTGATGTCGTTGATGATTCTCTCAATCTGCACTTTGTTTGCAACGCGAGTATGAGCAGGTTGACGACTTTGATTTGGCCCAGCAATTTCTTCGGGGCCATTTTCTTTAGTAGCACCAGCATGATTTTCTTCATGATTCAGAATGACTTCTTCAGCAGATCTTTAGTAGGAATGACATCCTGAGTAGCATTGAGCTTGAAGGATTCCTCGGGAGACATTTCATCTAGCACGGGAGGTAGGTGCTCTCTTTGTGAGCCATTAGTCTCATCGAACCGCACATCTACAGTTTCAACAACCTTGTGATGATAGGTGTTGAAGACTTTGTAGGTGTGCGAGTCCTTTCCGTAACCAAGCATAAAACCCTCATGTGCTTTCGGTGCAAATTTAGAGTGGTGGTGAGGATCTCTAATCCAGCATTTAGCACCCAAGACTATGAAATAACTTACATTGGGTTTCTTGTTAGTGAGGAGTTCATATGAGGTCTTTTTGAAGAATTTGTGAAGATATACCATGTTGATGATGTGGCATGCAGTATCAATAGCATCTGCCAGAAATGTTGTGGAGTCTTAATGTCTTATATTCATCAAGCATAGTGCGAGCCATCTCAACAAGAGTCCTGTTTTTACGTTGCACGATGTCGTTTTGCTGAGGAGTATAGGGAGCATATAACTCGTGAGTAATACCAAGTATATCAAGATATTCATCGAGACCAGGATTCCTGAACTCGATTCCATTATCACTCCTGATATGCTTGATATTCACACCAAAGTTCATAGATGCTCTTGAGGAAAATCGTTTGAAGACTTCTTGCACTTCATTTTTGTAAGTGATGATATGCACCCAGGTGTAATGAGAATAATCATCAACAATGACAAAGCCATATAATGATGCAGAATTAGTGAACGTGGCATAATGAGTAGGGCCAAAGAGATCCATGTGGAGTAATTCAAAGGGATGAGAAGTGGTCTTGATAGTCTTTGAGGGATGCTTGGCTCTGGTAATCTTTCCAGCCTCACAAACCCCACAAAGATGATCTTTGAGGAATTTGACACCCTCGATGCCAATGACATGCTTCTTCTTCGCGAGTGTATGCAAGTTCCTCATCCCAGCATGACCAAGTCGTCGATGCCATAACCAGCCTTCTGAAGCTTTTGCAAGTTGACACGTGGCAGGCTATGGTCCTGCACAGAAATCAACAATATACAAGTCTCCTCTCCTAAAGCCTTAGAAGACTTTGGAACTGTCAGATTCCATTAGCATAATGCAACGATATTTGCCAAAGACGACAACCATATCAAGATCATAAAGCATTGAGACAGACATGAGGTTGGATCCTAAGAACTCGACAAGCATGACTTTGTCCATGTGTCTATCCTTTGAGATTGCAACCCTACCTAGACCAAATACCTTGCTTTTGCCTTTGTTAGTGTAGGTGATATGCTTCAGATGATATGGAGATAAAGCAGTGTTTGAGGGAGTCCTAGATAAGGGGGTATCCGGACAGCCGGACTATGTACTTTGGCTGGAGTGTTGGACTATGAAGATACAAGATAGAAGACTTCATCCCGTGTCCGGATGGGACTCTCCTTGGCATGGAAGGCAAGCTTGGCGATTCGGATATAGATCTCCTTCTCTGTAAACCGACCCTGTGTAACCCTAGCCCCCTCCGGTGTCTATATAAACCGGAGGGTTTAGTCCGTAGGACAGGAATAATAATCATATCGTAGGCTAGCTTCTAGGGTTTAGCCTCTCTGGTCTCGTGGTAGATCAACTCTTGTAATACTCATATCATCAAGATCAATCAAGCAGGAAGTAGGGTATTAACTCCATTGAGAGGGCCCGAACCTGGGTAAACATCGTGTCCCCAGTCTCCTATTACCATTAGCCTTAGACGCACAGTTCGGGACCCCCTACCCGAGATCCGCCGGTTTTGACACCGACAGTGTCCACCAATAAGTTCTTGTCAACGGTCATGTGATTTGTACAGCCACTGTCGAGGACCCACTCAGTAGATTTGGGTTGTTCATCCTGCAGATGAATTAGTGCAACTTACGAACCCATATACTTCATCAGCGAAGAATATGATATCAATTTCATCAACAGTAACAGATATAGCAATATGAGGACGTGAGAAATGAGTAATTCATTTCTTCATGATTAGCTTGCGTCCGTTCAAGCACATTCAGGTCTCCAGCAAATTCTTCAGACGATTAAGCTCGTCTGGGGACCTGACCATGCATAAGAGATTAGTTCCTTTTCTTCACCACCCACATCTGGAGGGGTGGCAAAGAGTTCTGTCGGTGTTCTGGGAACGGGGGTCCCCAGACTTGCCTGTCTGCGGCCTGCGGCGTGGCTCAAGGGGCGGCCCAGCATGGACCATCTTCATCAACACGAGCTCAAGACCCTCGCCAGGGGCCAAGCCTCGCGGGGTGGATGACAGGAGGCTTACTCAGGCACGGCCTAATCAGGCTGGCTCGCGAGGAGGCGAAGAGATCAAGGCAGGGTGCCTCGCGAGGTGCCCATGACGCAAGCCATGACGACCAAGGGCGCCAGGCGGGCGCCACCCCGCACAGTGTCCTTCTTTCCTCTTTGGTGCAAAGGGGGCAAGCGCAGGCGAGAGCATCAAGCAAAGGCATCCATTTCGGTGCAACAAGACCAAGACTGTCGCAACGGCAGGAAGGAAGTCATCGTGGAGCCCAGGAAGGCGTCATCGCCAGAGCCTTTGACAGGTGAGGACCAACTTTAGTCAGGATAAGTGTACTAGATGTTCCACTTCAAAATGGCCAATTGTTGGCGCCCTTCCCGCTCAATATTTGGGAAGAGGCCCTGGGCCTTTGCCTATAAATAGGACTAGCAACCACAAGGTAGAGGCAATCGGATCCTCACCTAGAAACCAGTAGAGAGAGCGACTGAACTCCTAGTAGTTCTTCGCATGAGTCAAGAACAGACCCTCGCGAGGCTGTTCTTCCTTGTATTGTTCATCATCAGCCCAAGAGGCAATCTATCACACCACACACTGGAGTAGGGTATTACACCACAATGGTGGCCTGAACCAGTATAAATTCTGTGTCTCTTATGTTGTTCCTTTGGTTGCTTAGTTCATAGCGAGGCAGTGAGGTGGAGGTAGGCAGAGGGCTAAATCTGCGCGCGCACCCCAGTGTTCGAATCTAGAGGGTCTGCCGGAACCCGAAATCCGACATTTGGCACGCCAGGTAGGGGTGCACGGGAATTTGTCTTCCACCGCCCTGTTCTTCACCGACCATCACGTACATCTCAAACGCTCGTAGGGCCCATGCCGAGCGCCGAGCCGCTCTCGCTTCCCGCGTCGCCCAGACGGCCCCCGTCGGCGGCCACCCCCGCCGTTCCCCGTCGCCCACCGTCAATGCCGCCACCGGCCCGGCGGGGAATGAGCAGCAAGCATCGTCCCAGCATCCATCCATGAGGCGAGACGGCCGCACTGCCACTACCTCGCTCGCCCCGGCCGGTTCTACGTCCCGCGCGCCCCGCGCGGCCATGGAGGCTCGGGCTGCGCTCATTGCAGCAAACGAGCTCCTGCGCTACCGCCCGGTCGACGATGTCTACGAAGAGTGGCTCGACCGCGTCGCCGAGCTCATCCGCGCTGCAGGGGGATCCCCCGCGCTGTCCTTCTCGCTGCACCGCGCCCCGCCCTGCGCGGGCAATGAAGCTCCGGGGGTGCCTCAGCCGCCTCCCCCTCAAGAGGGTGCCCTGGCCCCAAGGCGCATGGCCCCTGGACGGAACCCGCTTCGTCCGGTGCCAGCGCAGCAAGAGCGGAGCTGCCAAGAGGTTCCACGCCCTCAAGAAGCTTCCCGAGTGCTCCCTGCTCCGGTCCGTCGCGACCACACTCCTGCTCCGGCGCGCCAAGACCCCGCGCTGCTCCCAGCTGCAACGCATGGGGGCCCGCAAGACCAAACTCCTCGTTAGCAGAGGCCTCCCGTGGCCACAGCAGGCTGTCGCACCTTCACCACCGAGCTGCGCAGCGTCGCGTGGCCCTGCAAGTTCAAGCCAGACCTGCCCCCTCGCTACGACGGCACGACCGACCCTGCGGAGTTCCTCCAGCTCTACGAGCTGGGCATCGAAGCCGCCAACAGGGATGAGAAGGTCATGGCGAACTGGTTTCCCATGGCACTCAAGGACGGGGCCCGCACCTGGCTCCTGAACCTAGCCCCAGGCACGATCTCCTCCTGGGACGAGATGCGCACCCGTTTCATCGCCAACTTCCAAGGTACTCACGACCGGCCACATGCCATGAGCGACATGCGCCGCATCAAGCAGCAACCAGGGGAGACCCTGCAGAAGTACATCCAGCTCTTCAATAGCGCACGACTCAAGATTCCCAGGGTGACCAAGGAGGCCATCATCTCAGCCTTCTCCGACAGCGTGCGTGACGTCAAGATAAAGGAGGAGCTGGCGATGCATAAAGATATGTGCACTTACTTGGAGTTGTTCAACCTGGCAACCAAGTGTGCCAGGGCTGAGGAAGGGCGACTTTCCCTTCTCCAGCTGCCAGCCGCAGACCCAGAGGAGAAGAAATCCAAGGCCAAGGACGTGAAGCTCAAGGGGGCTGCCGTGCTCGCGGCAGAACCAGACACCAAGCGGGGCAGAGATTAGCCCGAGTCTTTCAAGGGCAGCGGGTACTGTGTGTACCACGACCTCCACACCCACAACACCAACGAATGCCAAGAGCTCTGAGCCGTGTGAGAAGGAAGGGTCGGCCGGCGCCCCAACCGCAACGATCGTGGCTATGGCCGAGGAGGAGGAAGGAACACAGGACGCTGGGAAGACCGCGGCCCTCGCCAAGGGTGGCGCGACCGACCTCGCGAGGATCGCTGGCAGGATCAGCCTCACGAGGGAGACTGGAGGGATCAGCCTCGCGAGGATCGCCCGCAAGGAAACACAGGCCTCCCTCCACTGCCTCCGCAGCCAAGGAGAAACGAGGACCATCATTAGGACGAGGGTGCTGGGGGCTTCCAGGAGCCACGCGCGATCGCATGCATCCTGGGCGGAGCTCAGGCCCTAGCCTCTCAACGCATCTTCAAGCAGTTCGCCCGCGAAGTGAATGCAGTCCTCCCCAAGCTTGAAGCCACGCGCCCCCTCAGGTGATCGGCGTGTGCCATCATGTTCAGCATAGCGGATCAGCTCAAGTGTGCGTCCACAGCCGGAGTCCTCCCAATGCTTTGCTCCCCAGTCATCAGTAACGTGCAAGTCACCAGGAGCCTCATCGATGGTGGGGCAGGGCTCAACATCCTGTCCGTAGAGACGTTCAACAATATCCAAGTGCCTTACGATTAGCTTAAACCAACCAAGCATTTCTCTGGAGTCACCGACGGCTCCACAGTTCCAATCGGGCACGTCCGCCTCCCTGTCACCTTCGGGGCCCGCAACAACTACCGCACCGAGCTCATTGACTTCGACGTCGCCCACATCCGCCTGCCATACTACGCCATCCTCAGCTACCCAGCTCTCGCCAAGTTCACGGCCGTGACTCATCACGGCTACAACGTCCTCAAGATGCCAGGAAGCGGTGGAGTCATCACGGTGCCCTGTGAAGAAAGAGACGTAGTGTGCTCCCTGGAACGAGCTTTTTAGGTCGCATCACTTGAAGACCCAGATCACGGGAGCGGGAGGCTCCCCGAAGCCGCTCCTAAGAAGAAGAAGACATCGCCAGGCCCGACCCCTCAGGAGGCAGGCCCCTTAGGGTCTACGCCAGCTTAGGGGGCACCTCCTTCTGTCGCATAGGGAGGCGCGCCTGGCGCCCTCCTCGAGCAGGGCTCGGGGGCTCCCCCCTGGAGGGCCACCGACCTTGGTAAGGTCACGAGGGAGGCGCTAGGGCACCACTTGGAGGCGTGTTTCAAAACACGTTTCCCCCAGGAAGGAGCAAGGCAAGGAGGGAAAAACCCTCAGGAGTTCGTCAGTCATGTCACAAAGGAGTTGCAGGAGTTAAGAGTCATGAGTGGCAGCCACCGCTTACCCGCCGCAGCTCCCCATCCAGGCGAGGATGGTGGGCTGCGCGTCTGCATCGACATCCCAGGGCTCAACCGAGCTGCCTCTCAGGAGCGCTTCTGGCCCTCACGCTTGGGGCCCTGCGAAGGCCCACCCCACAGCTACGTTCGCATGCCCTACGGCTTGCCAAACGCGGCTGCGGTGCGCCAGCGCCTCATGAGGAGCATCCTGGAGGCTCAGGAGGCCAGGTGTGCCGCAGTCCTGGCGGAGATGGAGATGGTTCGCGAGGAGCCACCGGCGCCTCCGGAGCCTCCCGAGGCTCCTGGGCCTGGGGGCTCGTGAAGATCGGCTCCCGCAGCCTGCTACGTCTGCTACTTCAACACCCCTTCATCGTCAACACTATCAGGTGACATCTTTCAAGTTTCGTTTCTAGCTGGCAGCGCCCTCAGGGAAGCATCATTCCCAGGCCGCGTGGGTCCGTCCCTGTGGTGTGTATCCCTTTTGTTCATGTTTTTAACTTACCTTGTTGGGGGCGCCCCTCGGGCTGCATCATCCCCAAGTCGCTCGGGTCAGACCCAACGGCATGTATCCCTCTTGCGTTTATTTTTTGGCTATGCATTCGACCCATCACTCTTGTTATTTGGTGCCTGTCCGTGGCACCCCTTCTTCCTTCGTGTCGGCCGCTTGCATATTAAAGGGGGGGGGTACCTGAGCATCGCGACTCAGGGCTCCTACCGGCTCTCCAGCCCTCACCCTCTGGCTTTGTCCACGACATCGCGCCCTGGCAAACCAGCGATGGCTGAGACTCGCTCGAGGGTCGGGACCCGAGGACGTAGAG
>NC_041383.1:661467130-661470080 GCF_002162155.2 Triticum dicoccoides | reverse complement strand
CGTTAAAGGGGGGGTACCAGAGCATCGCGACTTAGGGCTCCTACCGGCTCTCCAGCCCTCACCCTCTAGCTTTGTCCACGGCATCGCGCCCTGGCAAACCAGCGACGGCTGAGACTCGCTCAAGGGCCGGGACCCGAGGACGTAGAGCGTCGACATCTAACCAAGCTTGCGCGTTAAAGGGGGGGTACCTGAGCATCGCGACTCAGGGCTCCTACTGGCTCTCCAGCCCTCACCCTCTGGCTTTGTCCACGGCATCGCGCCCTGGCAAATCAGCGATGGCTAAGACTCGCTCGAGGGCCGGGACCCAAGGACGTAGAGCATCGGCATCTGGCCAAATTTGCAGGAACACATCACAAGTTAAGGCCCAGCGCCAGGCGCAACCCGCCTTGAGGTAGGGCCCCGTGAGTCCCGCGCTGTCTCACGAGTGCTCGGGTGCACCTCGTCAGGCCTCTGGTGCCTCGTCGCCTCTCCAAAGCAACTAACGACTGACCGTCGCTTGTCATAGCAGACTTTTGCTCTCTTTGTGGTGGGCCTGCAGGACCCCTTCAAGGAGCAGCGCCAGGCGAGGCCCCCACAACGTGCTCTCCACTCTTGTCCGCGCAAACTGCTTGCACGTTAAGGGGGGGTACCTGAGCATCGCGACTCGGGGCTCCTACTGGCTCTCCAGCCCTCACCCTCTGGCCTTGTCCACAGCATCGCGACCTGGCAAGCCAGCGACGGTAGAGACCCGCTCGAGGGCCGGGACCCGAGGACGTAGAGCAGAAAGGGGAGCAAAGGCGAGAGGGAAGAGGCACCCGGAGACCTCGCCAGGCAACCCCTCGCTAGCCAATCCGCGGACCTAGCGCCGCACCAGGAAGCGTTCCCGACTCTCGAGATAAGTCACCCTCCGGAAACACTAGCCATCACTGCACCGTCACTGCATCCAATGCAATCCCGTGTTAGCAACGTCGCATTCCTTTCTCACCGAATGATAGCTGCTTGAGCACTAAAGGGTACCTCTTGAGCATCGCGACTCAGGGGCTCTTACTGGACCCCCGGCCGCTCACCTCCTGGCCTTGACCACGGCATCGCGACCTGGCATACCAGCGACGGCTGAAGCCGCCTTGGGACCGGGACCTGTCGGCGCAGAGCCCCAAGCCCTCGTGAGGTTTGAAAGGAAGAAACTAAGCTATGACGGGATAAGCATCTCGCACCACTTCATGACAAGGATCATATTGACAGAAGGAGCTACAGACACCTTACAAGCCCCCACGGGGTGTGTTCTTGGTTCCTCGCAGGGATGAAAGACGCGTACCCTAAGGAGTCCTGACTACAGGAACCGTCGCGGCAGACGCCATCATCAACAGTGGGCCACCAGGCACCGGCGCTAACCTCATCCAGATCAGAGACGGCGGCGGCCTAACAAGCCCGTCCTGCTCCGAGAGCGGCGCAGGCTCGGGGGCTCGTAGCTGTCGTCGCTCGTCTCTGGAGTCGCGAAGAGCTCGGCGGAGTCAGTGGATCCTCCAGCGCCCCCGTCGCTTCAGGAGCTGCTGGAAGAACGTGCGACGGCAGGCCTGGTCCCTGCCGCTCCGGAGCTTCTGCCGCTGCCCTTGGGACAACACTCCAGCCGGCGCCCATCTTCGTTGAAGACCTTGAATAGAACCATGGAAGCGCCATCGAACTCCAGGTGGATCATGAGGGCACCCCTCGTCCCGCAAACCCGGGCAATCTCGCCCCAACCATGGGTCATGAAGACCTTACCTGGAGCGACGACCTCGACATCCGCATCGGTCGTGGGAGCCTGGCAATCGGCGTGCTGCAGCCAGAGCCTAAAAGGCCCCCTCGGCGGAATCTCGAAGGCGAAGGAGGGAGGAAGGCGAATCCAAGATCGAGGAGGCATGGCTGTGTGGAGCACAAACTCTCGGGAGGAGCCCTCAGCATGGACTCTAGGAGGGACAACGCGCACCGCCGTGACCCGCCGGCGCCGACGGCGGCGGCGTCCATGGCGCTCGGCATCAGCTCCTGCAGGGCCCTCAAGGTGGGCGTACAAAGGCAGCGGGAACCCTGGCGGCGGTCACTCGCACCAAGGCCTCGTGTCACATCCCTAGTTCTGACAATGCCTAGTGCATGCATTAGAGTGTTACATCATGTTTAAATTTCATTTAAACCTGAGATGGGGATTGACTAAGCCCTAGCACCAAATGAATTCAACTAGGGTCAAAATAAAACCTTTTTCATTGAACTCAAAATGTCCTCTAAAAATGTTCAACATTTCTGGTTTGAGGTGGAAGCATCTACCAAAAATGGTTTATATTTTTGCAGGACATATTTGGTCACTTAATTAAATCATATAGTATTTTCATTTGGGCATTTAAATGCTATTAAATATTTCAAATGCTCAAATAATCATAAACTAAAATGTTTACTGTTGGATATATTCTAAACAGTAGCCATGATTAGTTTCATGATTTTTGAAAGTGTCTGAGTATTTTTAATAAAGCCCTAAATTTACAGAATAATAGAAAACTGAGATAATTAGAAAGAGAGAGAGAGAGAAAGACCCGCACCTGGGCCACTTACCTGTAGCCGGCCCAGCTGCACCGGCCCAGCCCACCAGCACCCTCCCTGTCGTCTTCCTCCTCGGGACAGTAGGACAGGGGCGTGTGCCCGCGGCGCGCACGCACGCGCAACGCCACCTCCTGCCTGCCTGCTGCCACTCCGACGCCGCTACGGATGCCACGCACCCCCTCTCCCTTCTCCCTCTGTCCCGCGTCCTCATCCTCTCCCCAGAACACTCTCCCCCCCCTCCTCTGTTCTCCTCACCGAACGGAGCCCGTCGCCGCTGCTCGCCATAACCACAGCCACCGCCCTTCCCTCGCTCCCCCGACTAGCCTAGAGGCTCCGCCTCGACCCCCTCCTTCCTCCCCACCGACCCACGGCCCTCCGGAAGCCCTGCAACGCCGCCACCATC
>NC_041383.1:661354788-661466604 GCF_002162155.2 Triticum dicoccoides | reverse complement strand
CCGCCGAGGTCGACGCCGTGCTCAACTCCGGCCACCTCGCGGCCTCCCGTCCGTTCCTTTGGATGCGTAGGAGCAAGAGCTTCTCCCCAGTGCCCTCAGCGCGCCAAACCACCGCTCGTAGCGCCAAACCCGCCACCACCCGAACTCCGGCCGCCGCCGTCGTCATGATTGCCGTCGCCTCCGGCCACCCTAGCTTCTTCCGTTGGCCCTGTTAGATGCGCGCGGGTCTGGGCATCCCGTAGAGCCCCTCCGCCGCTCTTTTGGTCATCGGAGGGCGAATCCCGACGCTCTCCGCCGTCCCTGGCCTCGCCGGCGACGAGCCTCGGGTCAACTCCGGTGAGTTTGACCCGGGTTTGACCCCCTCTCTCTCACTGACCTGCGGGCCCCGCCCGGCTAATTAGGTTAGGTTAGTTTAACTAAGCTAGGTTAGTTTAGTTAGACGCTGACACTCGGGACCCATCGGTCAGGGGTTGACCGGACTGTGCCATGTTGACCTGCTGACGTCATCATGACATCAGGCTGACGCAATAAGTATTTTCTGGATTTGAAAATATTCAGGAAATTCCAGAAATTTGTATAAAGTTCTAAAATTCATAGAAATTCAATCGTAACTCCAAATTAAATAATTTATATATGAAAAATTATCAGAAAAATTCAAGGAATCCATCTGTACCATTTTCATGCATGTTAGAACAACTTATAGATGCTGTTTAGCACAAATCATACTAATGGCATTTAAATATCCACATATGGAGTTTGAATTTGAATCTTGGATTCAAACCAACTTCATTTAATCTGGTTTTAGGTGCATTAGCCCAAAACACATTCATATTGCCATGTCATAGCATGCATCATATTGTGCATTGCATTGATCGTGTTTTTCTGTAATTGCCGGTATTTGTCCCCTCTCGATAGACGTGATACCGATGATGTGATCGTTGACACTGATGAAGACTCAATGTTATCTTCAGAAGTGCCAGGCAAGCAAAACCCCCTTGTTCATTCCGATAAAATCCCACTCTCTCGCTCCTGCTCTCTTTTACTGCATTGGGACAACATCGATTCATCTGTTACTTGCTGCGGTAGCTGAACCCCTTTATCCTTTGCATGACCTGTCATTGCCACAGTAAATAGATGAAACCCACTAGCATGAGTAGGAGTTGTTTGAGCCCTGTTGTGCCTACTCATTCATGCTTGTTGTCATGCCTGCTACTGCTTAGAGTTGAGTCAGGTCTGATTCATCGGGGATGAATCAGAGGCGTGAACATGTCCTACTGTGTGTGAGCTAAGTGTGTGAACACGATTTGGTAAAGGTAGCGGTGAGAGGCCATGTAGGAGTACATGGTGGGTTGTCTCATTGCAGCCGTCCTCAGGAACTGAGTTCTGTGTTTGTGATCCATGATTCAGCTACTACCACGCATTGGGCCCGAAACCAATGGACCCTCTCGGCTTCTTGATCACCCTTGTCCTCTGTCCAGGAGTTGCAAATAGTTTCTGGTGTTTGTAGTATGCTGGAGGCCGTGCGCAGCGCTGACCGTAGGGGTGGGCTGTGATGCGGTAGGCACGTGGCCGGGTAAACCGGGCGCCCGTTTGGTGTCACGGAACCCTGTTCACATCGTTTGGGGCTGTGAGCGAAACTCCGGCCGGATCTCCTCATGGATGGAACCCGAATAGGCGATAAACCTGGACTAGAGACTTGAGTGTTTAGGCAGGCCGTGGCCGACACCCACGTTGGGCTTCCGCTTGAAGGTTGCCGAGTACATGTCGTGTAAACGGCGGTAAGCGGTGAGAGCGTGTGTGAAGAAGTACACCCCTGCAGGGTTAACCTAATCTATTCGAATAGCCGTGTCCACGGAAAAGGACCTCTGGGTTGCTTATATCAGTTCATAGACAAGTGAAAGTGGATACTCTAAAATACACAAGATAAGCGTGAGCGCTATGGATGGCGTTCTCGTAGGGAGACGGGAGCGGATCCATAGTGGTGTATTGATATGGTGAATATGTGGACTCGTGTGCGCCACCTCAAAAGAGTCGCTTGCAGTCGTAGTATAGGATAGCCACCGAGTCAAAGCTGGCTTGCTGCAGTTAAACCCCACCATCCCCTTGTTGAAAATGATGCATATGTAGTTAGTCCTGATGTAAGTCTTACTGGGTACATTTGTACTCACGTTTGCCTATTTTATGTTTTTGCAGAGAGACTTCAGTCTCACTAGTAGTTCCACGTGGACTTCGACGTTTAGCTTGTTACCTCAGCTATGATCTTGTGCCTCGGCAGGATTGGTAGATAGTCAGGCTTCTCAGCCTTTTTCATTTATAGATGTCTGTACTCAGACATGTTAAGCTTTCGCATGTGCTTTGCCTTGTATGCTCTGATTGTTGGGTCATAAGACCCATGTTTGTAATATCTCGCTCCTCGGAGCCTATTGATTAAATTACTTGAGTTGTAGAGTCATGTTGTGATGCCATGTTGTATCTGCACATATCGAGCATATTGCGTGTATGTTGTTGAAATGCTTGGTATGTGTGGGATCTGACTATCTAGTTGTTTATCCTTAGTAGCCTCTCTTACCGGGAAATGTCTCCTAGTGTTTTCACTGAGCCATGGTAGCTTGCTACTGCTCCGGAACACTTAGGCTGGCCGGCATGTGTCCTTCTTCGTTCCTGTGTCTGTCCCTTCGGGGAAATGTCACGCGATGAATACCGGAGTCCTGTTAGCCCGCTACAGCCCGGTTCACCGGAGTCCTGCTAGCCCAGTGCTACAGCCTGGATTCACTCGATGATGACCGACACGTTCGATGCTGGGTCATGGATGCCTGTCCCTGTAAGTCTGTGCCACTTTGGGTTTACGACTAGTCATGTCAGCCCGGGCTCCTTATCATATGGATGCCAGCGACACTATCATATACGTGAGCCAAAAGGCGCAAACGGTCCCGGGCAAAGGTAAGGCGACACCCGTGGGGATACCGTGCGTGAGGCCGCAAAGTGATATGAGGTGCTACAGGCTAGATCGATGTGACATCGAGTCGGGGTCCTGACAGCGTTGGTATCAGAGCTTGACTGCCTGTAGGATTACCAAGCCAAACTGGTCGAAGTTGAGTCTAGAAATTCTTAGTTATATAAGGGAATTGATTGTGGGATGGAACGTAAGGCTCTTTTTACTCCTTATACCTTATGCCCTTCTGATCTGAGTCATCTTATCTTTCCTACGGGGATTAAGAACTAGGCTATCTTTTCTTTCTATCAGGATCACGTGTTACTAATCCGTAGACTTATAGATTGTTGGATTTAAGTCTCAGTTCAGTTCTTACTACTTCTGTATGTTAATTGTTGATCTCGAAACCTTGATATTGTGCTTCTGAGTGGTTATGCCACCATTTTTGTGAATGTCTCAAATCTTTTCTGAGCATTTATAGCCGTCATGCTGTCCGAGTCATTCCAGGTTTCTAAATAGTCCGATGCATTTGCAAAATCCTTTCCCTCTGGTTTCGATGTTCCTTTATGCCAGCTCAATCACACTAATTGTTGAGTTGAGGTATTCTATTGCCTTGACATTATGTTGGAGTTACTATTATGACCCTAGGTGTCTCAGGGTGTCATCTAGTAGTCTAGCCATGATTTATGTTCCAGTGTGATGACTCTGGCCGTCATTATCGAAAGCATCCCGTGATGCCATTTAGTAGTAGGTATTCTATCCCTGGGTTTTGAACCCGAGATTCACCCTACTTGCTTCATGTTGATAGTTTTGCTCGTTCCTTTAGGTTATTAGTAACCTTTGCATTAGTCCTCGATGTTCGTGGTATTCCTTTCTTCCAAATACTATGAACCGCTTATGGCAGATGTTCCTTGTTGATCGAAAGATCACAATCAGAGTGCTCTCGATGGGTTCTCGGTTCTACATTGTGACTCTGCCAGTTCTACCTTTCTGCATGGGTTATCCGGAAGAAATATGTGGAATTCGTTCGACATGCTAAACCATGCATCCACAACTCAGAAAATCGCATGTTCCTTTGAGTTGCTCTCTTTAGTTGCATTCTGACCCTCGTCTATCAATTGATATCAAGGGTATGCATGCATTCGTTTATCGATGCCTATTACCCTTGTGGTACGTCAAGCCATTCTGTCCTGAATGACTTGGAGAAACAAACTCCAGTACCTCATCCATATCTAGGATTGGGTCAAAGTAGTTGTGTTCCGCAGATCAAGTTACAATCCAGCTTCTGGTCTGCTCTACCCTGAAGTATTACCTTCTTTATGACAGGAATTTCATGAGAATTGCACCACCTTTTGTGAATTCTTGACATAGTGATACTTCTCGCCATCCTTTTTCATTCCTCGGTTCCGTGTTGTTGCAGCCGGAGTGCCGACAAGTGAATCATGATGTGTCAACTCAATACTCCTAGCAACCCCATTGCTTGGTAGTTAATGGACAATAATCTTATTCTTAGTATGTTGGTTATTGAATCACCATTCTAAGATTGATCATGCTACCTAGTCCTTATTTCCTGGTGCACTCTTTGATTGATGAGTTAGGATTTTGTCAAGTCCTCGCTCATTTGATCATATCATCTTGCCCTGAAAAGCAAGATTGTTCTCGAGCTTAGTAACATATCGGTGGATCGTGATTTCCGAAGGTCTTCTCGGAAGTATTACCAGGTTGTCACCTGACCGCTATGTTGAGCTCGTGATCAAGTTGGTTTCTTGTGAACCACCTTCTCTCCAAGAATCGGTGTTAGATATCCCTGAGCTAGTTGGTTAAGCTAAACGACAACTTGGAGGGTTGGAAGATAAAAGCTTGCCTGACTTAGTTCGTTCCAAAGGGATATTCTTGTGTAGTGTGTGTTGAAGAAAGATGATATCTTCATCGATTGGTCCCTGTGATCAGTTGCTGGACCTATTGTTTTATCAATCCTTTGATTTGAGTGTGGGCTATCGTCAAATCAAGTTAGAACCAACGATGTTCGTAATGTTGTCTTACTCGTGGTTGATCCCTCGAGCATACACCATTATATTCTTTGGTCTGACCAATGCTATCACCGTGTTCACTTAACTATGGAATTCCTTTTAAAAGGGAACCTGGATGAATTATTGTTGAGCCCATCGACAACATCCTTATCTTCTCCATGATTCTGTTGGACATTAAGCTAGTGTTGGAAACTTTGTAAACAATGCCTTCGAGTTCCGTCTCTGAGGTATATGTTTGGATGAAAGAAGTGACTCCCTTTGATTCACGTGCATTTGATGTAAGTTGCCGTCGTGAATTCGAGAAAGATTGTTTTGTTTCTTTTGGAATCATCCCAAATCAGTCATGCACGTGCGAAGAATTCTGTGGTCTGTTAGACTGATCATCTTCATTCCATAGGTATATCCTAGCACACCAAGCCACTGATTGACTTGTTCAAGGAAAAGAAGTCTATGCTTGGGATCTAATCCATGGACTTGCGTAAAGACTTCGATATCCTCGATGATGGTTCCCCACCTGAACTCGGTAGTGTTTAATTATAAGACTACTACGTGGCCATGCTTGTCTGGGACAACGTGTTCACGTGTTTGTAGCAGATCCAGCTCATGTTTTGGAGCTTGCTATCGTAGTTCATTTCCCGAGAATCTCGCAACGTCATCTCGTCGATTTGTGTTGCAAACTTTCATTTTTCTTCCTAGACTCGATGGGTCTAGAATATTCTGACACCAACCAGATCTGAATCTCAGGCAGATATGATGGTTGGAACATTTCCCCAAGAACTATAATATTGGTTCCTCGATAACTGGTAAAGTGGATGTCGTGGCCAGCACCACCCAGCCGGAAGACCTGTTATTATAATATCTTGATTGAGGAAGTTGGCCACCTCCCCATAGGGATTTCGTAGGATTTACTCCCTAGTTGCCCCTATGGATTTTGAGATCCCGAAGTCCGACCTTTTACTTGATGTTCTAGATATCAAACCATATTTATGAATGGGTTACGCTAGCACATCAAGGAGAACATTAGAAGCGGAGTGCTAAATGTCTCTCGGTCGATCATCCAGATTTTGTTTCCTTGGCCTCGCTAGGGTGAAATCTGAGAAAGTGTTATCTTCCTTTGCATCTGCATCATCCATCATCATTCGTCATGGTAGCAAGCTGTGTTGCCAGGATCCTTGACACGGATATTGGTAGAATCTTGATGATTGTGGAAATGCTCAAGTTCTTGAGAGCACGCACAAGCGCTAGGTGTTGTCTTCGGCACTAACTGGGTTTGCTCTCAGCTTCCTCGGCAATTCTATGACCTTTTCAAACAGTGAATTCACTCTCTATTGTTGGGTTCTTCCCCAGTTACCAGAATCATTCCCAGCATTTGCATTTTGTTCCCAGCTTGCACCACCAATGTGCCATTCTACCATGGGTCTCTTCCATTTCCGGTGATAAGCAAATTCATCCATTACGTTGTCTTCAACAAGGTAATCCAAATCATCCAAGTCCGAGTATGCCATTCTACCGACCCCCTCCAAATGATCGCTCGAGAATTGCCTTAGGCTGGTTTAAAGAGTTTCAATGATCTCTGAATCAAAAGTAATTCTTTTTGCCACTTAAGGGGATATCTCTACGAGTCACCCTCCCTAAGGTGTATCGTTATGGTATCATGGCAACTCAACTCCTCGCTACGTTGACAATCGATTACCACCTTCTTAAGCGTGAAATTGTGGTCTACCTAGTGAAACTTCGTCATCTGCTTCACTCCATTCCTATGGATGTGTGCTTCGCCTCTCAGCTCGAGAGATGTTGCTATGTCTCATTCCGTGAGTTAATCCTGAGTTGTTCGACTTTCGAGAAGAACCATTCTTTTAGGATCTTTCCTTTCCTCTCGTTGTCATGTTAGTTGGAGTTCTCAGAGCAAGACTTCGAGACAATAATGGTGTTCAAATCAACGTTCCTATGAAGTGCAACCTGGATCGTGAAGATTATACTAGTTTGCGTTTCCCCTTCACCTTACCCTACGCTTGAATCTCGAGACGAGATTCTTGTTTAGTGGGGGTGAGTTGTCACATCCCTAGTTCTGACAATGCCTAGTGCATGCATTAGAGTGTTACATCATGTTTAAATTTCATTTAAACCTGAGATGGGGATTGACTAAGCCCTAGCACCAAATGAATTCAACTAGGGTCAAAATAAAACCTTTTTCATTGAACTCAAAATGTCCTCTAAAAATGTTCAACATTTCTGGTTTGAGGTGGAAGCATCTACCAAAAATGGTTTATATTTTTGCAGGACATATTTGGTCACTGAATTAAATCATATAGTATTTTCATTTGGGCATTTAAATGCTATTAAATATTTCAAATGCTCAAATAATCATAAACTAAAATGTTTACTGTTGGATATATTCTAAACAGTAGCCATGATTAGTTTCATGATTTTTGAAAGTGTCTGAGTATTTTTAATAAAGCCCTAAATTTACAGAATAATAGAAAACTGAGATAATTAGAAAAAGAGAGAGAGAGAGAAAGACCCGCACCTGGGCCACTTACCTGTAGCCGGCCCAACTGCACCGGCCCAGCCCACCAGCGCCCTCCCTGTCGTCTTCCTCCTCGGGACAGTAGGACAGGGGCGTGTGCCCGCGGCGCGCACGCACGCGCAACGCCACCTCCTGCCTGCCTGCTGCCACTCCGACGCCGCTACGGATGCCACGCACCCCCTCTCCCTTCTCCCTCTCTCCCGCGTCCTCATCCTCTCCCCGGAACACTCTCCCCCCTCCTCTGTTCTCCTCACCGAGCGGAGCCCGTCGCCGCCGCTCGGCGTAACCACAGCCACCGCCCTTCCCTCGCTCCCCCGACTAGCCTAGAGGCTCCGCCTCGACCCCCTCCTTCCTCCCCACCGACCCACGGCCCTCCGGAAGCCCTGCAACGCCGCCACCATCGCCGTTCCGTCGCCGGCCACCGAAGCTCACCGCTGTCGATTCGCCGCCTCCGACGCCTCCCCGAGCTCCCCGAGGCCACCGATGCAACCCCTGTGAGCCTCTCTTCCTCTTCCCCCTTCCCTCAAGCTCGCACTCATCCCCTAGCCTCTTCCTCCACCGCGGCCGTGAGTTTCTCGCCGCCGGCCATGGCGTGGCCGTGGCCACAGCCACCCCAGCTCGTATCCGAGCCCACTGACGTGCTCACCGCGATCTCAGGAGTCCGTAGCACGCCCCAGCTCCTCCTGCCGTGCTCCCTAACCCCGACCCCGAGCTCGCCCGAGCTCCGGCCGCCGCCGAGGTCGACGCCGTGCTCAACTCCGGCCACCTCGCGGCCTCCCGTCCGTTCCTTTGGATGCGTAGGAGCAAGAGCTTCTCCCCAGTGCCCTCAGCGCGCCAAACCACCGCTCGTAGCGCCAAACCCGCCACCACCCGAACTCCGGCCGCCGCCGTCGTCATGATTGACGTCGCCTCCGGCCACCCTAGCTTCTTCCGTTGGCCCTGTTAGATGCGCGCGGGTCTGGGCATCCCGTAGAGCCCCTCCGCCGCTCTTTTGGTCATCGGAGGGTGAATCCCGACGCTCTCCGCTGTCCCTAGCCTCGCCGGCGACGAGCCTCGGGTCAACTCCGGTGAGTTTGACCCGGGTTTGACCCCCTCTCTCTCACTGACCTGCGGGCCTCGCCCGGCTAATTAGGTTAGGTTAGTTTAACTAAGCTAGGTTAGTTTAGTTAGACGCTGACACTCGGGACCCACCGGTCAGGGGTTGACTGGACTGTGCCACGTTGACCTGCTGACGTCATCATGACATCAGGCTGACGCAATAAGTATTTTCTGGATTTGAAAATATTCAGGAAATTCCAGAAATTTGTATAAACTTCTAAAATTCATAGAAATTCAACCGTAACTCCAAATTAAATAATTTATATATGAAAAATTATCAGAAAAATTCAAGGAATCCATCTGTACCATTTTCATGCATGTTAGAACAACTTATAGATGCTGTTTAGCACAAATCATACTAATGGCATTTAAATATCCACATATGGAGTTTGAATTTGAATCTTGGATTCAAACCAACTTCATTTAATCTGGTTTTAGGTGCATTAGCCCAAAACACATTCATATTGCCATGTCATAGCATGCATCATATTGTGCATTGCATTGATCGTGTTTTTCTGTAATTGCCGGTATTTGTCCCCTCTCGATAGACGTGATACCGATGATGTGATCGTTGACACTGATGAAGACTCAATGTTATCTTCAGAAGTGCCAGGCAAGCAAAACCCCCGTGTTCATTCCGATAAAATCCCACTCTCTCGCTCCTGCTCTCTTTTACTGCATTAGGACAACATCGATTCATCTGTTACTTGCTGCGGTAGCTGAACCCCTTTATCCTTTGCATGACCTGTCATTGCCACAGTAAATAGATGAAACCCACTAGCATGAGTAGGAGTTGTTTGAGCCCTGTTGTGCCTACTCATTCATGCTTGTTGTCATGCCTGCTACTGCTTAGAGTTGAGTCAGGTCTGATTCATCGGGGATGAATCAGAGGCGTGTGAACATGTCCTACTGTGTGTGAGCTAAGTGTGTGAACACGATTTGGTAAAGGTAGCGGTGAGAGGCCATGTAGGAGTACATGGTGGGTTGTCTCATTGCAGCCGTCCTCAGGAACTGAGTTCTGTGTTTGTGATCCATGACTCAGCTACTACCACGCATTGGGCCCGAAACCAATGGACCCTCTCGGCTTCTTGATCACCCTTGTCCTCTGTCCAGGAGTTGCAAATAGTTTCTGGTGTTCGTAGTATGCTGGAGGCCGTGCGCAGCGCTGACCGTAGGGGTGGGCTGTGATGCGGTAGGCACGTGGCCGGGTAAACCGGGCGCCCGTTTGGTGTCACGGAACCCTGTTCACATCGTTTGGGGCTGTGAGCGAAACTCCGGCCGGATCTCCTCATGGATGGAACCCGAATAGGCGATAAACCTGGACTAGAGACTTGAGTGTTTAGGCAGGTCGTGGCCGACACCCACGTTGGGCTTCCGCTTGAAGGTTGCCGAGTACATGTCGTGTAAACGGCGGTAAGCGGTGAGAGCGTGTGTGAAGAAGTACACCCCTGCAGGGTTAACCTAATCTATTCGAATAGCCGTGTCCACGGAAAAGGACCTCTGGGTTGCTTATATCAGTTCATAGACAAGTGAAAGTGGATACTCTAAAATACGCAAGATAAGCGTGAGTGCTATGGATGGCGTTCTCGTAGGGAGACGGGAGCGGATCCATAGTGGTGTATTGATATGGTGAATATGTGGACTCGTGTGCGCCACCTCAAAAGAGTCGCTTGCAGTCGTAGTTTAGGATAGCCACCGAGTCAAAGCTGGCTTGCTGCAGTTAAACCCCACCATCCCCTTGTTGAAAATGATGCATATGTAGTTAGTCCTGATGTAAGTCTTGCTGGGTACATTTGTACTCACGTTTGCCTATTTTATGTTTTTGCAGAGAGATTTCAGTCTCACTAGTAGTTCCACGTGGACTTCGACGTTTAGCTTGTTACCTCAGCTACGATCTTGTGCCTCGGCAGGATTGGTAGATAGTCAGGCTTCTCAGCCTTTTTCATTTATAGATGTCTGTACTCAGACATGTTAAGCTTCCGCATGTGCTTTGCCTTGTATGCTCTGATTGTTGGGTCATAAGACCCATGTTTGTAATATCTCGCTCCTCGAAGCCTATTGATTAAATTACTTGAGTTGTAGAGTCATGTTGTGATGCCATGTTGTATCTGCACATATCGAGCATATTGCGTGTATGTTGTTGAAATGCTTGGTATGTGTGGGATCTGACTATCTAGTTGTTTATCCTTAGTAGCCTCTCTTACCGGGAAATGTCTCCTAGTGTTTCCACTGAGCCATGGTAGCTTGCTACTGCTCCGGAACACTTAGGCTGGCCGGCATGTGTCCTTCTTCGTTCCTGTGTCTGTCCCTTCGGGGAAATGTCACGCGATGAATACCGGAGTCCTGTTAGCCCGCTACAGCCCGGTTCACCGGAGTCCTGCTAGCCTAGTGCTACAGCCTGGATTCACTCGCTGATGACCGACACGTTCGATGCTGGGTCATGGATGCCTGTCCCTGTAAGTCTGTGCCACTTTGGGTTTACGACTAGTCATGTCAGCCCGGGCTCCTTATCATATGGATGCCAGCGACACTATCATATACGTGAGCCAAAAGGCGCAAACGGTCCTGGACAAAGGTAAGGCGACACCCGTGGGGATACCGTGCGTGAGGCCGCAAAGTGATATGAGGTGCTACAGGCTAGATCGATGTGACATCGAGTCGGGGTCCTGACACCTCGACACCTCCTGCCGCGCGCCCTCATCTCGGCGGCAGAGGACCAACCGCTTCTTTGGTGGAAGCGGGTCAGGACCCTCTCGGGGGGCCTTTCCCTTCTCTTCTGCAGAGAACCGGCGTATCGGAGCCATTGCGGCAAGGCGGAGCCGTGGAAAAGATCAAGAAGAGGAGAAGTAGCAGAGGAAGATGAACTGGAATGGCTCACGCCGTTCCGTACTTATAGCCAGGGGAGGCCAACCGCCGGCTTCCACGATCACAGGTAATCATGACCCACTTTGCATGTAGGGACTAGTCAGTTCGCGCAGTTGCCGAGGCATCGTGGGGGAGCGGAGCCGCCCATGTCCAATCAACCGCCACGCAGCGCCTGAGGCCACAGGCTATTAGGGCCCGCGGCGCTTCGCTCTTGCCCCTTCGCCTCTCTGCTCAGCCAAGTCTGGGCACGCCTTGGGTCCGGGGGCTACTGTCGGCGTTCTAGGTATGGGGGTCCCCAGACTTGCCTACCTGCGGCCTGCGGCGTGGCTCAATGGGCAGCCTAGCATGGCCCATCTTCATCAACACGAGCTCAAGACCCTCGCGAGGGGCCAAGCCTCGCGGGGTGGATGACAGGAGGCTTCCTCAGGCACGGCCTCGTCAGGCTGGCTCGCGAGGAGGCGGAGAGATGAAGGCAGGGTGCCTCGTGAGGTGCCCATGACGCAAGCCATGACAACCAAGGGCGCCAGGCGGGCGCCAGCCCGCACAGTGTCCTTCTTTCCTCTTTGGTGCAAAGGGGGCAAGCGCAGGCGAGAGCATCAAGCAAAGGCATCCATTTTGGTGCAACAAGACCAAGACCGTCGCAACGGCAGTAAGGAAGTCATCGTGGAGCCCAGGAAGGCGTCATCGCCAGAGCCTTTGACAGGCGAGGACCAACTTTAGTAAGGATAAGTGTACTAGATGTTCCCCTTCAAAATGGCCAATTGTTGGCGCCCATCCCGCTCAATATTTGGGAAGAGGCCCTGGGCCTTTTGCTATAAATAGGACTAGCCACCACAAGGTAGAGGCAATCGGATCATCACCTAGAAACCAGTAGAGAGACGCGATTGAACTCCCCCTAGTATTTCTTCACACCAGCCAAGAACAGACCCTCGCGAGGCTGTTCTTCCTTGTACTGTTCATCATCAACCCAAGAGGCAATCCATCACACCACACACTGGAGTAGGGTATTACACCACAATGGTGGCCTGAACCAGTATAAACTCTGTGTCTCTTGTGTTGTTCCTTTGGTTTCTTAGTTCCTAGCGAGGCGGTGAGGTGCAGGTAGGCAGAGGGCTAAATCTCCATGCGCACCCCAGTGTTCAAATCTAGAGGGTCTGCCGGAACCCGAAATCTGACAAGTTCATCATTCTGCGAGCTCCATAGGAAAAAGATGGCATTGAAGCCAATGCACTTTGTTTCACAGAAGAGGGGTTAGGATAAGCATATGAATAAGCATAGAAATTCTTCGAGGACTTATGAACATAATGATTTGAAGAATAATGCACATATTCATAGCCTTTGGACTTTCCCTGTGAAACAGAAGTGTTAGCACGATGATGTTCATATGAGGATTTTGATCCACATGAGGAATTTGATCCAGATGAAGAATTTGGTCCATATGAGGACGTGGATCCATATGAAGAATTTGAACTGGGGTTCCTATTCTTCATAGGTGGTGTCATGATGACATTAACCTGAAGATTTTCAAGGCACCTTTTAGGAACCCAGATTTTCTTCATAGGGGGACCGTTCCTGCAGTTAGTTCCAACATATTGAGCAAATAATTCATCATTCTGATTCTTGAACAGTTTATAGTTGGAGTCAAATGAATCATCAGAGATATATGAAGATTCATAGGTAAAGCCAGAAAAAAGTGCATGGATCTATAGAAGGTCCTTTCACAGCAACCCATGAGGTTTTGGGGTACTGATCAGGTTTGCAGTAGGTCCCATCAGCATTGAGTTTCCTCTCAAAGGCATTACCCTCTTTTCTAGGGTTCTTGTTCAAGATCTGCTTTTTGAGCACATCACAAAGAGTCTGATGCCCTTTGAGGCTTTTGTATATGCCTATCACATACATTTCCATCAACCCTGCATTATCGTCATTGATACTTGTGATATCCTTAGATTAGGAATTTGTGACCACAGAGACAGTTGAAGAATTTGCAGCAATAGAAGCATTTGAACATTCAAGTGAAGAATTAGCAGATTCATGCTCAATGCATTTCAAACATGGTGGAATAAATTCTTCCTGAGCGGAGCTGATCTGTTGAGCAAGCAACGAATCATTTTCCTTCTGAAGATCTTCATAACTCACTTTTAACTTATCAAGATCTTGCTTTCTCTGAAGAAATTCATAAGAAAGCTTCTCATGATCAGATAAGAGAGTGTTATGATGACTTCGAAGGTTGTCAAACTTAGACTGGAGTCTTTGTAGATTATCAGTCAAAGTCTTAGTTCGATTCAATTCCTCACCCAACATATCATCGCTTTCATCAAGCATGTTTTGAAGTTTTTCAAGAGCTCTTTGTTGATTAGTCGCAAGGGAAGCAAGTTTAGTATACTTGGGTCCAAATTCATCACCAGATTCATCATCACTTGATTCAGAAAGGTAGCATTCAATTACCTTGGCACCTTTTGCCATAAGGCATGGTTCATAGGATGATGATTCTGGAGCGAAATTCATCTCCTTGAGTGATTCCTTGAAATCCTCAAACCAAGGATCATGACGAGTTCGATGACCTTCATAGACCTCAGAGAGTCGGTCTCAGATAAGCTTCGCATGGTTGAGATGCATGATGTTCTTGAACTGATTTTGGGACAAATAGGAGCAGATGATGTCCTTTGAAGTGAGGTTGAGTATTGTGTACTTGCGAATATCATCAGCTTCCCCCATCTTGTATAGATCGGTAAGACCAATCTCAGTGACGGTCCACAGTTTGCTGTTCACTTCCATGAGGCGCTTCTTCATCATGGACTTCCACTTGGATAATCATGACCGTTAAAGATGGGGCATGTCACTTTCTTCATTCCTATAGTCGACATAACTAAAACTCCAGGTGGTTAAACCAAAATCACACAGAACAAGGGAGTACCTTACTCTGATACCAATTGGAAGTGCTTTATATTAACTAGAGGGGGGTGAATAGGCAATTTTTACAAATTCGTCACTTAGGAATTTCTAGGTGAAGAAATTCCTAAGCAACGACACACTAGCAACGGAATAAGTACTGAGGTATAAATAGAACAGAGCAACAACATAGTCATCATGATGAAATGAAAACAAGCACAGAGTACAGATAGCGTGATAACAGGATAAGCAGGCTGAAGACTAAGTGATTAAAGAATTAGGAATGAGGAATTAGAGAAAATCTTTAGTCAAAGTCTTCAAATAGTAATGATCAGCTTCATCAACACGTGAATGAGGACATGAAAGGGTTGAGGAAATAGAACCATTTGGCTTGGTGAAGACAATTATTTGGTAGACCAGTTCCAACTACTGTGATTGTTGTATGTCTGGTTGGAGCGGCTCAGTATTTAAACTCGAGGACACACAGTCACGGACACACAGTCCTCACCGTATTCTCCTTGAGCTAAATTCACACAGACCTTGCCCAACACTCATGGTAAGTCTTCAAGTGACTTCCAAACCTTCACAGACTTGGTCACTTGGCGATCCACCATTCTTCTTGGATGCTCATACCATGATGCCTAACCATCTAGAGGATACACTGTCCTCAAATGTAACAAGCGTCAGTTCCACACAGGAACAATCTCTTCAGTAATGCTCAATCACTTTGGGTTTGTAGGTGTTTGGGTTTGGGTTTTGGGTTTTCCTTACTTGATGATTTTCGCTCAAAGTCCTCGGACAATGGGATGCTCTCAATGACAAGTGTTAGTTTCTCTCAGAGCAGCCAACCATCTAGTGGTTCTTGGGGGCGGCTATTTATAGCCTAGGGAGCAGCCCGACATGATAAGACATAAATGCCCTTCAATGATATGACCGTTAGGTGGGTAGATTTTTTGGACAGCTCACGCATAGCACAGCAACGGTTGGAAATATGAGGTTCAAATTCCACAGGGCTATCATGTTCCTCACTGTGTAGGCAGTCCACACCGGCGAATTTCTAACTCCTCAGTCAGAACAAATTCCTTCGAGACCATAAGATCTTCGTCTCTGCTGCTGAAGAAATTGACTAAACTAATATGAGATTTCCAATGGCTTCACTCAAAAGGATTAGTTAGGTGTAGGATTTTGAGATGAGCATCACCTGGAAATAAGTTTCCTTAGTATTACCTCGACCCCCTTTAACAGTATGGTGTTTCCTATGACTCAAGAAAGAGAAAATGAAACTACGAAAACAAAAGTCTTCACACTTCATAATCCTCACATGAATATCCAAGTCTTCAAGGTCACAGCAATTTCTTCACTTTCAAAATCTTTAGGAGAACCAAAGTATTCAGCTGAAGACATACATTTTTAGGGGTCCACATTCATCGTAAATATCAAACTCCTCGTCGACTTATAGAGCATGTGTACACTCACAAACATATTAGTCCTTTAATCTATAAGTCTTCAATACACCAAAATCACTAACGGGCACTAGATGCACTTACAAGCCTTGTCGTCTTGGCAAGCACGTTCGTCCTCCCTTTAGTGCGTCTACAAATATTTCCACTTTTTTGTTTCAGTTAATCCATAATGATGTTTGGACATCCCCGGTTGCAAGCAACACGGATTATCTTTAGTATTTGGTGATCTTAGATGACTTTTCTCATAATGTGTGGCTGTTTCCTCTTCGTCGCAAGTCCGATGCACTTGCCACACTCACCACCTTTTACGCGTACGTCACCACACAGTTCGGTCATCCCATCCTTGCTCTCCAAAGTGATAACGGAAAAGAATTTGACAATGTTGCTATTCGCAACCTTCTTGCTACGCACGACGCTATCTTTTGTCTGACTTGCCCCTACACATCCCAAAAAATGGCCGTGCTGAGCATATCTTACGCACTCTTAACAACTGCGCACGCACGTTGCTCTTTCACTCCAACGTGCCTCCCCGGTTTTGGCCGGATGCTCTCGACACCGCCAGTCTCCTCAATAATATCCGCCCATGCCGCCTGCTCTGAAAGTATGCTCCTCATCACCTTCTCTTCAGTGGGCCTCCACTTATGATGGTATTCGCATCTTCGGGCGTCTCTGTTATCCTAGTACCGCGTCCACCACTCCTCACAAACTTGCCCCATGATCCGTACCTTGCATCTTCCTCGACTACCCTCCCAACACCAAAGGTTGTCGGTGCTATGATCTAGTGTCCCATCGCGTGTACACCTTGTAGCACGTGTACTTTGATGAGTTGGTTTTCCTGTTTCATCAAGTACCACCCTTCGTCGCGCCTTCGACGGAACCTCGCGCGCCCCTGCCTTAAAACTTGGCGGGCTGTCGCCCTCGCCGAGCCCTGCTCTGGTGAGCCTTGCCTCCTCTGCCTCAGCGGCCTCCTCGCTGAGCCCCGCCCCATCGGATGCCTCTGGCCCAGTCGACCCCTCGGGCGCGGCTACCTCGGTGAGGGAGTCCTGGATTAGGGGGTGTCCGGATGGCCGGACTAAGACCTTTGGACGGACTCCCGGACTATGAAGGTACAAGATTGAAGACTCCGTCCCGTGTCCGGATGGGACTTTCCTTAGCGTGGAAGGCAAGCTTGGCGATACGATATGAAGATCTCCTCCCATTGTAACCGATTCTGTGTAACCCTAGCCCTCTCCGGTGTCTATATAAACCGGAAAGTTTTAGTCCGTAGGACGAACAACAATCATACCATAGGCTAGATTCTAGGGTTTAGCCACTCCGATCTCGTGGTAGATCTACTCTTGTACTACCCATATCATCAATATTAGTCAAGTACGAGTAGCGTTTTATCTCCATCGAGAGGGCCCGAACCTGGGTAAAAACATCGTGTCCCTTGTCTCCTGTTACCATCCGCCTAGACGCACAGTTCGGGACCCCCTGCCCGAGATCCGCCGGTTTTGACACCGACATTGGTGCTTTCATTGAGAGTTCCTTTGTGTCGTCACCTTTAGGTCCGATGGCTTCTTCGCTCGTCGACCGCGACGCTGTCCGGGATGAGACTTTTCTCCCCGGACAGATCTTCATATTCGGCGGCTTCGCACTGTGGGCCGACTCATTCGGCCATCTGGAGCAGATCGGGAGCTACGCCCATCAGGTCAGGTTTGGAAGCTTGAACTACACGGCCGACATCCGCGGGGACTTGATCTTCGACGGATTCGAGCCACAACCGGGTGCGCCGCACTGTCATGATGGGCACGATTTAGCTCTGTCATCGGACAATGCCCAGAGTGTCGCTCAGGTTTGCGCTCCGACCATTAGCTCGGAGCCCACTACGCCAGTCGCGGACGGACGGTTAGACGCCACCCCGGAAACGGCAATCTCTACGGTGATAGAGCCGGATACCAGCCCAGTCCCTCGGAAGGCCCGTGACTCCGAGGTGCCGGACTCCGTAAATCCCGCACCTCTCCCGGTTAAGCCCGATTGGGCTCCGGTCATGGAGTTCACCGCCGCGGACGACTTTCAGCGCTCACCTTTCGGCAACATCCTGAATTCATTTAAGTATCTATCTTTGTCAGGAGAGCCTTGGCCGGACTACGGCCAACATGGTTGGGATGCGGACAACAAAGAAATTTGTAGCCCACCCACCACCCACATCGTAGCCACTGTCGATGATTTAACCGACATGCTAGACTTCGACTCCAAAGATATCAACGGTATGAACGCCGATAAAGGAGATGATCAAGAACCAGCACCTATAGGGCTCCAGAAAAACTCCTCATCATACGATGTATACATGGTCGACACACGCAATGAAAACGACAACGAGGACCAAAAGGATACGGCGAGGGACCGCTCCCCCGAAAAACAATCAAAGCGGCGGCGTAAGCGCAAGGCCAAGCCCCACCTCGACAAAAACCCAGCCATAGAGCAGGGTGACTCAACGGACGATGAACATGCCGTCGAGCATCCGTCCAAGCAGGGGGACAATCCGAACAACCAACCCCCGAGAAGGATAATAGCCTGGACGATCTCACACCAGACAAATTGCTGGAACATTAGAACCTCCACCAATGGCTCGTCGCCACCGCACGTAGCCTGAAAAAGCAGAAGCGGAGGCTCAGGACAGCAGAGGATGCACTCAGGATCAGATGGGGCAAGGTACTCAATACCGCGCACAAGTACGGCAATAGTCGCCACACAAAGAGCTATCCAAAGCGGAAACTACTACCAGAATTTGACGAAGAGGCCATAGAGCCCCCACAGTCAAAAAATAAGGACGCCACAAGGTCGGATAGGCGACCCTACGACCAATCTCACGCGTCAAAGGACGCCACACTCAATATAGCGCGCGATCCGTCCAAGACTGGCCCTACCAGATCCATCTATAGGCCAAGAAAGCAAGCTCCAATGAGTGATGCAACGCAAAAAATACCCGAAAATCGCGGCACGCGTAAATACAGAGGCGCCGCACACCCCCTATGTTTTCCTGATGAGGTGCTGGATCATGAATTCCCAGCCAGATTCAAGCCAGTGAACATAGAACCATACGACAGAACAACAGACCCTAGAGTCTGGATCGGGGACTACATCCTCCACATACACATGGCTAGAGGAGACGACCTCCACGCCATAAAATACTTACCCCTTAAGCTCAAAGGGCCAGCCCGGCATTGGCTTAAACGCCTTCCCGAAAACACCATGGGAAGTTGGGAAGTGCTTGAGGATGCTTTTCGGGCAAATTTTCAAGGGACCTAGGCCCGGCCCCCGGATGCAGATGATCTGAGTCATATAACTCAGCAGCACGGAGAGTCAGCCCGGAAACTCTGGAAGAGATTTCTTATCAAAAAGAGTCAGATAGTCGACTGTCCGGACGCAGAGGCCCTAGCAGCTTTCAAACATAGCGTCTGAGACGAATGGCTCGTCAGACACCTCGGCCAAGAAAAGCCACGAACAATGGCCGCGTTAACAAGCCTCATGACCCGCTTCTATGCAGGAGAGGATAGCTTATTAGCAAGAAGCAGCACCAGCGACCCGAATACGTCTGAACCCAGAGATGGGAACGGGAAACCACACCGTAACAAAGAACCGCGCCGGATAAAGGACAACAGCCCGAGGAGCACGGCAGTAAACGCCGGATTCAAAAGCTCTCGGTAAAATCAGAAAAAGCTGCCCCCCAAAGACGATAGGGACGAGCTATTCAACCTCAACAAAATATTGGACAAAAAATGTCAAATCCACAGCACTCCGGGGAGACCTGCAAACCATACCCACAGAGACTGTTAGGTCTTTAAGTAGTCCGGCAAGCTCAACGCCGAACACAAGGGGCTCAACACACCAAGCGAAGATGACGATGCACCCCACGAACAGAACACCGGAGAACAAAAGAAGTTCCCACAAGAAGTCAAGACAGTAAATCTACTTCATATGACAAAAGGGAAGAGCAGAACGGCACCTACAACGACACACGCTATACAGCCAGCCCCGGAGGGGCAACCACACTGGTTGTTACAACCAATCACCTTCGATCATTAGGATTACTCTAGAGGAGACCAGAACGCAGGCTGGACTGCCTTGGTCTTAAATCCAATCATTAATTGACTCCAATTTACAAACGCCCTTATGGACGGCGGCAACGACTTGAACCTGGTATATCCGGACACAGTCCGCAAACTCAGGGTAAACCCAGCCACAAACCACCTCGGTAACACTTCCTCTCAAGGAGTAACGCCAGGTTCGGATACTCCAAGTATGGGTTCCCTTACGTTAGAAGTCACGTTCGGATCACCCGACAACTTCCAAAGCGAAAAGCTAACATTTCACATCGCCCCATTCATAAGTCGCTATCAAGCGCTACTGGGACGTGAAGCTTTCGCCTGCTTTAACGCAATACCACACTACGCATCCCTTATACTTAAAATGCCCGGTCCAAAGGGCATCATTTCATTACGAGGGAACATAAATTGACCCCCAAAGTATGGCAGGGGTGCGGCTGCCTAGACAGCCGCCCACAAATCCAGCCCTACTATCCCAGACACGGCTAGACGAGTCTGGCGTCAACATGCTGAAATACCACATACCCTCGTGCAAGGGGCTCCGTGTGCTCACGCCCGGAGACAATACGGCCCAACTCTTGCTCTAACTATATTTTGTTTATTTCGATATAGATTTCTCGCATGCTTATTTTTTACTAAGTTCCTCTCTTTTGCAGACGAACATCGTGCTACGCCCTTCCAGGATACGGCACAACGGAGACACTTGCGCAGACGTGCAGCAGGGACCCGTTCCAAGGATTCTTTTCAGATTAAGACCCTGCGTAAACCTTTTTTACTGTCTCTTGTTGATAACATCCCCCGGTTTTCTCTGTAGCCGAGGAGGAGGCTGACGTCTTGGCATGTGGCCACGCCAGAATTTTTGCACATACCTGGACACTAGGGGATTTTTTACCAAGGGCTCTATTTTAGCCCATCTTCGTAAAGACCGAATACCTTAGGGAATGTTCGGCGTCGCGAGTTTGGCCTTATATGCATCAGCTCCGAATCATGTCTTTGGTCAAATGTTGGGTTTTCCCAGCTCCTGTGTTTTGCTGCCTTACGTTCCGTTATGTCGGCTAATGCGGCACCAGGAGAACTACTGCGATTGTGCCCCGGTTCGGCCGGGTGAGCACGTCAGTAGAGAAAGCCGAAAACTGACTGTCATGATATAGCGAGAGACTGGTCAACCACTCAATGACTTTCGGAATCTTTAGGATTCCCCCGCATTAACGAAGGGCCGCTTCCCGGTCAGGCACACTCGCACCCTGAATTCGGGCGAGCGCGGTGCCCCTAGGGGCTATTCAGTAGTCCCACTGTCAAACTCCTATGGCTAAGTGAAAGTGATAAAGCATTATAGTCCGGTTGCCTAGTTCGCCGCGCCACCACCTCCTTTGTAGAACCAAGACGTTGGATTAAGTGTGAAAAGGCGCCTTTTTGCAAACACCCCCGCATTCTATGTGTGGGGGCTGAAGCCAACGACTGCCATCTTTCAGGTTATATACAAATATATACATTAAACGGCCGCACAGGAGGCATCTTGATTCTTGCAAGCACAAGTATAAAAAAGCTTTTTTTTCATAAAAACACAATTCGTCTTACAAATAGTATAAGCTATTCGAAAAGAACATCCTTCGAGCATTGCGCCAGGAAGAACTTCCTCAAAATAGTGCTTGGCAGGTACTCGGCTTTCGTCTGAATCCTGGGACGCAACAATACTGGCCTTCATATCTGCCCAGTATGTCTTGACACGGGCAAGAGCCATCTGTGCACCCTCTATGCACGCCGAGCTCTTCATTGCATCAGCATGCGGCACCGAACCAAGGAATTGCTGCACTAAGCCAAAATAACTCTTTGGCTCCGGCTTCTCCGGCCAGAGACGACTCGCAACATACTTCATGGTGAGTCCGGATAATCTGTTCAGCTCCGCCCAGGCGGCTAAACGGTCGGATACTGACAGTGGACGTTCTGGATTGTGGTACTGCAACCAAAAAAGCTCTTCCAATTCATGGTCACCTCGGCTACGGAAGTGTTCGGTCGCGTCCGCCGCACTTGCGACCAAATCCATATAAGTGTTTTCCGAACTCCACTGCCGGTCTAATGGAGCATACTTGGGGTCTCCAGCCGTGATATCTCCGGCCTGACGTAGCTCCTCCTTCATCGCTCTCATGGCAGAGCGAGTATCCTTGGCTTCGGCAGTCATCTTTTCAAGGTCCTTCTGAGCCGCCCTATCTTCTCGTTCACGCAATCTACAGCGGTCGGTAGCGTCCTTCAATTTTATGGCCATCTCGGCCATTTCCTTTTTGTTCTGGCGGTGAGAAGCCTGTTCGGCTTTTAGCTCTCCAACCGCTTTAACGGCCGCCACATCACTCTTCCTTGCTTGCTCCTTTGCTCGCGCAAGTTCCGCCCGAAGGTTCTCCATGGCAGCAGCACCATCTACATCAAGTATATATAAGGCCCGATCATCAAGCTCCTATTACTGGGTGTCTTTTGAACATACCTTAAGCCTCGTCTAGCCGCTTATTTACAAGCGCGATGTCGGCATCGACCACGTCAAGTTGCCGCTTTAGTTCGGCAGATTCATCAGTCCGGCTAGCCACCGAGCGCCTCGCCACCTTCATGGAATAAGCGACATATTATACCTGGGATTATGATCCTCTATGCGCCATCATTCATGACGACACACAGAGTCTCAGGGGCTACCATTCATACAGTATGCGGCTCTACCAAAAGGTACACCTTTTACATACCTCAAAGCCTGTTAGCAAACTCCTGGCAGCTTCGTACAATCCGCTTTCTGCAGATGAAATCCTTCCAATCACCATATCCATCAACATACGGTGTTCTTCTGATATGGACGCCCTACTAAGCAAATCCTTCAGCCCCTCCGCCGGCGCACAAGAGGGTGTCGGACTAGTCTGACGACCTTTTCCAGGGTCCGGACTTGAAAAAACCCTCCGGGACGATACCTCGGGGTCGCCAGCCTCATGAGATGGTGGAACAAGGGGGGGCGTTTGGCTCTCTATCATCTCTGGACGAAGATCCCCTGAAGATGAGCTCTGCTGAGAAGGGTTGAGATCCGAACTGTGAGATAATGTTTCGGTTATTGTCCTCAGGAATAAAACATGAATGTGATTCATTATGGAACCCCTCCCTTCACTTATGCCTCGGGAGAGAGCGGGTCCCCTTTAGGGGGTGATTCGGCTGGGGCATTCTCCGGCGCCGAACCCTCTGATGAAGATTTATTTCCCTGTTTTGAGGTTATCACCTCCGGGTCTTCGGAGGAAGGCCTTTTCTTTCCCTGGTCGGGAGAATTTTCGATTCTTCCCTTCCTAATGGCCTCCTTCGGGGAGGCGGTAGCTCCTTGGTTCCCCCCTTTGCCTTCCACCAACGGCACGGCCTCCAACATCCTGGTTAGCATGGGATTCGGCACGGTCTCGGGCAGGGGGGCTGGACACCTGATAAGCTTCGCCTTCGCTATCCACTCCTGTTCAAAGGGCAACTCTGCTAAAGGGTAGATTTGATAAAAATATGGATGGTGTGTTCAAATACGGGGCTACTTACTTTAGCATCCGGGCGGTTGCAGCTTAGACCTGCGTCCTTGGACAAATCTGGACACCTTGCTTGTGATCCGAAGAACAATTTGTACATCTCCATGGGTGTCATTTCCATGAAATGTTGTAGAACTTGTGGTCCCTCCGAATTGAACTCCCACAGGCGGAGAGGTTGACGTTTGCAGGGCAGTGTGCGGTGAATCACCATGACTTGCGCCACTACGGTCAGATTGATATCTCTTTCTAGAAGATCTTGAATACGGCCCTGTAGCAGGGGCACATCTTTTGGCGGCCCCCAGATAAGTCCTTCATTAACCCATGACGCCAGCCGTGGTGGGGGACCCGAGCAAAAAGTAGGCGGTGCCACCCATGTGGTGCCCCTAGGGGCTGTGATGTAAAACCAGTCCCGTTGCCATAAGTCAAGCTCCTCTTGAAAAGAGCCTTCGGGCCATGGAGCGTCGTCCATCTTGCTTATTATAGCCCCTCCGCACTCAGCGTGCTGCCCCTCGATCAGTTTCGATTCCACTTTGAAAGTTTTAACCACAATCCAAAGTGAGGGGTGATATGGAGGAAGGCCTCGCACACGACAATGAATGATGAGATCTGGAGGATGGACTCCGGAGCTAGGTCGTGGAACTCCAGCCCGTAGTAAAACATAAGCCCCCTCACAAAGGGATCGATCGGGAAGCCAAGTCCCCGAAGGAAGTGAGATGCGAACACCACGCTTTCACCAAGCTGGGGGGCGGGAACAGCTTGCCCTTGAGTAGGCAGTCTATGCGAGATTTCGCCGGTTAGATACCTGGCATCTCTTAGCTTTCGCACATCTTCTTCCGTAATGGAGGAAGGCATCCACCGGCCTTGAGGGTCGGAGCCGGCCATCTTCGAAGGTCTGAAGCGCCTAAAACTAGAGCTTTGGGTGTTGGGACTCGAAGCGAGGGGCGGATTTGATTGGTTTAAGAATAAGGGAGCCGGGCCTTGGTTCCTTTATAAAGGAGGTGAATATGAAGGGCCCTCCCCGTAACCGTTTGAGACTCGCTTTTAATTAGGGAGTCATACCTAAGTCACGGTTGGGTTACCCACGCCCGTATTGATGAGAATCCCGGAATAAGGGGACATGATCTCTGCTTTGACAAGACATGCCAAGAAAACCGCCTCGCTAAACGCGCTGAGGTTGAACTATAAAATGAATAAAGAACCTGGCTGTGGCGTGATGTCATGCCATGGAATACGTCAGCAGATCCGATCGATACAAATATTATTCTCTCTACGAAGGAATGTGGGACTTATTTTGCAGAGCTGGACACTACCCAGGTGTGCAAACATCTTCTATGAAATATTCGGAGGAGGAACCCTCCTTGCAATGCCGAAGACAACTTGCGCACCGGACTCGTCGTCATTGAAGCCTGGTTCAGGGGCTACTGAGGGAGTCCTGGATTAGGGGGTGTCCGGATGGCCGGACTAAGACCTTTGGCCGGACTCCCGGACTATGAAGGTACAAGATTGAAGACTCCGTCCCATGTCCGTATGGGACTTTCCTTGGCGTGGAAGGCAAGCTTGGCGATACGATATGAATATCTCCTCCCAGTGTAACCGACTCTGTGTAACCCTAGCCCTCTCCAGTGTCTATATAAACCGGAGAGTTTTAGTCCATAGGACGAACAAAAATCATACCATAGGCTAGATTCTAGGGTTTAGCCACTCCGATCTGGTGGTAGATCCACTCTTGTACTACCCATATCATCAATATTAACCAAGCAGGAGTAGGGTTTTACCTCCATCGAGAGGGCCCGAACCTGGGTAAAAACATCGTGTCCCTTGTCTCCTATTACCATCCGCCTAGACGCACAGTTCGGGACCCCCTACCCGAGATCCGCCGGTTTTGACACCGACACTCGGGCTCGGCTGCCTCGGGTGTGGCCCCCGACTCGGCTGCTGCCTCGGGCTTGGCCCCCGACCGGCTGCCGCCCCGGGCGCACCCCCAATTGTCTCCGTCTCCTCCGATGATGATGGCTCCGGGCCTCCAGCGGTCGGTTCACCCCGGTCGGGAGTGGTGACTGAGGGAGTCCTGGATAAGGGGGTATCCGGACAGCCGGACTATATACTTTGGCCGGACTGTTGGACTATGAAGATACAAGATAGAAGACTTCGTCCCATGTCCGGATGGGACTCTCCTTGGCTTGGAAGGCAAGCTTGGCGATTCGGATATAGATCTCCTTCTCTGTAAACCGACCCTGTGTAACCCTAGCCCCCTCCAGTGTCTATATAAACCGGAGGGTTTAGTCCGTAGGACATAACAACAATCATACCATAGGCTAGCTTCTAGGGTTTAGCCTCTCTGATCTCGTAGTAGATCAACTCTTGTAATACTCATATCATCAAGATCAATCAAGCAGGAAGTAGGGTATTACGTCCATCGAGAGGGCCCGAACCTGGGTAAACATCGTGTCCCAGCCTCCTGTTACCATTAGCCTTAGACGCACAGTTCGGGACCCCCTACCGAGATCCACCGGTTTTTACACCGACATTGGTGCTTTCATTGAGAGTTCCTCTGTGTCGTCATTGTAAGGCTTGATGGCTTCTCCAACCATCAACAACTCCGTCCAGGGTGAGACCTTTCTCCCCGGACAGATTTTTGTGTTCGGCGGCTTCGCACTGTGGGCCAACTCGCCTGGCCATCTAGAGCAGATCGATAGCTACGCCCCTGGCCGTCAGGTCAGGTTCGGTGCCTAAACTACACTACCGATATTCGCAGAGATTCGATCTTCGACGGATTCATGCCCATGTCAGGAGCGCCGAACGATCTCCATGCACATGAATTAGATCTGCCGTTAGACAGTATTTAGAATATCGCACCTGCTACTACTCCGGACTTCGGTCCAGAGCAAGGTGTGCCTCCCGAGGACGGGTGGATGGACTTCGCCCCGGAAGCCGCACACCCATCGGTGTTAGGGCCGATCGCAGACTCCTCTCCCAGGGAAATATGTATCTCCGGGCCCCCGGACATGTGTCCGGGCGTGGGCCCCGAACCGCGGGCATCCGGGCCCACCGAGTCCGATTGGGCTCCAATAATGGAATTCACCGTCGCGGATATCTTCCAGCACTCCCCCTTCGGTGATGTGCTAAATTCATTAAAATCTCTCTCTTTATCAGGAGACTCTTGGCCAGACTGTATCTGGCCCGTGTGGGATCTGGAGGACGAAGAAAATTGCGACCCACCCACCACTCACTTTATAGCCACTGTCAATGATCTAACAGACATGCTTGACGTCGACTCTGACAACATCGATGGTATGGACGTCGATGTAGGGGAAGACCTGGAACCACCGCCCACAGGGTGCTAGACTGCCACTTCATCATACGACGTCTACATGGTGGATACGCCTAAAAGAGACAATGTCACGACCGGTTTTTTAATAAAATACTTATTAAGAAAATTGATCTCTTGATTCCAGTATAGGAAGAGTTATCCTTACTGGTAGAGAAATACTTGAATACAGAAGACCAGTAGCATCAAATATATTACAGGGTTGAGCTGAGGATGCTCAACAATTTATTACAAACACGCCAATATCATACATAAGGGCGGTTATGACACAGGGGTGTGGTGACATGCCACTAGCTCGAGGTAAAAGTGGTGGTGGATAACTTGACTCCTAACTGGCAGCTCATCGAGCGTCGAGGTGAGGCTCGAATTTATTTCTGGGGTAGCGGAAGCGGATATAATGCAGTGACCAAATCCAAGATCGCACGGGACTGACTGGGACTCCTCTAGGCGTCGGACTCGCTATCGAACTGTTCATCCATGAGATCGCCTTCATCAACATCTAGCCAAATCAACAAGCCAGGTGAGTACTTTGTAAGTACTCGCAAGACAGTTCGGACAAAAGATATAACAAATGCATGCATGAATGCGTCATGAGCAAAACTAATTATGCTCATCCAAATAATAAAAATGCATGACATGGTAAGTAAAACAAACAACTGAAAACCTATCGGGTGTCTGGAGCGACGCCTCGAAAGGTAAACAAATGAAAATCATGCCGCAGTCGGGCGTCTAGGCGACACCACATAAAGGGCTTATATTGAAAAGTAAAAGACAAGCGTGCCACAGTCGGACGGCTGAGCGACATCGCAGAAAGGGCTTATATCAAAAGTAAATAACAAGCGTGCCACAGTCGGGCGTCTGAGCGACATCACAGAAAGGGCTTTTATTGAAAATAAATAACAAGCGTGCCACAGTAGGACGTCTGAGCGACATCACAGAAAGGGCTTATATCAAAAGTAAATAACAAGCGTGCCACAGTCGGACGTCTGAGCGACGTCACAGAAAGGGCTTTTATTGAAAATAAATAACAAGCGTGCCACAGTCGGACGTCTGAGTGACATCACGGAAAGGGCTTATATCAAAAGTAAATAACAAGCGTGCCACAGTCGGACGTTTGAGCGACGTCACAGAAAGGGCTTATATTAAAAATAAATAACAGGTTAGTCCATCCACAAGAATAAACTGTTAACCTGACTTAACACTCATGTGGTTCACCAGAGTTTGTCACTGAGACTGACATTTGACGAGATAAGATGATCACTGTACTTGGACATGTACAAGATGATTCAAAGGATTTTTGACTCTGCAGAGTCTGTACTAACTGCCCACAGCCAACGGATTTCCGTAGTCACAAAGGACTAGTCCCGTTTACGGTATTTCAGTAGAAACACATCCAAATAGTACACACCCATTCCACCTCACGATGCCAGGAATCACCCTTGACAAGGTCCAAGAAAAACTTTGAGACGGGGAGGTCACAACATCGAATATCATGGGATCAAATTTCTATACGCGCGCTCTAAGGGGTGCCCCCCTCTCGGTCCCAACCGGAAACACCCATGCCCCCTGACCGGATGACGGGCTTTAATCCAGGGCCATGGAACCCTCATCCTGGCCTCTCTATTTGGTGTGTACCAGGAAAACGGTTTGCAACTTACTAAGCCATATTGCTTGCGGAAAACATATGGTAGCATAGGGAAGGAAATGAATTGGAATGTGACTTGATTCACGTTGACACTGAAGTCAAATAGACTGGCATAAGACTGGCATGCCACAACACTGCCATCTTACCCATTCTCATGCCATCACATGGCCATGCAAACTTATATCCAACAACATATGGATTTCTGAAACTCCCTTGCCTTATCTTTGCATGAAATATGACATTTTACGAAGTGCTCATAAACATGCCATGAACATACTAAAATGCAGACATGCAACAACCACTCATCATATCAAAAGTTCAAACATGCTTGCCTCGTTCGGAGTAGTCGGAGTCTAACTTGGTGAAGTTCGCGGCTCCGTCACCTCCTCTGGTATCTACGGTAATAGAAAAATACGTACGTAACGTAAATACCGTGAGTGCACAGAAAAGTGTTCCAAATAATTTTCAAATAAATATGAAAAAAAACTACGCAGAAAAATAAAGATGAGAGAAAAAGAATCATTCAAAACCCCTTTTCTGTTTAAAAATTATAAGTGTTTTGGTCCAAGGACCTCTTTGTAATGAAACAGATACTTCCCAGGGGGCTAAGCAGAAAAGTCCAGAAAACAATTCAAACTCGAAAGCGCATTTTGCCAGAATACGCTTTCAGGAAACGGTTCGTTTAAAAAAAATGAGAGACTGATAGGCGGGTCCCGAGAGCTGCGGTGGTCGCCGGCGGTGATCCACGGCGAGGCAAGGGGATCGGGTGGTACCTCCGTGCTCAGTGCATCATTCCGCGTCGGTGGGTGGTGGTGGTGGTCGCCGGCGAGCACTGTGTCGATGGCGGCCCTGGCTCCGGCGGACGGTGGTTCGGGAGGGGTTGGCTCTCACCGGAGAGTGCTGCGAAGGGCAAATTGAAGTGGGGGTTAGTCTTCTGGGTGCTCGAGGGGGTTGCAGATGAGGTTTGGGTGCCGGGGATGGCCTCACCGGAGCGAATCAAGGTGGAGGCCGAGGCGGAACGGGGCGATCGGAGTTGGGGGAGGAGACCTCCTCGAGGTCCTCCTAGTGGCCTGGTGGAGTGTTGGGGAGGCGCAGGGATGGTCCGTGCTCGAGGGCGAGCTCGGGGCCCCTTTTTATAGGCGACCCGAGGTGATGGCCGTGAACGAAGTTCTCCGGCGAAGGTTACGGCGGCGCAGGGCTTGGTCGGGGTGGTTTAGCGTTTGAGCTTCAACGTGGAGGTCTAGTGGCTCCATTTAGGCACTAAACGCGCTTGGACGAGAAGCTTTGGGGGTGGTTCGACGGAACAGGGCGGCGCGGGCCCGTCGGCGGCAGAGGGCGTGCCCTGTGCTTGTTGGGCCACGGTGATGGTGCCGCGGGAGTGCGCTGGCATGCATGAGCCACGCGGAGGGCTAGGGAACGATGGGCGGCGACAGGTGGCGTGGCGAGCTGGCTCGGGCCTTCGCTGGCCACCATGGGTGGCGCAGCCACCGTAGAAACCGCCAACACCGGCGAGGCTCGCCGCCACCGACGCCTGCATCCGTCCAAGGGGGCGTGCGGCGCTCTGGCCAGTGAGGAGAGGCCGTGCGCAACGCGCCAGGGCGCACTGTTGACAGGTGTCCGATCTCTGACGACACTAAACTTCTGAATCTCTGAATTTCTCTGAAAGTGCAAAGTAACAGTGCAGGCCAGGTGTTTGACAGAATGATGTTGGCATGTGGCGATTTTTCCTTGAGCTGATTTTTGGTGGAGTGGCCTCTCATTGCAACTGGGGGTTGCCTGAATTTTGGTGGAATTTTTGGAGAAGTGGAGATATGAATTTCACCAAATTTGACAAATCTGGTCCAAACATGCAGAAGCTGAAACTTAAAAATTTTGAAAAGAAGAAGAGTGGATCTTGATGGTTCTAGGTTGTGGGTGCTAGGGACTATCCAGAGGAGTTGATTTGAGATCAAAGTTCAAAGGCATTAAGGTACTTGCTTTGCAAATCACCTGAGCTCAAAATAAAGGACATAATTGTTCTGGGGAAAGAAATAAATGAAATAAAATCCACAAATGAGTTGGACTTGTTGGGACAGAATATTTGGATTGTCCCAAAGTTAAAGGAGGGGTTTTGGGAGAATTTTACAACAAGAGGCATGGTAAAAACAAGAATGGATCAAAACCAAAGAATAGCCCAAAACCAAAAAGGTTTCTTTTTAGAGGAAACTAAATCCAAGAAATGCTTTTGAGAAGGAAAAACTCATAAGAGAGGTTTTTAAGAAGGGTTTAAATGACCTTCTTCAACCCAAGCAAGGCTCTTGCTGAAAACAAAAACAACAAAATTTTTGGAGTGTCACAGACAATGGTGACAAAAAGGACACAACGGAGGATAAACCCCCCGGACAAAAGCAAAAACGAGGGCACAGGCGCCACTCTAAGTCCAGTCACAGTAAAAATAGCGATAACAACACAAAACAGGATGACACTCCGGTTGACTCCGAAGGAAACAATGACCATAGCGACCCAACGATGGAGCAGGACAAGCCAGGTCACGCCGAACACATCCCGGACCAGACACCCGATCACAGCAATCCAGAAGGCCGAACTCGTCACATTACCTCCAAAGAGGAGGACAGTCCGGTTGACGATGCATTCATCATCCCGCAAAAGTGTCTGGAACAAGATAACCTCCGCAGAAAGCTCCTGGCCACGGCGAGGAGCTTGAAGAAGCAGAAGCAAAGGCTTAAAACCGCGCAAGATACGCTTAACCGAAGATGGAATAAGGTGCTGGACACCGAAGGAAAATGTGGCGGCGATCGCCAGACGAAGAGCTACCCGAAGCGCAAACTGCTACCCGAATTCAACAACGAAGCCGCAACGCCCATTCCACCAAAAAAAATACGGCCACTAGGCCAGACCAACCACCTCATGGCCGCGGTAGAGCAGCCACCAATACCACACACTATTTACGAGAGATCCTGGACAAAAGGGCCAGTGCGGCCAGATCCATCTACGGGTCCAGAGGACGTGCTCCGACACGGGATTATGGTCACCACAATGACCATACTGATCAAATACTAGTCCGGAATCAACACCGGGAGCAACAACAGCCGACAGCATGCAGCGACAAAGCTAGATACAAAGGGGCTGCGCACCCCCTGTGCTTCATCGATGAGGTGCTGGATCATGAATTTCCACAGGGATTCAAACCCGTGAATATAGAGTCATACGACAGAACGACGAACCCTGGGGTCTGGATTGAAGATTTTATCCTTCACATACACATGGCTCGTGGGGATGACCTCCACGCCATCAAATACCTCCCCCTCATGTTAAAAGGACCAGCTCATCATTGGCTTAAAAGCCTCCCCGAAAACTCAATTGGAAGTTGGGAGGAACTTGAGGATGCTTTCAGGGCCAACTTTCAAGGAACCTATGTTTGGCCTCTGGACGCGGACGACTTAAGTCACATAATACAGCAGCCCAGAAAGTCAGCCCGCAAGCTTTGGAACAGATTCCTCACTAAGAAGAATCAAATTGTCGATTGTCCGGATGCCGAAGCCTTAGAGGCCTTCAAACACAGTATCCGAGATGAGTGGCTTGCCAGACACCTCGGCCAAGAAAAGCCGAGAACGATGGCAGCCTTAACAAGCCTCATGACCCAATTTTGTGCGGGCGAGTACAGCTGGTTGGCCCGTAGAGGCACCAGCGACCCGGGCACATCCGAAATTTGAGACGGCAACGGGAAGCCACGACACACTAAGCACAAGCGTCGGAGTGGTTATAGTCCGGATAACATGGCGGTCAACACCGGATTCAGGGGCCCTCGACACGTACAAGGAAAGAAGCCATTGAAAGACAGTAAAGAGGGGCCATCTGGCCTGAACAAAGTCCTGGACAGATTGTGCCAAATCCATGGTACCTGTGAAAAACCTGCAAATCATACCCACAGAGAATGTTGGGTCTTCAAGCAGGCTGGCAAATTAAACGTTGAACACAAGGGAAGCGAAACACCAAGCGAAGATGAGCGCGAACCTCGCCAGCCGAACACCGGGGGCCAGAAAAAATTCCCAGCGGAAGTCAAAATAGTAAACATGGTACACGTAACTCACGTAGGGTTCGTAGCCCCCCAATTCAATCCCTGGGCGACTTGCTCGATCACTTTTGATCACAGGGACTACCCGGCCAATATCCGGCATGGAGGATCGCCTGCATTGGTGCTCGACCCGATAATTGATGGATACCATCTTACGCGCGTCCTAATGGATGGCGGCAGCAGTCTTAATCTGATATATCAAAATACCATCCACAAGATGGGGGTAGACCCATCCAAAATAAGTCAAAATAAGGCCACCTTCAATGGAGTAATTCCAGGCTTAGTAGCCCACTGCTAGGGCTCCCTCGTATTAGAAGTGACATTCGGTTCTCCCGACAACTTCAGAAGTGAGAACCTACTTTTCAACATCGCCCCTTTCAGCAACGATTATCATGCATTGCTTGGAAGAACGGACTTCGCTTGTTTTAACGCAATACCGAACTATGCCTGCCTTAAACTCAATATGCCCGGTCCACGAGGCATCATCACGGTTAATGGAAAGACAGAGCAGTATGCGGCAGTTCCTGCTGCTGGACTCTAGGCGGCCTCTCCCACCGGAACGCATGACCGGTCGTCAAGACCACGGACACGGTTAGACGAGTCCAGTACACCATTTTTCACAATGGCTTGGATAAACCTGAGCTAGGCGCTGTACATGTGTCCCTATAAATAATACGAGGGGCTGCAAACATGTAATAAAAGCCCACAATTCGGCTTGCCTCGTTAACAGGCCGGATCTCAGACATTCCTCAATCATAACTAACTTTTCGAACACTTTTTTTTCTTTCGTTCCTACAGACACTACCAGTGCGACACCCTTCTAGGATACGGCACAACGGAGACACATGCTCAGGCATGCAGCAGGGCCCCGCCCACAAGTTTCTCTTTAGATTAAGCCCCTGCGTAAACCTTCTTTACTGTCTCTTGTTGCTCGACATCCCATGGGTATTACATAAACCTATAAGGGATACTGGCGTTATAGGTTTTTTGCCACGACATATCAATGCTCGTACCTGGAATCACAGGGTCAAGGGCGTTATTCAGCCCAATATATGTTATAAAGTCCGAATACCTTCGGGAGTGTTCAGCGTCATGAGTTTGGCCTTATATGCATCAGCTCCGAATCATGTCTTTGGTCAAATGTTGGGTTAGCCCGGCTCCTGGGTTTGCTGCCTTACGTTCCATTCTATCCGCTAAGGTGGCCAAAGGAGAACTACTGCGATTGTGCCCTGGTTATTCCGGATGAGCACCTCGGTAGAGAAAGCCAAAAACTGACTGTCATGATACAGCGGGAGACTGGTCAACCACTCGAGGACACATCGGAATCTATAGGATTCCTCAACATTAACGAACGACCGGTCTACCAGTCAAGTACACGCACCATATCCAGACGTTCGCGGAAGTACCAGGGGCTACATAGTAGCCCCACCTTTCAAACTCCTATGGCTAAGTGAAAAGTGTTACAACTATATAGTCCGGTTCCCTGGTTTGACGTGCGATCACCTCCTTAACGGACCAAGATGTTGGATCAAGTGTGTTCACGCATATTTTCTCGAACACCCCCGGATTATGTGCGTGGGGGCCGAAGCCAATGACCGCTAACTTTCACGTAGGTGCATACATAAACAGCCGCACAGGAGACATTATAATACTTTCAGGCAAAAAGTATAAAAAACAGCCTCTATAATCAAACATATAATTGTTTACACTTAATAGAATCGTCACTCAAACACGAAATTCTTTGAGCACGGTGCCTCTATTCTACGGGCACCTTCTATGACCTGCTCAAAATAGTGCTCCGCTTGGTCTTGGCTTCCTACCGGACCCTGGGTTGCAATATTGGTGGCCTCCATATCCGCCCAGTATGTTTTCACACGGGCAAGAGCCATCCGCGCACCCTCTATGCATGCCGATCTCTACATGGCATCTATCTGCGCTCTGGCGCCAAATAATTGTTGCACCAAACCAAAGTAACTGTCCGGCTTCGGCCCCTTTGGCCACAGATGGTCTATCACAGACCTCATTGCAAGGCCGGACAGCCTATGGAGCTCGTCTATAGCGGCCATCTTCTCACTCAAGGGTAAGGAGCGCACTGGGGCATTAAATTGCAACCAGAACAGTCTTTCTATTTTATTATCTTCATGATCCTTGAACAACTTGGTTGCATCAACCGCACTCTTTGCCAAGTCCGCATACTCATCTGCAGCACTCCATAGCTTATCCAATGTAGCATACTTTGGATCTAAAAACTTCATCCGCAACAAATAAGGATTTCCAGCCGCGATTTCCCCGGCTTGTCGAAGTTCCTCCCGCGCGTCTCTAATCTGAGAGCGCGTCTCTTTAGCCGAGTCCAGCACCTTCTTCAAGTCAGCCGCCTTTTCCTGATTCTCTTTCTCGAGAAGCTCATACCGGCCGGCGGCGTCCCTTAGCTCCACAGCCATCTCGGCTATATTTTCTTTGTTTCGGAGATGAGCGGCCTGTTCGGCTTTCAATACTTCGGCTGCCTTTAGAGCAGTCGCATTGCTAACCCGGGCTTGTTCCTTGGCTAGGGCAAGCTCCGCCCTCAGGGCCTCAACGGCAGCAGCTCCGCCTGCAACTACATCACATCACATTAATATTACAACCTTCTTGCAATTTCCCAAAATAGATGTGGATATAGGAAAGCATACTCTGTGACTCCTCGAGTCGCTTGTTCACAAGCGTGACGTCGGCCTCCACCACGTCAATCTGCCGCCTCAATTTGGCGCGTTCAGCGGCCTGGTCTATTGCCGAACCCTTAGCAACCTGCACATCAATACAAAGTGCGATCATTATCTGGGATTGTGATCCTCCATTTTCTGCCATGGGCTAGCATCCACAGTCTCAGGGGCTACTATCTATACAGAGCGCATGTATCGCGTGCGGTACAACTAAAAGCTGCGCAATTTTGCGGCTTACCTCAAAGCCTTTGAGCAGGCTCCTGAAAGCTTCATTTAAACCGCTTGTGGCGGAGGATATTTTCTCCAACACCGTACCCATTAGTGTATGATGATCCTCCAAGAGAGCAGCTGACTCCAGGAGGCCCGTCAGCGTGTTCGGCCGGACACCGGACTCTTCCGGACCCTTTTCATTGTCCGCCACGGGAGCCGAACGCGCTAGGCTCGGGGCGGCCGAAGTGTTAGCTTCCGGCCCCATTGGATCTGTACTCCTCCGTGACGATACCTCACGATCGCCCACTTCACGGGGCGGAGAGGCAGGTGGGGTTTCACTCTCCATCATCTCCGGAAGAAGATCCCCCGAGGACGAGCCCTGTTGAGATGAACTGCTGACCGGACTACAAAAAATAGGTCCTGGTTATTACTCTCAGAGGAAAAAGCAATAACTTCCTTGTTTAATTTAACTTACAGCTCGGAGGAGGGCTGGCCCATTTGCGGGCACAGTGCGGTGAGGACGCCCTTCGGGGCAGGGCCCTTTGGTGAAGTTCTCTTCCCTAGTTTAGGCGCCCCCGTCTCCAAATCTTTGGAGGCGGCCCTCTTCGTCCCGCGGGGGGAGGAAACCTCAGATTCGCCTCCTCGATTCTCCTTCTCCGTGGAGACATTAATTCCCCCGGTTCGGATGCACAATGTGTGAGGCCCACTCTTGGCCTCGCCACTCTTCCCTGCAGCTTTCTCTGGTGGCACTTGACTTAGTGTCTGTTTAAGAATGTTGTCCATTGCCGGACCGGGCGAGCCCTCGGGAAGCGGGGATGGACACCTGATCCTCTCCGCCTTACTAAGCCAATCCTAGTTGCGGACAGTATTCAGAACAATGCTATGACAAATATAATCAAAGTGTTCGGTTATAGGGTTACTTACTTGGGTATCTAGGCGATTGCAGCTCAGGCCCGCATCCTCGGTGGTGTCCGGACACTTTATTCATGGTCCGAAGAACAACTTATACATACCTTCAGGCATCATGCCGAAGAAATGCTGAATGGTCCGCGGACCTTCTGGATTGAATTCCCACATCCAGAGAGGCTGACATTTGCACGGCAGGATCCGCTGAACTAGCATTACTTGGATTATTTTGACAAGACTAATGTCCCTCTCGAGGAGCTCCCGAATGCGGCTTTGTAGCATTGGTACATCATTCGCAGGCCCCCAGTTTAGTCCCACATTGGCCCATGATGCCAGTTGAGGTGGAGGGCCGGAGCGGAAGGCGGGCGCGGCCGCCCACTTTGAGCCTCGAGGAGCTGTGACATAGAACCACCTTCGTTTCCATAAATCAGATACCTCCAGGAAGGAGCCTTCGGGCCACGGGGCATCGACGTTCCTGCTTATTATGGCGCCTCCGCACTCTCCGTGTCGCCCCTTAATCATCTTCGGCTTCACATTGAAAGTCTTGAGCCATAAGCCGAAGTGGGGGTGATGTGGAGGAAGGCTTCACACACAACGATAAACGACGAGATGTGGAGGATGGAATCTGGAGCTAGATCGTTGAAATCTAGCCCGTAGTAGAACATGAGCCCCCTCACGAAGGGGTCAAGAGTAAGGCCCAAGCCCCGGAGGAAGTGGGATACAAATACAACGCTCTCATTGGTCTCGGGAGTGGCGATAACCTGTTCGAGTGCAGGAAGCCTGTGCTTGACATCGGCGGCCAAATACCCAGCCTTCCTGAGCTTCGCAATATCCTCATGTGTGATAGAGGAAGCCATCCATTGGCCTTGATGGTCGGATCCAGACATGATCGAAGATCCGGGGTGCTTAGGCTCGAGCTTTGGGTGTTGGAACTCAGGGTGCGAGATGTGCGAGTGTGGAGATAGAAGGATAGGCCTCAACTCCTTTATAAAGGGGGGAAGAATATCAAGCATCCCCGAACATGGTCGTTCGGGACTTGCCTAAAAACACGGGGTCATGCCAACAGGCACGGTTGGATTACCCATACCCGTATTGATGAGAATCCCATAGTAAGGGGGACACGATCTCTGCTCTGACAGGACGTGCCAAGAAAACGGTTTGAATAAAAACCGGACCGTGGCGTGATGTCACACAATGAAGAGTTGTCAGCAGATTAGATTCATGGATTATTATTCTCTCTACAATGGTATATGGAATTTGTCTTGCGTAGCCGGACACGGTCCTTGTGTTCGGAATTTATCTTGAAGTATTTGGAGATGGAACCCGCCTCGCAATGCCGAAGACAATCTACACGCCAGACTCATCGTAATTGAAGCCTGGTTCAGGGGCTACTGAGGGAGTCTTGGATAAAGGGGTATCCGGACAGCCGGACTATATACTTTGGCCGGACTGTTGGACTATGAAGATACAAGATAGAAGACTTCGTCCCGTGTCCGGATGGGACTCTCCTTGGCGTGGAAGGCAAGCTTGGCGATCTGGATATAGATCTCCTTCTCTGTAAACCGACCCTGTGTAACCCTAGCCCCCTCCGATGTCTATATAAACTGGAGGGTTTAGTCCGTAGGACATAACTACAATCATACCGTAGGCTAGCTTCTAGGGTTTAGCCTATCTGATCTCGTGGTAGATCAACTCTTGTAATACTCATATCATCAAGATCAATCAAGCAGCAAGTAGGGTATTACCTCCATCAAGAGGGCCCAAACCTGGGTAAACATCGTGTCCCCAGCCTCCTTCTACTATTAGCCTTAGACACACAGTTCGGGACCCCCTACCCGAGATCCACCGGTTTTGACACCGACAATGACTAGGGCTCACACTGGGACCTTCCATCCGAGCATGCGCCACACCTCCGATGAGTATGCCTGTGCCGCTGCGACCTCGACACCATCCCCTCTGCCTTCCTCCGCTTGTGCAGGCCTTCAGGATCCGAACTGGCTTGTTGCAATGCGCGAGGAGTTCAACGCCCTTCAGTGCAAACGTACGTGGCAGCTTGTTCCACGTCCCCCTCATGCCAATGTTATCACTGGCAAGTGGGTGTTCCGGCATAAGACACGCCCCAACGGTTCTCTCGAGCGCTACAAGGCGTGCTGGGTGGTGCGTGGCTTTCGACATCGCACCGAGGTGGACTTCACCGACACCTTTGCCCCGGTTGTCAAACCGAGCACGATTCATACCGTGCTCCAGTTGGCGGTCTCATGTGCTTGGCCCGTTCACGAGCTGGACGTGTCCAATGCCTTCCTGCATGGTCACCTTGATGAGCAGGTATTCTGTCAGCAGTCCACTGGTTTCATTAACGCCGCGCATCCAGACTATGTGTGCTTGCTCTCCCATTCTCTCTATGGGTTGAACCAAGAACCCCGGGCATGGTACCAACGGATTGCGGCCATCCTTTAGCAACTGGGGTTGTGGTCCACCCATTCCAACGCCTCCCTGTTTGTGTATTATCATGCAAGTGCATCTAGTGCCCCTTAGTGATTTTGGTGTATTGAAGACTTATATGTTAAGGGAATAATATGTTTGTGAGTGTACACATGCTCTATAAGTCGATGAGGAGTTTGATATTTACAATGAAAGTCGACCCCTAAAAATGTATGTCTTCAGCTGAAGACTTTGGTTCTCTTGAAGATTTTGAAAGTAAAGAAATTGGTGTGACCTTGAAGACTTGGATATTCATGCAACGATTATAAAGCGTGAAGACTTTTGTTTTCATAGTTTCATTTTCTCTTTCTTAAGTCATAGGAAACACCATACTATTAAAGGGAGTTGAGGTAATACTAAGGAAACTGATTTCCAAGTGATGTTCATCTCAAAATCCTACACCTACCCAATCATTTCGAGTGACGCCATTGGAAATTTGATATCAGTTCAGTAAATTTCTTCAGTGACAAAGACGAAGATCTTCTGGTCTCTGAGGAATTTGTTCTGTCTGAGGAGTTAGGAATTCGCCAGTGTGGATTGCCACATAGTGAGGAACATGATATCCCTAAGGAATTTGAACCTCATATTTCCGACCGTTGCTGTGCTATGTGATACGTATCCGTCGTATCTACTTTTCCAAACACTTTTGCCCTTGTTTTGGACTCTAACTTGCGTGATTTGAATGGAACTAACCCGTACTGACGCTGTTTTTAGCAGAACTATCATGGTGTTATTTTTGTGCAGAAGTAAAAGTTCTCGGAATGGCCTTAAAATCCACGGAGCAACTTTTCAGAATTAATAAAAAATACTGGCAAAATAATTAGCGTCAGGGGGGCCACACCCTGTCCATAAGGGTGGGGTGCGCCCCTGCCTCGTGGGCCCCCTGGACGTCCACCAACCTCAACTCCAACCCCATATATTGGCTTTCGCGAAGAAAAAAATCAGAGAGAAAGTTTCATCGCGTTTTACGATATAGAGTCGCCGCCAAGCCCTAATCTCTCTCGGGAGGGCTGATCTGAAGTCCGTTCGGGGCTCCGGAGAAGGGGATTTGTCACCGTCATCATCATCAACCATCCTACATCACCAATTTCATGATGCTCACCGCCGTGCGTGAGTAATTTCATCATAGGCTTGCTAGACGATGGTGGGTTGGATGAGATTTACCATGTAATCGAGTTAGTTTTGTTAGGGGTTGATCCCTAGTATCCACTATGTTCTGAGATTGATGTTGCTATGACTTTGCTATGCCTAATGTGTGTCACTAGGGCCCGAGTGCCATGATTTCAGATTTGAACCTATTATGTTTTCATGAATATATGTGAGTTCTTGATCCTATCTTGCAAGTCTATAGTCACCTATTATGTGTTATAATACGTCAACCCCGAAGTGACAATAATCGGGATACTTCTCAGTGATGACCGTAGTTTGCGGAGTTCATGTATTCACTATGTGTTAATGCTTTGGTCCGGTACTCTATTAAAAGGAGGCCTTAATATCTCTTAGTTTCCATTAGGACCCCGCTGCCACGGGAGGGTAGGACAAAATATGTCATGCAAGTTCTTTTCCATAAGCACGTATGACTATATTCAGAATACATGCCTACATTACATTGATGAACTGGATGCATTAGACAGTTAGTGATACTTGTGGTATCCTCAGATGAGGAATTTGTGACCACAGAGACACTTGAAGAAATTGAAGCAATAGAAGCATTTGAACATTGAGATGAAGAATTAGCAGATTCATGCTCAATGCATTTCAGACATGGTGGAATAAATTCTTTCTAAGAGGAACTGGTCTGTTATGCAAGCAATGAATCGTTTTCCTTCTAAAGATCTTCATAACTCACTTTTAACTTCTCAAGATCTAGCTTTCTCTGAAGAAATTCATAAAAAAGCTTCTCATGATCAGATAAGAGAGTGTTATGATGACTTTCAAAGTTTTCAAACTTAGACTGAAGTCTCTGAAGATTATCAGTCAAAGTCTTAGTTCGATTCAATTCCTCACCCAATAGGTCATCGCTTTCGTGTAGCAGATTTTGAATCTTTTCCAAAGCCTTTTGTTGATTTAACAGCAATTTTAGCAAATTTGGAATGGCTAGGTTTGAGATTATCATCAGATTCATCCTCACTGGATTCAGAGGGGGGATGTTTGAGTACCTTGGCACATTTTTCCATTAAGCAATAGGTGGGAGCATAGTCATCGATGCTTTTGTCAGCAGAGTTGGGGAGGTCATTTTCTTCAGTGTTGAAGATGGACTTGCTAACGTAAGCAGTAGCGAGGGCTAGGCTCGCCACACCAGAGTCTGTCTCCTCAGATTCCTCCTCTTCCACATTTTCCTCAGATTCTGTTTCAGAGTCCATTTCCTTAACAATAATTGCCCGTGCCTTCTTGGAACTGCTCTTCTTGTGCGATGAAGACTTTAAAGATTTTGATGATGAGGACTTTGAAGATTTCTTCTTCTTCTTTGAGTCATTAGAATCGGCATCTTTGTACTTCTTCTTCTTTGATTCCTTTTCCCACAGAGGACAATCAGACATGTAGTGACCAAGTTTCTTGCATTTGTGGCAAGTTCTCTTTTTGTAGTCACAAGATGAGGAATCATCACTTCTTGAAGACTTTCCAAAGTGATCACGGCGAGAGAACTTTTGGAATTTATTCACGAACATTGCTAGCTCCTGGCTAAGTTCTTTAGAAGGCTGCTACAAGAATCTTCACCTTCAGATTCAGAGACTGCATTGGCTTTCAGCGCACGTGATCTTCCAAAGCTCGGTCCATAGAAGCCTCTCTTCTCAGCAAGCTAGAACTCATGAGTGTTTAGCCTCTCTAGGATATCAGCAGGATCTAGAGACTTATAATCAACTCGCTCTTGAATCATCAGTGCAAGAGTGCCGAGTGAGGAATCAAGTATTCTCAGCAATTTCTTCACAACCTCATGGTCGGTGATGTCAGTGGCACCAAGTGCTTGAAGCTCATTTGAGATGTCAGTGAGGCGATCGAAGGTTTGCTGAACATTTTCATTGTCGAGTCTTTTGAAGAGATTGACGAGATTGCGAAGAACATCAACTCGGGAGTCACGTTGAGTGGAGACTCCTTCGCTGACCTTGGACAGCATGTCCCAAATCAGCTTAGCAGTTTCCAAAGCACTCACTCTGCCGTACCGTCCTTTGCTCAGATGGCCATATATGATATTCTTTGCTTGAGAATCGAGTTGCTTGAATCTCTTCACATTAACAACATTCATCGACAGAGTGACTGAGGGAACACCATTTTCCACAACATACCAGAGATCGTTATCAATTGCCTCAAGATACATGTGCATCTTGTTCTTATAGTAGGGGTAGTCCGTCCCATCGAAGGTAGGACACCCAGCCGAGACCTTGATCATTCCTGCAGTCGACATAACTAAAACTCCAGGTGGTTAAACCAAAATCACACAGAACAAGGGAGTACCTTGCTCTAATACCATTTGAAAGTGTGTGTTATATCGACTAGAGGGGGTGAATAGGCGATTTTTACAAAATCATCACTGAGGAATTTCTAGGTGAAGAGATTCCTAAGCAACGACACACTAGCAGCGGAATAAGTACTCAGGTATAAACAGAAAAGAGCAACAGCATAGTCATCATGATGAAATGAAAACAAGCACAGAGTACAGATAGCGTGATAACAGGATAAGCAGGCTGAAGACTATGTGACTGAAGAATTAGGAATGAGGAATTAGCAAAAATATCCAGTCAAAGTCTTCAAATAGTGATGATTAGGTCCATTAACACATGCATGAGGAAATGAAAGGGTCGAGGAAATAGAACCAGTTGGCTTGGTGAAGACAATGATTTGTTAGACCAGTTCCAACTGTTGTGACAGTTGTACGTCTGGTTGGAGCGGCTGAGTATTTGAACTCGAGGAAGCAGTCCCCCGGACACACAGTCATCACCATATTCTCCTATAGCTAAAGTCACACAGACCTCGCCCAACACTCGTTTTAAGTCTTCAGGTGACTTCCAAACCTTCACAGACTTGGTCACTTGGTGATCCACAATTCCTCTTGGATGCTCAGGCCATGATGTCTAACTGTCCGGAGGATACACAGTCCTCAAAGGTAACAAGCATCGGTTCCACATAGGAACAATCTCTTCAGTGATGCTCAATCACTTTGGGTTTGTAGGTGTTTGGGTTTGGGTTTTGGGTTTTCCTCACTTGATGATTTTCGCTCAAAGTCCTCGGAGGATGGGATGCTCTCAATGACAAGTGTCAGTTTCTCTCGGAGCAGCCAACTAGCTAGTGGTTGTAGGGGGCGGCTATTTATAGCCTAGGGAGTAGCCTGACATGATAAGACATAAATGCCCTTCAATGATATGAGCGTTAGGTGGGTAGATATTTTTTACAGCTGGCGCATAGTGATAACCCACAAGTATAGGGGATCGCAACAGTTTTCGAGGGTAGAGTATTCAACACAAATTTATTGATTCGACACAAGGGGAGCTAAAGACTATTCTCAAGTATTAGTAGTTGAGTTGTCAATTCAACCACACCTGGATAACTTAGTATCCGCAGCAAAGTATTTAGTAGCAAAGTGGTATGGAAGTAATGGTAACAGTAGCAAAAGTAACAGTAGCAGTTTTGTAGTAATGGTAACAGCAGCAACGGTAAACTAGATAAGCAAAGCACAATATGTGAAAAGCTCATAGGCATTGGATTAGTGATGGATGATTATGTTGGATGTGATTCCTCATGTAATAGTTATAACATAGGGTGACACAGAACTAGCGCCAGTTCATCAATGTAATGTAGGCATGTATTCCGAATATAGTCATATGTGCTTATGGAGAAGAACTTGCATGACATCTTTTGTCCTACCCTCCCGTGGCAGCGGGGTCCTAATGGAAACTAAGGGATATTAAGGCCTCCTTTTAATAGAGTACCAGACCAACGCATTAACACATAGTGAATACATGAACTCCTCAAACTACGGTCATCACCGAGAAATATCCCGATTATTGTCACTTCGGGGTTGTCAGGTCATAACACATAATAGGTGACTATAGACTTGCAATATAGGATCAAGAAATCACATATATTCATGAAAACATAATAGGTTCAGATCTGAAATCATGGCACTCGGGCCCTAGTGACAAGCATTAAGCATAGCAAAGTCATAGCAACATCAATCTCAGAACATAGTGGATACTAGGGATCAAACCCTACCAAACTAACTCGATTACATGGTAAATCTCATCAAACCCATCACCATCCAGCAAGCCTACGATGGAATTACTCACGCACGGTGGTGAGCATCATGAAATTGGTGATGGAGGATGGTTGATAATGACGACGGCGATGAATCCCCCTCTCCGGAGCCCCGAACTGACTCCAGATCCGCCCTCCCGAGAGAGATTAGGGCTTGGCGGTGACTCTGTATCGTAAAACTTGATAAAACTTTCTCTCTGGGTTTTTTCCTCACGAAAGCCAATATATGGGGTTGGAGTTGAGGTCGGTGGACGTCCAGGGGGCCCACTGTCAGTGTCAAACCGGCGAAACTCGGGTAGGGGGTCCCGAACTGTGCGTCTAAGGCTAATGGTAACAGGAGGCGGGGGACACAATGTTTACCCAGGTTCAGGCCCTCTCGATAGAGGCAATACCCTACTTCCTGCTTGATTGATCTTGATGATATGAGTATTACAAGAGTTGATCTACCACGAGATCGTAGAGGCTAAACCCTAGAAGCTGGCCTATGATTATGATTGTTCTTGTCCTATGGACTAAACCCTCCGGTTTATATAGACACCGGAGGGGGTTAGGGTTACACAAAGTCGGTTACAGAGAAGGAGATCTACATATCCGAATCGCCAAGCTTGCCTTCCACGCAACGGAGAGTCCTACCCAGACACGGGACAAAGTCTTCAATCTTGTATCTTCATAGTCCAACAGTCCGGCCAAAGTATATAGTCCGGCTGTCCGAGGACCACCTAATCCAGGACTCCCTCACCCACGAGGCAGGGGCGCGCCCTAGGGGAGGGGGCGCGCCCCCCCACCCTCGTGGACAGGGTGTGGGCCCCCTGACGCTAATTCTTTCACCAGTATTTCTTATTAATTTTGAAAAGTTGCTCCGTGGATTTTCAGGTCATTCCAAGAACTTTTATTTCTGCACAAAAATAACACCATGGCAGTTCATCTGAAAACAGCGTAAGTCCGGGTTAGTTCCATTCAAATCATGCAAGTTAGAGTCCAAAACAAGGGCAAAAGTGTTTGGAGAAGTAGATACGACGGAGACGTATCAACTCCCCCAAGCTTAAACATTTGCTTGTCCTCAAGCAATTCAGTTGACAAACTGAAAGTGATAAACAAAAACTTTTACAAACTCTGTTTGCTCTTGTTGTTGCAAATATGTGAAGCCAGCATTCAAGTTTTCAGCAAAGATTGTGAACTAACCATATTCACAATAACACTTAGGTCTCATGTTTACTCATATCAATGGCATAATCAACTAGCGAGCAATAATAATAAAACTCGGATGACAACACTTTCTCAAAACAATCATAATATGATATAACAAGATGGTATCTCGCTAGCCCTTTCTGAGACTGCAAAACATAAATGCAGAGCACCTTTAAATATCAAGGACTGACTAAACATTGTAATTCATGGTAAAAGAGATCCAGTCATAGTCATACCCAATATAAACTAATAGTGATGCATGCAAATGACAACGGTGCTCTCCAGCGGGTGCTTTTTAATAAGAGGGTGATGACTCAACATAAAAGTAAATAGATAGGACCTTCGCAGAGGGAAGTAGGGATTTGTAGAGGTGCCAGAGCTCGATTTTGAAATAGAGATGAATAACATTTTGAGCGGTATACTTTCACTTTCAACATAATAACTATGAGATCTCGATATCTTCCGTGCTACACACATTATAGGCGGTTCCCAAACAGAATGGTAAAGTTTATACTCCCCCACCACCAACAAGCATCAAACCATGGCTTGCCCGAAATAATGGGTGCCTCCAACTAGCAACAATCCTGGGGGAGTTTTGTTTAATTATTTTGATTTGATTTGAGCATGGGACTGGGCATCCCGATTACCAGCCATTTTCTCGTGAATGAGAAGCGGAGTCCAGTCCTCTTGAGAATAACCCACCAAAGTATATAGTCTGGCTGTCCGAGGACCCCCTAATCCAGGACTCCCTTGGTAGCCTCTTAACCAGGCTTCAATGACGATGAGTCTGGCGCGCAGATTATCTTCGGCATTGCAAGGCAGGTTCCTTCTCTGAATACTCCATAGAAGATCTTCGATATGAGGATCGTGTCCGGCTCTGCAAAATAATTTCCACTTACCACCGTAGAGAGCACAATATTCCACAAATCTAATCTGCTGACAACTTTTCATAGCGTGACATCATGCCGCGGCCTGGTTATTACGAGCCATTTTTCCCAGCCTGCCACTACACGTATTGCGAGGCGGTTTTATTGGCACGTCTTGTCGAAGCAGAGATCGTGTTCCCCTTATCACATGATTCACATCAATACGGGTGTGGGTAACCCAACCGCACCTCTTAGTATGACTCCTCGATTTTAGGCATTCCAAACGGTCATGCGGAGGACGCTTGATATTCACCCCCTTTATAAAGGGACCAAGGCATGTCCTTTTCTTCCCACGCTCGATCCTTCCCCCACCTCGAGTTCCAACACCCAAAGCTCGGGCTTAAGCGCTTCGGACCTTCAATCATGTACGGATCCAACCTTCAAGGTCGGTGGATGGCCTCCTCTCTCACAGAGGAGGACATCAAGAAGCTCAGGGAGGCCAGGTATCTGACCGCCGAAATCCTGCATAAGCTACCTGCTCAAGGGCAGGTCATCCCCACTCCCGAACCGAATGAGAGCGTCGTATTTGTTTCCCACTTCCTCCGAGGGCTAGGCTTTAGTCTTGATCCCTTTGTTAGAGGGCTCATGTTCTATTACGGGCTAGATTTTCATGATCCAGCTCCAGATTCTATCCTTCACATCTCGTCGTTTATCGTCGTGTGTGAAGCCTTCCTCCACATCACCCCACACTTCGGCCTATGGCTCAAGACCTTCAATATAAAGCCGAAGATGATCGATGGGCGACACATGGAGTGCGGAGGCACTATCATAAGCAAAGGCGCCAATGCCCTATGGCCAAAGGGGTCCTTTCCGGAGGTGTCCGACTTATGGAAACGGGAGTGGTTCTATATCACAGCTCCCCGAGGCACAAAGCGAGCGGCCGCCCCTGCCTTCCGCTCGGGCCCTCCGCCTCAACTGGCGTCATGGGTCAACAAGGGACTGGACTGGGGGCCAGCTAATGATGTACCGGCATTGCAAAGCCGCATTCGGGATCTTCTCAAGAGGGATGTCAGTCTTGTCAAGGTAATGCAAGTAATGCTAGTTCGCCGGGTCCTGCCGTGCCAACGTCGATGTCTCCGTAGCGGGAGTTCAACCCAAAAGGACCGTGAACTATTCAACAATTCTTCGGCATGACGCTCGAAGGGATGTATAGATTGTTCTTTGGATCACGAATAAAGTGTCCGTACACCATCGACGATGCGGGTCTCAACTGCAACCATCCAGATACCCAAGTAAGTAACTCCGCGACCGAACATGCCGTCTTTATATCTGACACAACATCAATCTGAAAAATTGCTCTTGGCCAGGACTGGATAAGAAAGGCGGAGAGGATCAGGTGTTTGGCCCCTCTTCCCGAAGGCTTGCTAGATCCTGTACTAACCAGGATGCTTGAGCGTGCACCCTATCAAGTGCCATCAGGAGAAGAAGAAGGGAGGAATAGAGAAGCCGAGAGCGGGCTTCATACATTACACATCCAAACTTGGGGAGTTAATGTCTCCACGAAGGAGGATAGTCGGGGAGGTGAATCTAAAATCCCCTCCCCCCATGGGAAGAAATGGGCCGCCTCCGAAGACTTGGAAGTGGAGGTTTCGAAACGAGGGAAGAAACCCTCAGCAGGGGGCCCTACCCCAGAGGGCGTCCTTACCGCACAGCGCCCGCAAGCGGGCTAGCCCTCCACTGAGCTATAAGTGAATCAAAAGTACTTTGGTAACTATGTCCTGATTTATCTCTGAGAATACTAACCAAGACCTATCTCTTGCAGTCCGGCTCGTAGCCCTTCTCAACAGAGTTCGTCTTTGGGGGATCTTCTTCCGGAGATGATGGAGAGAGAAACACCTCCTCCTGCCTCCCCGCCCCATGGGGCGGACGATCCCGAGGTGTCGTCACGGAGGATTTCAATCGATCTGTCAAGGCCAGAAGTTAACGCTTCAGCTGCCAGACACTAGAAGTATTTGGCTCCCAAGGAGAGCAACAGGAAGAGTCTCGGATTGTCCGGCACACAGCCGGACACCCTGACGGGTCTTCTGGAGCGAGCAGCTATCTCAGAGTCGCATCGTACTTTAATGGGTACGGTGTTTGAGAGGATTTCATCCGCCAAAAGCGGGTTGAATGAAGCTTTTACGAGCCCGCTCAAAGGCTTTGAGGTACACAAAGTAATATGTATATTTTCGGTTGTACCGCACACGCTAGGTGTGCTCCGTATAGATAGTTGCTCCTGAGACTCTTGTTGCCATCCCGAGACGGCAAACAGATGATCATACTCCCAGGTAATGATCGCGCTGCGTTATGTGCAGGCAGCTGAGGGTCCGACGGCTGACCGGACTGCTGATTTTTCCGAACTGAGGCGGCAGCTTGACGTGCCGGATGCCGACATCGCGCTTGTGAACAAGCGGCTTGATGAGGCACAGGGTATGTATTTTCGGATTGTCAGCCAATATTAAGAGGAGCTTGATGCTAGTGTCTATAATATGATGTGGCTGCAGATGGACCTGCTGCCGTGGAGACCCTTCAGGCGGAACTTGCCCTAGCCAAGGAACAAGCCAGGATAAGTGATGTGGCCGCCCTAAAGGCGGCCGAAGAGTTAAGAGCCAAGTGGGCTGCTCATCGCCAGAGCGAAGATAAAATAGCCAAGATGGCTGTTGTGCTGAAAGATGTCGCCGGACGATATGAGCTCCTTGAAAAGGAAAGCCAAGCAAAACCGGCTGACCTAAAAAAAGCCTTGGAAGCAGCCAAGGAAACCCGCTCTGAAATTAGACGGATAAGGGAGGAGATTCGTGAAGCCGGAGATATCACGGCTGTTAGGCCCTTTTTGTTGCGGATGAAGTTCGGAGATCCGAAGTATGCTCCTCTGGATCAGTTATGGAGTGCTGCAGACGCGTATGTGGACCGGGCAAAGAGTACCACTGATGCGACTGAGTTTTTCAAATATCAGAAAGATCATGAGGTGGAAAGGTTGTTCTGGTCGCAGTTCAGTTCCCTGACGCGTCCGCTACCGTTCAATGAAAAGATGGCCGCATGGGCCGAGCTCCATAGGTTGTTCGGGATTGCTATGAGATCTGTCGTGGATCATCTTTGGCCGAAGGGACCAAGGCTGGACAATTATTTTGGTTTAGCGCAACAATTCTTTTGTGATGTGTCGTATATCAACGCTATGAAGAGGTCGGCGTGCATAGCGGGTGCGCGGATGGCTCTTGCCCGTGTTAAAACATATTGGGCAGGGACGGAGGCCACCGGTATTGCAACCCGGGGTCCGGCGGGAGGCCAGGACCTGGCCGAGCTCTATTTTGAAGAAGTCCTAGAAGGCGCCCGTTTAATAGAGGCTTAGTGCTCGAAGAGTACCATGTTCGAGTGACATGTATCTCAATTGTAAAAACAATGCTATTTTGATTATAAAGGTTGTGTTTATACTTTTTCCCGAAAGTATTATAATGCCTCCTGTGCGGCCGTTTATGTATGTATATAACCTGAAAGTTTGCAGTCGTCGGCTTCAGCCCCCACGCATATAATGCAGGGGTGTTCGAAAAAGGCGTGTAATCACACTTGATCTAACATCTTGGTCCATTAAGGAGGTGATAGCGCGGCAAACTAGGAAATCGGACTATATAGCTTTAACACTTTCACTTAGCCATAGGAGTTTGATGGTGGGGCTACTATATAGCCCCTGGTACTTCCGCGTTCATCCGAATATGGTGCGCGTACGTACATGACCAGAAAACCGGTCCTTTGTTAATGCAGAGGAATCACAAAGATTCCGTTGAGTCATCGAGTGGTTGACCAGTCTCGTGCTATATCATGACAGTCAGTTTTCGGCTTTCTCTACTGAGGTGCTCATCCGGATGAACCAGGGCACAATCGCAGTAGTTCTCCCGGTGCCACCTTAGCCGACAGAGCGGAACATAAGGTTGCAGAACACGGGAGTCGGGCAAACCCAACTATTGACCCAAGACATGATTCGGAGCTGATGCATATAGGGCCAAACTCACGACGCTGAACACTCCCTAAGGTATTCGGACTTTATAACATATACTGAGCTGAGTAACGCCCTCGATAATGAGCCCTAAATTTCCAAATACATGCATAGGTCTGGCGTGCCGATAACGCCAGCATCCCTCTCAGTTGCGTTGAGTGCCCGGAGGGTGTGAAGCAACAAGAGACATTAAAAAGGTTTATGTAGGGTCTTAATCTAAAAAGAAACCTTTGAGCGGGGCCCTGCTGCACGTCTGCGCCTTTGTCTCTGTTGTGCCGTAGCCTGGAAGGGTGTAGCACGATGATCATCTGTAACAAAGAAAAACCCATGTGAAAGAATGCGTGCACAAAGTTGGTTATTCTTAATGAACCATGAAAATGCAATCTATTATTGTATTAATAGGGTCAAGCCAAACTATGGGCCTTTTTACATGCGGGCAGCCCCTAGTACCACCTATGGGGGTATGTCCATCGACCCAAGCTCAGGTTTATCTGAGCTACTATGACTAGTGGTGCGCCGGACTCGTCTAACCATGTCCGCGGTCTTGACGACCGATCATTTATTTTGGTTGGAGAGGCCGTTCAGTGTTCGGCTGCTAGAGCCGCCACATATTCTTCCGCACGTAATGAATGCTCTGTATTTCCGCTAACTGTGATGACGCCGCGTCGACCGGGCATCTTAAGTTTAAGATAAGCATAATGTGGTACTGCATTGAAACGAGCGAAGGCCGTTCTTCCAAGTAGTGCGTGATAGCTGCTTCGGAATGCAGCGATGTCGAAGGTTAATTATTCGCTTTGGAAGTTGTCTGGAGAATCGAATACAACCTCTAGTACTAGAGAGTCCGTGCTGCGGGCCTCTACGCCTGGTATTACTCCTTTAAAGGTATGTTACCTTGGAAAATTCTTGACGGGTCTATCCCCATTTTGCAGATAGTGTAATGATATATCAGGTTTAGACTAGTGTCACCGTCCATAAGGACTCGGGTGAGGTGGTATCCGTCAATTATTGGGTCGAGCACCAAGGCAGTCAATCCTCCATGCTGGATACTAGTCGGATGATCCCTGCGATCGAAAGTGATCGGGAAGGCCGACCAAGGGTTGAATTTGGGGGTGAAGGGCTCTACAGTGTATACGTCTCAGAGTGCGCGCTTGTGCCTCCTCTTTGGTATGTGAGTTGCGTAAATCATGTTCACTGTTTTGACCTCTGGTGGAAAAAATTTCTGTCCCCCAGTGTTCGGCTGGCGAGGATCATCTTCGTCTTCACTTGGTGTCTCCCTCCCCTTGTGTTCGGCGTTTAGTTTGTTGGCCTGCTTGAAGACCCAGCATTCTCTGTTGGTGTGATTTGCAGGATTTTCGGGGGTGCCATGAATCTGACATAATCTGTCTAGAATCTTGTTTAGGTTGGACGGTCCATATCTGTTGCCTTTAAATGGTTTTTTATATTGACCGGGTCAGGAGCCCCTGAATCTGGTGTTGACCGCCGTGTTGTCTGGGCTGTTTTCATTATTTCGACGCTTGTTTTTATTGCGTCGTGGCTTCCCGTTGCCATCCCTGACTTCAGATGTGCCTGGGTCGCTAGTGCCACTGCGGGCCAACCAGCTGTCCTCGCCCATGCAGAAGCGGGTCATAAGGCTTGTTAGGGCTGCCATTGTCCTCGGCTTTTCTTGGCCCAGGTTTCTGGCGAGCCATTCGTCTCGGATACTGTGCTTGAAAGCCGCTAAGGCCTCGGCATCCGGGCAGTCAACGATTTGATTCTTCTTAGTGAGAAATCTATTCCAAAGCTTACGGGCCGACTCTCTGGGTTGTTGGATTATGTGACTTCAATCTTCTGCATCCGGAGGTCGGACATAGGTCCCTTGAAAATTGGCCCTGAAAGCATCCTCAAGTTCCTGCCAGCTTCCAATTGAGTTTTCGGGGAGGCTTTTCAACCAACGCCAAGCAGGTCCTTTCAACTTGAGGGGCAGGTATTTAATGGCGTGGAGATCATCTCCGCGAGCCATGTGGATGTGAAGGATAAAGTCCTCAATCTAGACCCCAGGGTCTGTCATTCCGTCGTATGCCTCTATATTCATGGGTTTAAATCCCTCTGGAAATTCATTATCCAGCACCTCATCGGTGAAGGACAGGGGGTGTGCGGCACCCCTGTATTTGGATGTGTCATGGCATCCTGTCGATGGTTGTTGTGTTCGGTGTTGATTCCGAGCTGGTATTCGATCGGTATGATCGTTTTGGTGGCTGTGATCCTGTACCGGAGCACGCTTTCTAGATTCATAGATGGACCTGGACACACCGGCCTTTTTTTGTCCAGAAGCTCACGTAAATCGTGTGCTGACTTATGTGCGGCATCATTAGCTGCCCTGTCGCGGCAACGGGGTGGTCAGTATGGCTGGTCGGCCGTATTATTTTCTGGCTGAATGGGCTCTATAGCCTCGTCGTCGAATTCGGGCAGAAGCTTGCGCCTTGGGTAGCTCTTTGTATGGCGATCGCCGCCGTGTTTTTCTTCAATATCGAGCACTTTGTTCCATCTGCGGTTGAGTGTATCCTGCGCGGCCTTAAGCCTTTGCTTCTGCTTCTTCAAGCTCCTCGCGGTGGCAATAAGCCTTCTATAGAGGTTCTCTTGTTCCAAGTGTTTTTTTGGGATGATGAGTGCATCGTCGTCCGGACTGTTCTCCTCTCCGGAGACATATTGATGAGTTTTACCCTCGGGATCGCCGTCATCGGACATTGGCTCCGGACTATGTTCACCGTCCCGTGGTGCATCCAGCTCCATCACTAGGTCCATGGGGTCGTCGTTTCCTTTGGAGTCGACCGGGGTGTTATTCTTTCTTGTGCTGTTATTGCTGTTTTTGCTGAGGCGGGATTTAGAGCGGCGCCTATGTCGTCGCTTTGGTTTCTGCTCGAGGGGATTATCCTTCGTTGCATCCTTTCGTTCATCATCGTTGTTTTCTTTGGGTGTATCCACCATATATATATCGTATGATGAGGTGGCTGTCCAGCGCCCCATAGGCAGTGGTTCCTGTTCATCTCCAGCATCGCCGTCCATACCGTCGATTTCTTCGGAGTCGAAGTCGAGCGTCTCGGTTAAGTCATCGACGGTGGCTATTAAGTGGGTGGGGGTGAGGAACGAATTTCCGCTTCCCACTCAAGCCGGACATAGTTCGGCCAAGAGTCTCCTGATAAAGAGAGAGACCTCAATGAGTTTAGCACGTCACCCAAGGGTGAGTGCTGAAAGATATCCATGGAGGTAAACTCCGTGATTGGTGCCCGGTCAGATTCGATAGGCACGGACGCACGCGGTTCAGAACCTACGACCGGAGACGAGTCCAAGGGTCCGATGACACGGATCTCTTTGGAGGTGAAGTCTGTGTTTGGCTCCAGCGCCGATGAATGTGTGGCCTCCCTGGCGGGGTCCATCCACCCGTCCTCGGATGGCGTGATCTGCTCCAGATTAAGGGCCAGGGCAGCCGCAGGTGCGATCTCCCGAACACCGTCCGATGGCAGATCTAAGTCATGCCCGTCATGACTGTTCAGCGCTCCTGACATGGGCGGTAGTGTAGTTCAAGTTTCCAAACCTGACCTGATGGCCAGGGGCGTAGCTGTCGATCTGCCCCAGACGGCCAAGCAAGTTGGCCTGTAGTACGAAGCCGCTGAATACGAAGATCTATCCGGGGAGGAAAACCTCACCCTAGACCGCATCATTGCTGATGATTGAAGGAGCCATCAAGCCTTATCGCGACGACACAGTGGAACTCTCAATGAAAGCACCAATGTCGGTGTCAAAACTGGCGGATCTCGGGTAGGGGGTCCCGAACTGTGCGTCTAAGGCTAATGGTAACAGGAGGCGGGGGACATAATGTTTACCCAGGTTCGGGCCCTCTCGATGGAGTTAATAACCTAGTTCCTGCTTGATTGATCTTGATGATATGAGTATTACAAGAGTTGATCAACCATGAGATCGTAGAGGCTAAACCCTAGAAGCTAGCCTATGATTATGATTGTTCTTCTCCTACGGACTAAACCCTCTAGTTTATATAGACACCGGAGGGGGCTAGGGTTACATAGAGTCGGTTACAGAGAAGGAGATCTACATATCCAAATCGCCAAGCTTGCCTTCCACACAAAGGAGAGTCCCACCCGGACACGGGACGGAGTCTTCAATCTTGTATCTTCATAGTCCAACAGTCCGGCCAAAGTATATAGTCCGGCTGTCCGAGGACCTCCTAATCCAGGACTCCCTCACCCACAAGGCAGGGGCGTGCCCCCCACCCTTGTGGACAGGGTGTGGGCCCCCTGATGCTAATTCTTTCACCAGTATTTTTTATTAATTTTGAAAAGTTGCTCCGTGGATTTTCAGGTCATTCCGAGAACTTTTATTTCTGCACAAAAATAACACCATGGCAGTACATCTGAAAACAACGTAAGTCCGGGTTAGTTCCATTCAAATCATGCAAGTTAGAGTCCAAAACAAGAGAAAAAGTGTTTGGAAAAGTAGATACGACGGAGACGTATCAACTCCCCCAAGCTTTAACCTTTGCTTGTCCTCAAGCAATTCAGTTGAAAAATTGAAAGTGATAAAGAAAATCTTTTACAAACTCTGTTTGCTCTTGTTGTTGCAAATATGTAAAGCCAGCATTCAAGTTTGCAGCAAAGATTATGAACTAACCATATTCACAATAACACTTAGGTCTCATGTTTACTCATATCAATGGCATAATCAACTAGCGAGCAATAATAATAAAACTCGGATGACAACACTTTCTCAAAACAATCATAATATGATATAACAAGATGGTATCTCGCTAGCCCTTTCTAAGACTGCAAAACATAAATGCAGAGCACCTTTAAAGATCAAGGACTGACTAAACATTGTAATTCATGGTAAAAGAGATCCAGTCACAGTCATACCCAATATAAACTAATAGTAATGCATGCAAATGACAGCGGTGCTCTCCAGCGGGTGCTTTTTAATAAGAGGGTGATGACTCAACATAAAAGTAAATAGATAGGCCCTTCGCAGAGGGAAGCAGGGATTTGTAGAGGTGCCAGAGCTCGATTTTGACATAGAGATGAATAACATTTTGAGTGGTATACTTTCACTTTCAACATAACAACTATGAGATCTCAATATCTTCCATGCTACACACATTATAGGCGGTTCCCAAACAGAATGGTAAAGTTTATACTCCCCTACCACCAACAAGCATCAATCCATGGCTTGCCCGAAACAACGGGTGCCTCCAACTAGCAACAATCCGGGGGGGTTTTGTTCAATTATTTTGATTTGATTTGAGCATGGGAGTGGGCATCCCGGTTACCAGCCATTTTCGCGTGAATGAGGAGCGGAGTCCACTCCTCTTGAGAATAACCCACCTAGCATGGAAGATACACACATCCCTAGTTGATACATGAGTTGCTCGAGCATACAAAACAGAATTTCATTTGAAGGTTTGGAGTTTGGCACATACAACTTTACTTGGAACGGCAGGTAGATACCGCATATAGGAAGGTATGGTGGACTCATATGGAATAACTTTAGGGTTTATGGAGCTCGGATGCACAAGCTGTATTCCCGCTTAGTACAGGTGAAGGCTAGCAAGAGACTGGGAAGCGACCAACTGAGAGAGCGATAACAGTCATGAACATGCATTAAAATTAATCAACACTGAGTGCAAGCATGAGTAGGATATAATCCACCATGAACATAATATCGTGAAGGCTATGTTGATTTTGTTTCAACTACATGCGTGCATGTGCCAAGTCCAGTCACTCGAATCATTCAAAGGAGGATACCACCCTTCATACCACATCACAACCATTTTAATAGCATGTTGGCACGCAAGGTAAACCATTATAAGCTCCTAGCTAATTAAGCATGGCATAAGCAACTATAATATCATTGTCATTGCAAACATGTTTATTCATAATAGGCTGAATCAGGAACGATGAACTAATCATATTTACAAAAACAAGAGAGGTCGAGTTCATACCAACTTCTCTCACCTCAATCAGTCTGTCATATATCGTCATTATTTCCTTTCACTTGCACGACCGAACGGTATGTATAATAATAATAGTGCATGTGCATTGGACTAAGCTGGAATCTGCAAGCATTCAATTCAAGGGAGAAGACAAGGTAATATGGTCTCTTGGTTAAATCAACAATCAAGCATATTGGAGCCACTAAACATTTTCATTATGGTCTTGTCCTCTCAACCCCCAAAGGAAAGAAAAGAAATAAAACTATTTACACAGGAAAGCTCCCAACAAGCAAAAAAAGAACGGGAAATCTTTTTGGGTTTTCTTTTAGTTACTACTACAAACATGGAAAGTAAACTAACTAAACTTTTTTTGGGGTTTTTTGTTTTTCTTAAGGTTTATCAAACACTGAAGAAGAAAGCTAGAAAAATAAATTAAACTAGCATGGATAGTGCAATGAAAAAGTATGAGCACCGATAACTAGAATGAGTGTGAACATGAATGTAATGTCGGTGAGAAATACGTACTCCCCCAAGCTTAGACTTTTGGGCTAAGTTGGTCTATGCCCATGGATCATGGCTACTCTCTCCGGTGTACTGAGGAGTGTCATCATATTGCCACTGGCTCACGATCTCTTCCAGATCCCACTGATAAGATGATGGACGATAAGGGTCAAGTGGCGGTTCTGGCTCGGGCTTTGGGGCTGATGTCTGGCCCCGGTACGCGTAAACGGCCGTCGGCAAGACGAGGTAATGGCCTGTAGTTAAATCAAACAAAGAGGGCGTAGGCAGGATAATAGTCTCACTATGTTTCTTATTAAATCTCGAATTATACAATAGTCTCACTATCATCATTATTAACAATAAACTCATGTGCTACCATGCTCTTATAATCTAGAAAAGTAGGGGGCAGCAGCTTTTCCTCTTTCTCAAAATGCCTAATGGGTATCCTGAAATGTTTAGCAAGGCTTGCAGCATAGACACCTCCAAAGATGGGGCCCTTTGTACGGTTCAGGCTTAATCATTTAGCAATAATAGCACCCATACTAATAGAGTTATCACGAAATAAAGCATGGAACAAAATAATAATATCAGGAACACTAAGGTTTCCACAGTTTCCGTGACCAATTAAGCATCGACTAGCAAATATGGCAAAGTAGCGTAAAACAGGAAAATGTATGCTAGTAATTCTTGCATCGGAAACCTTCCTCGTTTCCCCTATGGTAATGGTATCAATAAATCCATCCACATCTTTATGATGTGGTTCCTCTAAGCTGCCCCCAAAAGGTATCTTGCAAACTGTGCAAAATTCATATAGTGACATCTCCCTAGCCACATCATATAAATGAAACGCTACTGTAGGAGGTGATTTCTTAGGATAAAAGTAGAAGTTTTGCTTGAAAGTATTGGTGAGTAAGAGATATTGTTCGATCCGGTCGGGAAGGAAGTCGGTGAGGCCCGCATTATCAGCCAAAGAATAAAAGTCTTTATAAATCTCGGCTGCTCTCAAGAAATCATCACAAGGCCATTCACACGGCCGTACTTCCACCACACGGGGGAGATTATACTTGGCCTTTTCATTCTCCTTGGCCTGTTTCTCCTTAGAACCTTGGCTAGAAGAGCCCCTCAAAAATCTCTTAATCATTTCCTGAAAATTTCTGAAATTTTTAGTAACTCAAAATAAAAGTGAATCAAACTCAACAAAACTGATAGCAACTACTCCCACAAGTGCCTAGAGCCTATTTCATGCATTAGAATTACTTGGGACCATATAAATTTGACATGCAAGCTCAAGAACAGGTTCACTTAGGCAGCAAAAATTTGCAAAAGCACTAGAACAAAAACTAATTGGACCATTGGAGGAGTCACATACCAAGGAACAATCTCCCAAAGCAGTTTTGTGAATGGAGCTTTGAGCAAGGAGATCGAAAATGGCAGCAAAGTGAGCTAGAACTCGTGCTTGAGCTGGATGGTGATTCTTTTGGGAGGAAGATGAAGTGTGTGGGCGCAGGAATAAGTGGAGGGGAGCCACCATGGGCCCACGAGGCAGGGGGCACGCTATGTAGGGGTGGGCGCGCCCTAGACCCTTGTGGCCAGGTGCTTGTTCCCCCTGTTGTGTTCTCAGTGCCAGATAGTCTCAAATATTCTAGAAAAAACATATTAAATTGGCAGGGCATTTGGAGAACTTTTATTTTTGGGATAATTTTTATTGCATGGGTAACTCAGAAAACAGATAGAAAAATACTATTTTTACTTTATTTAATCTAAATAACGTAAAGTAGAAGAGGGTATAGAAGGTTGTGCCTTCTAATTTCATCCATCTGATGCTCATCAACAGGAATCCACTAACAAGGTTGATCAAGTCTTGTTAACAAACTCATTCCGAATAACATGGAACCAGAGGAATTTCGAATAACACTAGGTTACCTCAATGGGATATGCACATCCCCAATAATAAGAATATCATATTTCTTCTTGACAGTAGGAAGAGGGAATTCAAAACCTCCAATAATAATTGTTGGAATTTTTCCAATAGAATTGACGCTATGAACTTGAGGTTGTTTCCTCGGAAAGTGTATCGTATGCTCATTACCATTAACATGAAAAGTGGCATTGCCTTTATTGCAATCAATAACAGCCCCTACAGTATTCAAAAAGGGTCTACCAAGGATAATCGACATACTATCGTCCTCGGGAATATCAAGAATAACAAAGTCCGTTAAGATAGCGACGTTTGCAACCACAACAGGCACATCCTCACAAATACCGACAGGTATAGCAGTTGATTTATCAGCCATTTGCAAAGATATTTTAGTAGGTGTCAACTTACTCAATTCAAGTCTACGATATAAAGAGAGAGGCATAACACTAACACCGGCTCCAAGATGACATAAAGCAGTTTTAACATAGTTTCTTTTAATGGAGCAAGGTATAGTTGGTACTCCTGGATCTCCAAGTTTCTTTGGTATTCCACCCTTAAAAGTGTAATTAGCAAGAATGGTGGAAATTTCAGCTTCCAGTATCTTTCTTTTGTTTGTAATAATATCGTTCATGTACTTAGCATAAGGGTTTACTTTAAGCATATAAGTTAAGCGCATACGTAAGAAGATAGGTCTAATCATTTCGGCAAAGCGCTCAAAATCCTCATCATCTTTTTTCTTGGATGGCTTAGGAGGAAAAGGCATGGGTTTCTAAACCCATGACTCATTTTTGTAGGCGAGCGGGTTAGCGAAGAGGCTTAGGGATAAGAGAGTGTCGGTGCGTATGTAGCCTTCATTCTACTACGCTACACAAAGTCACTTAGCTCGACGTTAATTAAGTTCTCTTTCTTTACCGTGCTTCCTAGCAACAAAGTATCTCTTATCATAACATTGATTCTTTGATTGTGGGTTATCAAGAGCAACAGCAGGTTCAATCTCTACATCATTATCATTGCTAGGTTGAGCATCAACATGAACGTTATCATTAACATTATCACTAGGTTCATGTTCATCACAAGATTGTGTTTTAGCATCAGAAATAGAAATATCATTAGGATTCTCAGGTGTGTCTTCAACAGGTTCACTAGAAGCATGCAAAGTCCTATCATTTTTCTTTTTCTTCCTTTTAGAAGGACTAGGTGCATCTAAATTATTTCTCTGAGAATCTTGCTCAATTCTCTTAGGGTGGCCTTCAGGATACAAAGGTTCCTGAGTCATTTTACCAGTTCTAGTAGCCACTCTAACAGCAAAGTCATGTTTATTATTTAATTCATCGAGGAAATCACTTTGAGATTTAAGTACTTGTTCTGCTTGAGTGGTAACCATAGAAGCACATTTGCTAATGACTTTAAGTTCACCTTTAACTCTATCCATATAATCACTCAAGTGTGCAATCATGTAAGCATTACTCTTTAATTCTCTACCAACATAAGCATTGAAGTTTTCTGCCTAGCCATAAAGTCATCAAATTCATCCAAACATTGGCTAGGAAACTTAGTAGACGGAATTTCAACCTTATCATATCTATAGAGAGAATTTACCTTTACTACTTGTGTCGGGTTATCAAGACCATGTGTTTCTTCAATAGGTGGTATATTAAGACCATGTATTTCTTAAATAGGAGGTAAATTCTTAACATCTTCAGCTCTAATACCTTTTCCTTTCATAGATTTCTTTGCCTCTTGCATATCTTCAGGACTGAGAAATAGAACACCCCTCTTCTTCGGAGTTGGTTTAGGAGTTGGCTCAGGAATTGGCTCATCAAGAGTCCAATTATTTTGATTAGTCAACATATTATTCAATAGCAATTCAGCTTGATCGACAGTTCTTTCCCTGAAAACACAACCAGCACAACTATCCAAGTGGTCCTTGGAAGCGTCAGTTAGTCCATTATAAAAGATATCAAGTATTTCATTTTTATTAAGAGGATGTTTAGGCAAAGCATTAAGTAATCGGAGAAGGCTCCCCCAAGCTTGTGGGAGACTCTTTTCTTCAATTTGCACAAAATTATATATTTCCCTCAAGGCAACTTGTTTCTTATGAGCAGGGAAATATTTAGGAGAGAAGTAATAAATCATATCCTGGGGACTACGCACACAACCAGGATCAAGAGAATTAAACCAAAATTTAGCATCACCCTTTAATGAGAATGGAAATATCTTAAGGATATAATAGTAGCAGGATTTCTCATCATTAGTGAACAGGGTGGCTATATCATTTAACTTCGTAAGATGTGCCACAACTGTTTCAGATTCATAGCCGTAAAAAGGATCAGATTCAACCAAAGTAATTATCTCAGGATCGACAGAGAATTCATAATCCTTATCCATAACAAAGATAGGTGAGGTAGCAAAAGCAGGGTCAGATTTCATTCTAGCATTCAGAGTTTTCTGTTTCAGTTTAGCTAATAACTTCTTAAGATCAGATCTATCATTGCAAGCAAGAAAATCTCTAGCAGTTTCTTCATCCATAACATAACCCTCAGGAATAACAGGCAATTCATACTTAGGGGGAGAACCTTCATCATCACTATCTTCAATAATTTCATTTTCAATAATTTTATTCTCTCTAACCCTAGCAAGTTCTTCATCAAGAAATTCACCTAATGGCACAGTAGTATCAAGCATAGAAGTAGTTTCATCATAAGTATCATGCATAGTAGAAGTGACATCATCAATAACATGCGACATATCAGAATTAATAGCAGAAGCGTGTTTAGGTATCACAAGCTTACTCATAACAAAAGGAGAATCTAGTGCAGAGCTAGATGGCAGTTCCTTACCTCCCCTCGTAGTTGAGGGATAAATCTTAGTTGTTTTGTCTTTCAAGTTCCTCATAGTGACCAGCAGATATAAATCCCAAGTGACTCAAAGAATAGAGCTATGCTCCCCGGCAACGGCGCCAAAAAATAGTCTTGATAACCCACAAGTATAGGGGATCACAACAGTTTTCGAGGGTAGAGTATTCAACCCAAATTTATTGATTCGACACAAGGGGATCCAAAGAATATTCTCAAGTATTAGTAGTTGAGTTGTCAATTCAACCACACCTGGAGAACTTAGTATCCGCAGCAAAGTATTTAGTATCAAAGTAGTATGGAAGTAACGGTAACAATAGCAAAAGTAACAGTAGCAGTTTTGTAGTAATTGTAATAGAAGCAACGGTAAAGTAGATAAGCAAAGCACAATATGTGAAAAGCTCGTAGGCATTGGATCAGTGATGGATGATTATGTCAGATGCGATTCCTCATGTAATAGTTATAACATAGGGTGACACAGAACTAGCTCCAGTTCATCAATGTAATGTAGGCATGTATTCTGAATATAGTCATATGTGCTTATGGAAAAGAACTTGCATGACATCTTCTGTCCTACCCTCCCGTGGCAGCGGGGTCCTAATGGAAACTAAGGGATATTAAGGCCTCCTTTTAATAGAGTACCGGACCAAAGCATTAACCCATAGTGAATACATGAACTCCTCAAACTACGGTCATCACCGAGAAGTATCCCGATTATTGTCACTTCGGGGTTGTCGGATCATAACACATAATAGGTGACTATAGACTTGCAAGATAGGATAAAGAACTCACATATATTCATGAAAACATAATAGGTTCAGATCTGCAATCATGGCACTCGGTCCCTAGTGACACGCATTAAGCATAGCAAAGTCATAGCAACATCAATCTCAGAACATAGTGGATACTAGGGATCAACTCCTAACAAAACTAACTCGATTACATGGTAAATCTCATCCAACCCATCATCGTCCAGCACGCCTATGATGAAATTACTCACGCACGGCGGTGAGCATAATGAAATTGGTGATGGAGGATGGTTGATGATGACGACGATGATGAATCCCCCTCTACGGAGCCCCGAACGGACTCCAGATCAGCCCTCCCGAGAGAGATTAGGGCTTGGCGGTGACTCTATATCGTAAAACACGATGAAACTTTCTCTTTGATTTTTTTCTCCACGAAAGCCAATATATGGGGTTGGAGTTGAGGTCGGTGGACGTCCAAGGGGCCCACGAGGCACGGGGCGCGCCCCCCACCCTCATGGACAGGCCCTGATGCTAATTCTTTCGCCAGTATTTTTTATTAATTCTGAAAAGTTGCTCCATGGATTTTCAGGCCATTCCGAGAAATTTTATTTCTGCACAAAAATAACTCCATGGCAGTTCTGCTGAAAACAGCATCAATCCGGGTTAGTTCCATTCAAATCATGCAAGTTAGAGTCCAAAACAAGGGCAAAACTGTTTGGAAAAGTAGATACGACGGATACGTATCACATAGCACAGCAACGGTCGGAAATATGAGGTTCAAATTCCTCAGGGCTATCATGTTCCTCATTGTGTGGCAATCCACACTGGCGAATTCCTAACTCCTCAGTCAGAACAAATTCCTTAGAGACCAGAAGATCTTTGTCTCTGTCAGTGAAGAAATTTACTTAACTGATATCAAATTTCCAATGGCTTCACTAGAAAGGATTGGGTAGGTGTAGGATTTTGAGATGAGCATCACTTGGAAATCAGTTTCCTTAGTATTACCTCAACTCCCTTTAATAGTATGGTGTTTCCTATGACTCAAGAAAGAGAAAATGAAACTACGAAAACAAAAGTCTTCACGCTTCATAATCGTTGCATGAATATCCAAGTCTTCAAGGTCACACCAATTTCTTCACTTTCAAAATCTTCAGGAGAACCAAAGTCTTCGGCTGAAGACATACATTTTTAGGGGTCAACTTTCATTGTAAATATCAAACTCCTCATCGACTTATAGAGCATGTGTACACTCACAAACATATTAGTCCCTTAACATATAAGTCTTCAATACACCAAAATCACTAAGGGGCACTAGATGCACTTACATGATAATACACAAACAGGGAGGCGTTGGAATGGGTGGACCAAAACCCCAGTTGCTAAAGGAAGGCCGCTGGTACCATGCCCAGGATGCCCGGTTCAACCCATAGAGAGAACGGGAGAACAAGCACACATAGTCTGGATGCGCAGCGTCAATGAAACCAGTGGGATGCTGACAGAACACCTGGTCATCAAGGTGACCATGCAGGAAGGCATTGGACACGTCCAGCTCGTGAAAGGGCCAAGCACGTGAGACCGCCAACTGGAGCACAGTATGAATCATGCCCGGTTTGACAACCGGGGCAAAGGTGTCGGTGAAGTCCACGTCAGTGCGATGTCAAAAGCCACACACCACCCATCGCGCCTTGTAGCGCTCGAGAGAACCGTTGGGGCGTGTCTTGTGCCGGAACACCCACTTGCCAGTGATAACATTGGCATGAGGGGGACGTGGAACAAGCTGCCACGTACGGTTGCGCTGAAGGGCGTTGAACTCCTCACACATCGCAACAAGCCAGTTCAGATCCTAAAGGGCTGCACGAGCGAAGGAAGGCAGAGGGGATGGTGTCAAGGTCGCAGCGGCACAAACATACTCATCGGAGGTGTGGTGCATGCTCGGATTGTAGGTCCCAGTGTGAGCCCTGGTCACCACTCCCGATTGGGGCGAACCGACCGCTGGAGGCCCGGCTGTCGGTGTCAAAACCGGCGGATCTCGGGTAGGGGTCCCGAACTGTGCGTCTAAGGCTAATGGGAACAGGAGACTGGGGACACGATGGTTACCTAGGTTCGGCCCTCTCAATGGAGGTAATACCCTACTTCCTGCTTGATTGATCTTGATGATATGAGTATTACAAGAGTTGATCTACCACGAGATCAGAGAGGCTAAACCCTAGAAGCTAGCCTATGGTATGATTGTTGTTGTGTCCTATAGACTAAACCCTCCGGTTTATATAGACACCGGAGGGGGCTAGGGTTACACAGAGTCGGTTACAGAGAAGGAGATCTATATCCGAATCGCCAAACTTGCCTTCCACGCCAAGGAGAGTCCCATCCGAACACGGGAAGAAGTCTTCAATCTTGTATCTTCATAGTCCAACAGTCCGGCCAAAGTATATAGTCCGGCTGTCTAAATACCCCCTTATCCAGGACTCCCTCAGTAGCCCCTGAACCAGGCTTCAATGACGATGAGTCCGGCGCGTAGATTGTCTTTGGCATTGGGAGGCGGGTTCCAGCTCCGAATACTCCAAGATAAATTCCGAACACAAGGACCGTGTCCGACTCTGCAAGATAAATTCCATATACCACCATAGAGAGAATAACAAACCACGGATCTAATCTGCTGACAACTCTTTGTAGCATGACATCACGCCATAGCCCGGTCATTATTCGAATCTTTTTTTAACTAGCTACTGCATACATTACGCGGCGGTTCCTTTGGTACGTCTTATCGAAGCAGAGATCGTGTCCCTCTAATCATGGGATCCTTATCAATACGGGTATGGGTAACCCAACCGTGCCTGTTGGCATGACTCCATGATTTTAGGCAAGTCCCGAACGGGGACGCTTGATCTTCTTCCCCCTTTATAGAGGGGTCGAGGCCTATCCCTTTATCTCCACGCTTGCGCCTTCCCGCACCTCAAGTTCCAACACCCAAAGCTCAAGCTTAAGCACCTCGGATCTTTGATCATGTCCGGATCCGGCCATCAAGACCGATGGATGGCTTCCTTTGTCACAGAGGAGGATATTGCAAACCTCAGGGAGGCCGGGTATTTGACCGCCGATGTTAAGCACAGGCTTCCCACCCCCGAACTGGTTATCCCCACTCCCGAGCCCAACGAGAGCGTCGTATTTGTCTCCCACTTCCTCCAGGGCTTGGGCTTGACTCTTGATCCCTTCGTGAGAGGGCTCATGTTCTATTATGGGCTTGATTTTCATGATCTAGCTCTGTACTCCATTCTTCACATCTCGTCGTTCCTCGTCGTGTGCGAAGCCTTCCTCCATGTCACCCCACACTTCGGTTTATGGCTCAAGACTTTCAATATGAAGCCGAGGTGATCGAGGGGCGACACGCAGAGTGCGGGGGCGCCGCAATAAGTAGGAACGCCGATGCCCCGTGGCTCGAAGGCTCCTTCCCGGAGGTATCTGATCTATGGCAACGGAGGTGGTTCTATGTCACAGCTCCCCGAGGCTCAAAGTGGGCGGCCGCCCCCGCCTTCCGCTCGGGCCCTCCGCCTCAACTGGCGTCGTGGGCCAACGTGGGACTGGACTGGGGGCCCACAAACGATGTACCAATGTTGTAGAGACGAATTCGGGAGCTTCTTGAGAGGGTATTAGTCTTTTCAAAATAATTCAGGTAATACTAGTCCGGCGGACCCTGCCGGGTAAACGTCAACCTCTCAGGATGTGGGAGTTCAATCCAGAAGGTCCGCGAACTATTCAGCACTTCTTCGGCACGACGCCTGAAGGGATGTATAAGTTGTTCTTTGGACCACGAATAAAGTGTCCGGACACCACCGAGGATGCGGGCCTAAGCTGCAACTGCATAGATACCCAAGTAAGTAACCCCGTGACTGAACACTTTGATTATATTTGTCATAACATTGTTCTGAAAAACTGTCCGCAACCAGGATTGGCTCCGTAAGGCGGAAAGAATCAGGTGTCCGGCCCCGCTTCCCGAAGGCTCGCCTGGTCCAGCAATAGCCAGGATGCTTAAACGGGCGCTAAGTCAAGTGCCATCGGAGAAAGATGAAGGGAAGAGTGGATAAGCCAAGAGTGAGCCTCGCACATTGTGCATCCGAACCGGGGGAATTAATGTTTCCACGGAGGAGGAGAATCGGGGAGGTGAATCTGAGGTTTCCTCCCCCCGCGGGAAGAAGAGGGCCGCTTCCGAAGACTCGGAAACGGGGGTGCCTAAACAAGGGAAGAAAACTTCACCAAAGGGCCCTGCCCCGAAGGGCGTCCTTAGCGCACAGTGCCCGCTGACGGGCCAGCCCTCCACCGAGTTGTAAGTTTAATAAACAAGAAGCTTATCGCTTTTTTCCTCTGAGAGTAATAACCGGGACCTATTTTTTGCAGTCCGGCTAGCAGTTCATCTCAACAGTGTTCGTCCTCGGGGGATCTTCTTCCGGAAATGATGGAGAGTGAAACCCCACCTACCTCTCCGCCCCGTGGGGTAGGCGACCCTGAGGTATCGTCACGGAGGAGTCCAGATCCACTGAGGCCAGAAGCTAACACTTCGGCTGCCCCGAGCCCAGCGTGTTCGGCTCCTGCGGCAGATAATGAAAAGGGTCCGGGAGAGTCCGGTGTCCGGCCGAACATACTAACGGGCCTCCTGGAGTCAGCTGCTCTCTTGGAGGATCACCGTACACTAATGGGTACGGTGTTGGAGAAAATTTCCTCCGCCACAAGCGGGTTAAATGAAGCTTTTAGGAGCTTGCTCAAAGGCTTTGAGGTAAGCCACGAAATACGCTTTTTTTGGTTGCACCGCACGCGATACATGCGCTCTGTATAGATAGTAGCCCCTGAGACTGTGGTAGCCAGCCCATGGCGGCAAACGGAGGATCACACTCTCAGGTAATCATCGCACTTGTATTGATGTCTAGGTTGCTAAGGGTCCGGTGATACACCAGACCGCTGAATGCGCCGATTTGAGGCGACAGATTGACGTGGTGGAGGCCGATGTCACGCTTGTAAACAAGCGATTCGAGGAGTCGCAGAGTATGCGCTCTTATATCCATATTTGCTTTAGGAAATTGTAAGAAGGTTGTAATATTAATATGATGTGATGTGGCTGCAGGCGGAGCTGCTGCTATTGAGGCCCTGAGGGCAGAGCTTGCCCTAGCCAAGGAGCAAGCCCGGGTCAGCAATGCGGCTGCTCTAAAGGCAGCCGAAGACTTGGAAGCTGAACAGGCTGCTCATCTCCAAAACGAAGAAAACATAGCCAAGATGGCTGTGGAGCTGAGGGACGCCGCCGTCCGGTATGAGCTTCTCGAGAAGGAGAATCAGGCAAAGGCGGCTGACCTAAAGAAGGCGCTGGATTCGGCTAAGGAGACGCGCTCTGAAATTAGAGACGCGCGGGAGGAACTTCGACAAGCCGGGGAAATCGCGGCTGGAAATCCTTATCTGTTGCGGATGAAATTTTTAGATCCAGAGTATGCCCCGTTGCATAAGCTATAGAGCACTGCAGATGAGTATGCGGACCTGGCAAAGAGTGCGGCTGATGCGACCAAGTTATTCAAGGATCATAAAGATAATGAAATAGAAAGGCTATTATGGTCGCAATTTAGCGCTCCAACGCGCTCATTGCCATTGAGTGAGAAGATGGCCGCTATAGCCGAGCTCCATAGGTTGTCCGGTCTTGCAATGAGGTCTGTAATAGACCATCTATGGCCAAAAGGACCGAAGCCGGACAATTACTTTGGTTTAGTGCAGCAACTATTTGGCGCCAGAGCACGAATAGATGCCGAGAAGATATCGGCGTGCATAGAGGGTGCGCGGATGGCTCTTGCCCGTGTGAAGACATATTGGGTGGATATGGAGGCCACCAGCATTGCAACCCGGGGTCCGGCAGGAAGCCAAGACCCAGTCGAGCACCATTTTGAGCAGGTCATAGAAGGTGCCCGTAGAATAGAGGCTCAGTGCTCGAAGAATGTCATGTTCGAGTGACAAGTCTATTAATTGTAAACAATTATGTGTTTTAATTATAGAGGCTGTTTTTTTATACTTTTGCCTGAAAGTATTATAATGTCTCCTGTGTGGCTATTTATGTATGCATACAACAGGAAAGTTAGCAGTCGTTGGCTTCAACCCCCACGCATATAATGCAGGGATGTTTGAAAAAATATGCGTAAACACACTTGATCCAACGTCTTGGTCCATTAAGGAGGTGATCGCACGTCGAACTAGGCAACCGGACTATATAGCTGTAACACTTTCACTTAGTCATAGGAGTTTGAAAGGTGGGCCTACTATGTAGCCCCTGGTACTTCCGCGTGCATCCGGATACGGTGCGCGTACTTGACCGGGAAACCGGTCCTTCGTTAATGTGGAGGAATCCTATAGATTTCGATGAGTCCTCGAGTGGTTGACCAGTCTCTCGTTGTATCATGACAGTTAGTTTTCGGCTTTCTCTACTGAGGTGCTCATCCGGAATAACCAGGGCACAATCGCAGTAGTTCTCCTTTGGCCGCCTTAGCCGATAGAACGGAACGTAAGGCAGCAAACCCAGGAGCCGGGCTAACCCAACATTTGACCAAAGACATGATTCGGAGCTGATGCATATAAGGCCAAACTCACGACGCCGAACACTCCCGAAGGTATTCGGACTTTATAACATATACTTCGCTGAATAACGCACTTGACCCTATAATTCCAGGTACGTGCATTGATCTGTCGTGGCAAAAAGCCTATAACGCCAGTGTCCCTTATGGGTGTATAAAATACCCATGGGATGTCAAGCAACAAAAGACAGTAAAGAAGGTTTACACATGGGCTTAATCTAAAGAGAAACCTTTGGGCGGGGCCCTGCTGCACGTCTGCGCCTTTGTCTTCGTTGTGTCATATCCTGGAAGGGTGTCGCACGAGTAGTGTCTGTAAAAACGAAAACTCATACAGAGGAGTAAGCGTGCGGGAATTTGGTTATTCTCAATGGGTATTAGGAATATGAGATATTGGCCTATTGGTAAGGCAAGCCGAATTCTGGGCTTTATTATGAGTTGACAACCCCTAGTACCATTTATGGGGATATATGTATAGCACCCACCCAGGGTTCATCCGGGCTGTTGTTGATGGTGGTGAACCGGACTCGTCTAGCCGTGTCCTTGGTCTAAATGACCAATCATGCGTTCTGGTGGGAGAGGCCGCCTAGAGTCCGGCAGTAGGAGGTGCCGCATACTGCTCTGTGTTTCCACTAACCGTTATGATGCCACGTGGACCGGGCATCTTAAGTTTAAGGTAGGCGTAGTTCACTATTGCATTAAAGCAAGCGAAGGCCATTCTTCCTAGTAATGCATGATAACCGCTGCGGAAGGGAGCAATGTTGAAGAGTAGTTCCTCGCTTCTGAAGTTGTCGGGAGAACCGAATGTCACTTCTAATACGAGGGAGCCCCAGCAGTGGGCCTCAACGCCTGGTATCACTCTAGTGAAGGTGGCGCTATTTTGGCTTATTCTGGATGGGTCTATCCCATTCTTGCGGATGGTGTCTTGATATATCAGATTAAGACTACTGCCGCCGGCCATTAGGACTCGAGTAAGATGGTATCCATCAGTTATTGGGTCGAGCACCAGTGCAGCCGATCCTCTATGCCGAATACTGGCCGGGTAGTCCTTGTGATCAAAAGTGATCGGGCAGGCCGCCCAGGGATTGAATTTGGGGGCGACGAACTCTGCGTGAGTTGTGTGTACCATGTTTACCGTTTTGACTTCTGGTGGGAATTTTTTCTGGCCCCCCGTGTTCGGTTGGCGAGGCTCATCCTCGTCTTTGCTTGGTGTTTCCCTTCCCTTGTGTTCGACGTTTAACTTGCCGGCCTGCTTGAAGACCCAACATTCTCTGTGGGTATGATTTGCAGGTTTGTCGGAAGTGCCATGGATTTGGCACAATCTATCCAGGACTTTATTCAGGCCGGACGGTCCCTCTTTGCTGCCCTTAAATGGCTTCTTTCCTTGACCGGGTCGAGAGCCCCTGAATCCGGCGTTAACTGCCATGTTGTCCGGACTATCGTTATTCCGACGTTTGTGCTTAGTGTGCCGTGGCTTCCCGTTGCCATCTTGAATTTTGGATGTGCCCGGGTCACTGGTGCCTCTAAGGGCCAACCAGTTGTCTTCGCCCGCACAAAAGCGGGTCATAAGGCTTGTTAAGGCTGCCATCGTCCTTGGCTTTTCTTGGCCGAGGTGTCTAGCAAGCCACTCGTCTTGGATACTATGTTTGAAGGCCGCTAAGGCTTCGGCATCCGGACAGTCGATGATTTGGTTCTTCTTAGTGAGGAATCGGTTCCAAAGCTTGCAGGCTGACTCTCTGGGTTGCTGTATTATGTGAATTAAATCGTTTGCATCCGGAGGACGAGCATAGGTTCCTTGAAAGTTGGCCCTGAAAGCATCCTCAAGTTCCTCCCAAATTCCAATTGAGTTTTCGGGGAGGCTCTTCAGCCAGTGTCGAACTGGTCCTTTCAACTTGAGCGGAAGGTATTTGATGGCGTGGAGGTCATCCCCACGAGCCATGTGTATGTGAAGGATAAAATCTTCAATCCAAACCCCAGGATCCGTCGTTCCGTCGTATGCATCTATATTCACGGGTTTGAATCCTTGTGGAAACTCATAATCCAGCACCTCATCGGTGAAGCACAGGGGGTGCACAGCCCTTCTGTATCTGGCCATGTCGCGGCATGCTGTCGGCTGTTGTTGTTCCCGATGTTGATTCCGGACTGGTACTCGATCAGTATGATCGTTGTAGTGACCATAATCCTGCGTCGGAGCATGTCCTCTGGACCCGTAGATGGATCTGGCCGCACTGGCCTTTTTGTCCAGGAGCTCACATAAATTGTGTGCGGTATCAGTGGCTGCTCTATCGCGGACATAAGGTGGGTGGTCCGGCCGAGTGGCCGTATTGTTCTTTGCCGGAATGAGCGCTGCGGCTTCGTCGTCGAATTCGGGTAGCAATTTGCGTTTTGGGTAGCTCTTTGTGTGGCGATCGTCGCCACACTTTCCTTCGGTGTCCAGCACCTTGTTCCATTTTCGGTTGAGCATGTCCTGCGTGGTTTTAAGCTTTTGATTTTGCTTCTTCAGGCTCCTCGCCGTGGCCAGGAGCTTTCTGCAGAGGTTATCTTGTTCCAAACGTTTTTCTGGGATGATGAATGCATTGTCAACCGGGCTGTCCTCCTCTTTGGAGGCAGTGTGATGAGTTGGGCCCTCTGGATTGCTGTGATCGGGTGTCTGCTCCGGGCTGTGTTCGGCATGACCTGGCTTATCCTGCTCCATCGCTGGGTCCCTATGGTCGTTGTTGCCTTCGGAGTCGACCGGAGTGTCATCCTTTTTTGTGCTGTTATAGCTATTTTTACTGTCACTGGACTTAGAGCGGCACCTGCGCTGTCGTTTTTGCTTTTGTCTGGGGGGTTTATCCTCCGTTGTGTCCTTTTTGTCACCATTGTCTTCTTTAGGCGTGTCCACCATATAGACGTCATATGATGAAGTGGCAGTCCAGCACCCCGTGGGCGGCGGTTCCAGATCGTCCCCTGCATCGACGTCCATACCATCGATGTTGTCGGAGTCGAAGTCAAGCATGTCTGTTAGGTCATCGACAGTGGCTATAAAGTGGGTGGTGGGTGGGTCGCGATTTTTTTCGTCATCCGTGTCCCACTCAAGCCGGGTATAGTCCGGCCAAGAGTCTCCTGATAAAGAGAGAGATTTTAACGAATTTAGCACATCACCGAAGGGAGAGTGCTGAAAGATATCTGCGACAGTGAATTCCGTTATTGGAGCCCAATCAGACTCAATGGGCCCAGATGCGCGTGGTTTGGAGCCCACGCCCGGACACAGGTCCGGGGGTCCGGAGATACAGATTTCCCTAGGAGAGGAGTCTGTGTTCGGCCCTAACGCCGATGGGTGTGCGGTCTCCGGGGCGGGGTCCATCCACCCGTCCTTGGGAGGCACAATTTGGTCCGGACCGAAGTCCGGAGTCGTAGCAGGCGCGATATTCTGAATACTGCCCGATGGCAGATCTAAGTCATGCGACGGGTGACCGTTCGGCGCTCCTGACATGGGCTCGAGTCCGTCGAAGATCAAGTCTCCGCGGATATCGGCAGTGTAGTTTAGGTTTCCAAACCCGACCTGATGGCCAGGGGCGTAGCTATTGATTTGCACCAGATGGCCAAGCGAGTTGGCCCGAAGTGCGAAGCCGCCGAACACGAAGATCTGTCCGGGGAGAAAAGTCTCACCCTGGACGGAGTTGTTGACGGTTGGAGAAGCCATCGAGCCTTACAGCGACGACGCAGAGGAACTCTCAGTGAAAGCACCAATGTCTATGTCAAAATCGGCGGATCTCGGGTAGGTTGTCCCGAACTGTACGTCTAAGGCTAATGGTAACAGGAGACTGGGGACACGATGTTTACCCAAGTTCGGGCCCTCTCAATGGAGGTAATACCCTACTTCCTGCTTGATTGATCTTGATGATATGAGTATTACAAGAGTTGATCTACCACGAGATCAGAGAGGCTAAACCCTAGAAGCTAGCCTATGGTATGATTATTGTTGTGTCCTACGGACTAAACCCTCCAGTTTATATAGACACCGGAGGGGGCTAGGGTTACACAGAGTCGGTTACAGAGAAGGAGATCTACATCCAAATCGCCAAGCTTGCCTTCCACGCTAAGGAGAGTCCCATCCGGACACGGGACGAAGTCTTCAATCTTGTATCTTCATAGTCCAACAGTTCGGCCAAAGTATATAGTCCGGCTGTCCGGATACCCCTTATCCAGGACTCCCTCACCGGCGGCATCCGATAGGGCGGGGCTCGACGAGGAGGCCGCTGAGGCAGAGGAGGCCAGGCTCGCCAGAGCAGGGCTCGGCGAGGGCGACGGCCCGCCAAATGTTAAGGCAGGGGCGCGCGAGGGTCCGTCGAAGGCGCGACGAAGGGTGGTACCTGCTGAAACAGGAAAACCAACTCATCAAAGTACACGTGTCGCGAGGTGTACACGTGATGGAACACTAGATCATAGCACAGGTAACCTTCGGTGTTGGGAGGGTAACCGAGGAAGATGCAAGGTACAAATCATGGGGCAAGTTTGTGAGGAGTGGTGGACGCGGTACTAGGATAACAGAGACACCCGAAGATGCGAAGACCATCATAAGTGGAGGCCCACAGAAGAGAAGGTGATAAGGAGCATACTTCCAGCGCGGGCGGCATGGGCGGATGTTAATGAGGAGAGTGGCGGTGTCAAGAGCGTCCAGCCAAAACCGGGGAGGCACGTTGGAGTGAAAGAGCAACGTGCGTGCGCAGTTGTTAAGAGTGCGTAGGATATGCTCAGCACGGCCATTTTGTTGGGACGACTAGGGGCAAGTGAGACAAAAGATAGTGTCGTGCGTAGCAAGAAGGTTGCGAACAGCAGCGTTGTCAAATTCTTTTCTGTTATCACTTTGGAGAGCAAGGATGGGACGACCGAACTATTTGGTGACGTATGCGTAAAACGTGGTGAGTGTGGCAAGTGCATCGGACTTGCGACGAAGAGGAAAGGTCCACACATTATGAGAAAAGTCATCTAAGATCACCAAATACTAAAGATAATCCGTGTTGCTTGCAACTGGGGATGTCCAAACATCATTATGGATTAACTGAAACAAAAAAGTGGAAATATTTGTAGACGCACTAAAGGGAGGACGAACGTCCTTGCCAAGACGACAAGGCTTGTAAGTGCATCTAGTGCCCCTTAGTGATTTTGGTGTATTGAAGACTTATAGGTTAAGGGACTAATATGTTTGTGAGTGTACACATGCTCTATAAGTCAACGAGGAGTTTGATATTTATGATGAATGTGGACCCCTAACAATGTATGTCTTCAGCTGAAGATTTTGGTTCTCCTGAAGATTTTGAAAGTGAAGAAATTGGTGTGACCTTGAAGACTTGGATATTCATGCGAGGATTATGAAGTGTGAAGACTTTTGTTTTCCTAGTTTCATTTTCTGTTTCTTGAGTCATAGGAAACACCATACTATTAAAGGGGGTCGAGGTAATACTAAGGAAACTTATTTCCAGGTGATGCTCATCTCAAAATCCTACACCTAACCAATCCTTTTGAGTGAAGCCATTGGAAATCTCATATCAGTTCAGTCAATTTCTTCAGTAGCAGAGACGAAGATCTTATCGTCTCTGAGGAATTTGTTCTGACTGAGGAGTTAGGAATTCGCTAGTGTGGACTGCCTACATAGTGAGGAACATGATAGCCCTGAGGAATTTGAACCTCATATTTCCAACCGTTGTTGTGCTATGTGTGAGCTGTCCAAAAAATCTACCCACCTAACGGTCATATCATTGAAGGGCATTTATGTCTTATCATGTTGGGCTGCTCCCTAGGCTATAAATAGCCGCCCCCTACAACCACTAGCTGGTTGGCTGCTCCGAGAGAAACTGACACTTGTCATTGAGAGCATCCCATCCTTCAAGGACTTTGAGAAAAAAATCATCAAGTAAGGAAAACCCAAAACCCAAACCCAAACACCTACAAACCCAAAGTGATTGAGCATCACTAAAGAGATTGTTCCTGTGTGGAACCAACGCTTGTTACATTCGAGGACTGTGTATCCTCTAGATGGTTAGGCATCATGGTATGAGCATCCAAGAGGAATGGTGGATCGCCAAGTGACCAAGTGTGTGAAGGTTTGGAAGTCACCTGAAGACTTACCATGAGTGTTGGGTGAGGTTTGTGTGACTTTAGCTCAAGAAGAATACGGTGAGGACTGTGTCTCCGTGAATGTGTGTCCTCGAGTTTAAATACTCAGCCGCTCCAACCAGACGTACAACTGTCACCACAGTTGGAACTGGTCTACCAAATCATTGTCTTCACCAAGCCAACTGGTTCTATTTCCTCAACCCTTTCATGTCATCATTCATGTGTTGATGAACCTGATCATTACTATTTGAAGACTTTGACTAAAGATTTTCTCTAATTCCTCATTCCTAATTATTTAATCACTTAGTCTTCAGCCTGCTTATCCTGTTATCATGCTATCTGTACTCTGTGCTTGTTTTCATTTCATCATGATGACTATGTTGTTGCTCTGCTCTGTTTATACCTGAGTACTTATTCCGCTGCTAGTGTGTCGTTGCTTAGGAATTTCTTCACCTAGAAATTCCTCAGTGACGAATTTGTAAAAATTGCCTATTCACCCCCCTCTAGTTGATATAAAGCACTTTCAATTGGTATCAGAGTAAGGTACTCCCTTGTTCTATGTGATTTTGGTTTAACCACCTGGAGTTTTAGTTATGTCGACTGCAGGAATGAAGAAAGTGACATGCCCCATCTTTGACGGTCATGATTATCCAAGTGGAAGTCCATGATGAAGAAGCGCCTCATGGCGATGAACAGCGAACTATGGACCGTCACTGAGATTGGTCTTACCGATCTATGCAAGATGGCGGAAGCTGATGATATTCGCAAGTACACACTACTCAACCTCACTGCGAAGGACATCATGTGCTCCTGTTTGTCCCAAAATCAGTTCAGGAACATCATGCATATCAACCATGCGAAGCTTATCTGAGACCGACTCTCTGAGGTCTATGAAGGTCATCGAACTCATCATGATCCTTGGTTTGAGGATTTCAAGGAATCACTCAAGGAGATGACTTTCGCTCCAGAATCATCACCCTATGCACCATGCCTCGTGGCAAAAGGTGCCAAGGTAGTTGAATGCTACCTTTTTGAATCAAGTGATGATGAATCTGGTGATGAATTTGGACCCAGCTATACTAAACTTGCTTCCCTTGCCACTAATCAACAAAGAGCTCTTGAAAAAGTTCAAAACATGCTTGATGAAAGCGATGATATGTTGGGTGAGGAATTGAATCGAACTAATACTTTGACTGATAATCTTCAAAGACTTCAGTCTAAGTTTGACAACCTCGTGGTAACTAATTAAGCCTCTCTCGGCCGAGGACTTCATCTCCTTGCCTTTGACTGGGCATCCCTGACGCCCTACATGTTTTCGCAGGGCGCCGCCGACGTTCCGTGCACTCTCCTCCACTTCGTGAACAACGAGTTGGTCGATGTCGCCAAGGGAAAAATCGTTCAACCGGGCAACCCCTTGTTCCACGGTACCCAGATGCCACCCAACTTGTTTAGGGTTCAACTGGTTCGGGTGCTGCCAGGCTGCGATGACTTGTTACCTCCGATTCGACCCGTCGGGGCCGACGATGATGACGTGATGACCCTCAGCGCCTGCCTGAGCTGGCCCCTGCTTTGGCCGAAGAGCCAGATTCGTTTGGGGGAGGGGGACACCACCCCAAAGACAACACCGCCAGTCATGCCGGCGCCAAGTCGGCCCCATGGCAAGACCGCCGTAACGGTGCCGGACATCCCTATGCCACTGGATCCAAACATGCATATGGCACAGGATCAGAACGACGACGACGACGACGATGATACATTTGGCAACGTCGATCAGTACTTTGCCGAGCATGGGTACGATGGCGACTTCATGGGGCCTCCTTCTCAAGAACCAAACCCAACAAAAGACGTGTGCGATCTAGCTCGTACCGCGGAGAAGCCAAGTTGCAACAGGCGCCGTCTGGCGTTCAGCTCTCAGGAGACGCCTCCAGCTGCCGACTTCACCGAGCCTCAGATAGGCGAGGTGCGAAATATTATCAGCCCCAACACACTCAAGAAGGCGGTCTGTGAGCAGAACTCGGTCCCATTACAGGAGAAGAAGAAGGCACGCAAAAGAAAGACTAAGAAGGGTGCGAGCCAGCCGGCACCGAGTACGATCCGTGCTCAGGACGGGCCACCTTCACCACAGGATATCTCCAGGAGGGTGCATGTGGCGGGTAGGGCGATGCTACCACCAAATATGCTCAATGCTGCAACCGGTGCTATGCGAAGTCTGCACGACAGTGTTCTTTCTTTGGAGAAGCGGCGTCTCAGAGAGAAGGATGTGGCATACCCGGTTTTCGTGGCCAAGGTGCCAGAGGGCAAGGGCTTTGTGGATGGCGACATCGGGGGTACGATCGTCCTGCGGTTTGATGACATCTTTGCTATGTTTAACCTTCATCCGCTGCACTACACCTTCGTTCGGCTATTTTCGCTGAGTATGGAGATGCGGATCATTCGCGACAAGACCCCGGACATCGTGATAGTCGACCCCTTCTACATGCGTGCCAAGATCTTGGGCAGCGCTGGGGACCGGCAAGTCGCGAGTTCTTACCTCGAAGGCGTCATTCTGGCAAACCAAGATAAGGATAACTTCCTCGTGCCTTACTTTCCCGAGTAAGTCCTCCCCTCAACCGGCCCGTAACATATGAATTCTTACTTTTCGATCGTTTTTCTTTTAACATTCCGTGTTTTCTGCAGTGACACACGTTGCACGCTCATCCTCCTAAGCCCCAAATATTCCATGGCCACGTATTTCGACCTGGACCGTCAGTCGAACGTAGACTACACAAATGTCAAGAAGGTTCTTGATGATGTTCTCCCCGGCTACGCCCAATCTGGAGGCACCTTCACCAGGCCTATTCGTAAGTACGGCAAGCACGTGTTCTCCCACAATATGACGTTCTGCTGCGTCAAGCAGCCGCCTGGCGGTCAGAAGGGTGCCTACTACGCCATCCATCACATGCGGGCGATCGTACGGGACCATCATCAACTTCTGCTACCGAGTAAACTCAAAGATTGGGCCGCGAGCGTGTCGGCAATCCAGGACGCGGACCTCCGACAAGAATTCTTTCGCATCCAGTCGGAGTTTGCGGAAATCATCCATCAAGATGTCCTTCATACCTCGGGGCAGTTCTACCTCAGAAATCAACCGTCCAACAGTGACATCGACACAATGCTACAAATGCAGGATGACAACGCCCGTTCTTTCATGACTCCCACGATAGACGGCGGCTTCATCCACGCTCCGGTCCCTTGAGTCGAGTTGTCTAGTTCTGAAACATCGATTGGCTCATGTTGTAATTAAACTTTAATGAACTTGTAGTATGTCTCTTTGGTTTCGAGAGTCGTTCAACTTAGATGTAATCGATGCTATTAATGTCTTCCTTTTCTCTTCCGATCGTTCTGTTGCATAATTATATATTGCTTATGTATTGTCTGTGAATTGGTACTAACGTTTCGTTTGCCTAGTGCATAGCGATGCCGACGTATGTCGTGTACAAGGGTAAGGTTCCCGGAGTCTACGATGACTGGGAGGAGTGTCGGAGACAGGTTCACCGATTCAGCGGTAACAGTTACAAAGGGTACACCACTAGGGCCGAGGCCGAATCTAGATACGCCTGCTATCTAGCGGGAGAGGGGAGGGAGCGTTGGAGGAACCGGATGAAGACGAGTTTCATCGTGATGATGCTCATCGTGATGACCGCAGCTCTCTTCTATGTGATGGTAGTTTAGATGATCGATATCGACTTGTAATGTGAAGACAAACTCGCTACTCGCGGTCTCGAGACTTGTAATATAATGTTCTATCTTTGTTCGGTCTTTTTAATTCGGAGACTAATATGATGAATTGTATTCGGAGACTAATATGATGAATTGTATTCAAAGACTAATCTTCTATTGTATTCGATGAATCTGTTGTTGATGTGTGCTGTCTATATTTTGTCAAACTATACATTTTGTAACATGTGCAAAAAACAGAAAATAAAAAGATAAAAAAACCTAATATTCATACTAATGGCGCATCACAGGACAGTGCGCCATTAGTATGACAGTGCATACTAATGGCGCATCACTGGGTAGTGCGCCATTAGTATGCTGCGGTTACTAATGGCGCATCCAGTGGTGGTGCGCCATTAGTATGCCAAAGCACCTGGGTATACATGGCCCCTGGGAGGCATACTAATGGTGCACGCTGGCCTATACTAATGGCGCACCCGCGGTGCACCATTAGTATACCAGATACTAATGGCGCACCAGGTGGTGCGCCATTAGTAAAAATTACTAATGGCGTGCTGTTAATGGCGCACCACAGATGCGCCATTAATGGCCATATTAGGTGCGCCATTAGTAGGGTTTTTTCTAGTAGTGTGAGAAGCTTTATTATGAATTTCTTCAGAGAAAGCAAGATCTTGAGAAGTTAAAAGTGAGTTATGAATATCTTTAGAAGGAAAACGATTTGTTGCTTGCTCAACACATCAGCTCTGCTCAGCAAGAATTTATTCCACCATGTATGAAATGCATTGAGCGTGAATCTGCTAATTCTTCACTTGAATGTTCAAATGCTTCTATTGCTGCAAATTCTTCAACTGTCTCTGTGGTCACAAATTCTTCATCTGAGGATACCACAAGTATCAATGACGATAATGCAGGGTTGAAGGAATTGTATGTGACAGGCATATACAAAAGCCTTAAAGAGCATCAGACTCTTTGTGATGTGCTCAAAAAGCAGATCTTGAACAGGAACCCTAGTAAAGAGGGTATTGCCTTTGAGAGAAAACTCAATGCTTATGGGACCTACTGGAAACCTGAGCAGTTCCGCAAAACCTCATGGGTTGTTGTGAAAGGACCTTCTGTAGATCCATGCACTTTATCTGGCTTTACCTATGAATCTTCTTATTCCTCTAATGAGTCATTTGACTCCAACTATAAACTATTCAAAAATCAGAATGGTGAAGTATTTGCTTGATATGTTGGAACTAACTGCAGGAATGGTCCCCCTATGAAGAAAATCTGGTTTCCCAAAAAGTACCTTTAAAATCCTCGGGTGAATGTCATCATGACACCACCTATGAAGAATAGGAACCCCACATCAAATTCTTCATATGGATCGAAATCTTCATATGATTCCAAGTCCTCACATGGACCAAATTCTTCATCCGAATCAAATTCCTCACATGGATCCAAATACTCATATGAACATCATCATGCTAACACTTCTGTTTCGCAGGGAAAGTCTAAAGGTTATGAATATGTGCATTATTCTTCAAACAATTATGCTCATAAGTCCTCGAAGAATTTCTCTGCATATTCATATGCTTATCCTAACCCCTCTTCTGTGAAACGAAGTGCGCTGGCTTCAACGCCATCTTTTTCTTATGGAGCTCACAGAATGATGAACTCTTTGCCACCCCTCTAGATGTGGGTGGTGAAGTAAAAGAACTAATCTCTTATGCAGGGTCGGGTCTCTAGACGAACTTAATCGTCTAAAGAATTTGTTGGAGACCTAAATGCGCTTGAATGGACGCAAGCTTATCATGAAGAAATGAATTACTCATTTCTCATGTCCTCGTATTGCTATATCTATTACTGTTGATGAAATTGATATCATATTCTTCACTGATAAAGTATATGGGTTCGTAAGTTGCACTAATTCATCTGCAGGATGAACAACCCAAAGCTATTGAGTGGGTCCTCGATAGTGGATGTACAAATCACATGACCGGTGATAGGAACTTATTGATGGACACTGCTTTATCTCCATCTCATCTGAAGCATATCACCTACACTGACAAAGGAAAAATCAAGGTATTGGGTCTAGGTAGGGTTGCAATCTTAAAGGATATACACATGGACAAAGTCATGCTTGTCGAGTCCTTAGGATTCAACCTCATGTCTGTCTCAATGCTTAGTGATCTTGATATGGTTGTCGTCTTTGGAAGATATCGTTGCTTTGTGCTAATGGAATCTAACAATTCCAAAGTCTTCGAAGGCTTTAGGAGAAGAGACTTGTATACTGTCAAATTCTCTGCAGGACCACAGCCTGCCACGTGTCTACTGGTAAAAGCTTCAGAAGGCTGGTTATGGCATCGACGACTTGGTCATGCTGGGATGAGGAACTTGCATACACTCACGAAGAAGAAGCATGTCATTGGCATCGAGGGTGTCAAATTCCTCAAAGATCATCTTTGTGGGGCTTGTCAGGCTGGAAAGATCACCAGAGCCAAGCATCCCGCGAAGACTATCATGAACACTTCTCGTCCCTTTGAATTACTTCACATGGATCTCTTTTGCCCTACTCACTATGCCACGTTCACTAATTCTGCATCATTATATGGCTTTGTCATTGTTGATGATTATTCTCGTTACACCTGGGTGCATATCATCACTTACAAAAATGAAGTGCATGAAGTCTTCAAACGATTTTTTTCAAGAGCATCTATGAACTTTGATGTGAAGATCAAGCATATCTGGATTGATAATGGAACCGAGTTCAAGAATACTGGTCTCGATGAATTTCTTGAGATACTCGGTATTACTCACGAGTTATCTGCTCCATATACTCCTCAGCAAAACAGCATCGTGGAGCACAAGAAGGGGACTCTTGTTGAGATGGCTCGCACTATGCTTGATGAATGCAAGGCACCACAGCGTTTCTGGCCAGATGCTATTGATACTGCATGCCACATCATTAATGGGGTATATCTTCACAAATTCTTCAAAAAGACCTCATATGAACTCCTCACTGACAAGAAACCCAATGTAGTTGTTTCAAAGTCTTCGATGCTAAATGCTGGATTAGAGATCCTCACCACCATTCTAAATTTGCAGCGAAAGCACATGAGGGTTTTATCTTTGGTTACGGAACGGCCTCGCACACCTATAGAGTCTTCAACACCTATCATCACCAGGTTGTTGAAACTGTAGATGTGTGGTTCGATGAGACTAATGGCTCGCAAAGAGAGCACCTACCTCCTGTGCTAGATGAAATGTCACCTGAGGAATCCATCAAGTTCAAGGCTACTAAGGATGTCATCCCTACCAAAAAATCTGTTGAAGAAGTCATTCTGGATCGTGAACAAAATCACACTGGTGCTACTGAAGAAAATGGCCCCAAAGAAATTGCTGGGCCTAATCAAAGTCGTCAACCTGCTCATCCTCGCATTGCAAATGAAGTGCAGATTGAGAGAATCATCAATGACATCAATGCATCAGGTCCTCTCACGCACTCAAAAGCTTCATGTTTGTCTAGCTTTTGTGGGCATTTTGTGTTTGTCTCTATCACAGAGCCCACCAAAGTTGATGAATCATTCATGGAGTCTATGTGGATTCAAACTATGCAAGATGAATTGCATCAATTTGAGCTTAACAATGTGTGGGAGCTTGTCAAGTGACCAGACCCATGCAAGCAGAATATCATCGGTACCAAATGGATCTACCGCAACAAACAAGATGAAAATGGCCTTGTGGCGAGGAATAAGGCTCGTCTTGTAGCTCAAGGCTACACACAGGTTGAAGGAATTGATTTTGATGAAACTTTTGCACATGTTGCTAGACTTAGGCTATTTGCATATTGCTTGCTTATGCTAACCATCATAATATCATCTTACATCAAATGGATGTGAAAAGTGCATTCCTCAATGGTAAGCTTGAGGAAGAAGTATACGTCGCTCAACCACCAGGTTTTGAGGATCCAAAATTTCCAGATCACATCTACAGACTCAACAAGGCCCTCTATGGCCTCAAGCAAGAACCTCGGGCATGGTATGAAACAATGAAGGAATTCCTCATGAAGAAAGGCTTCAAACACGATTCACTTGACCCAACTCTTTTTACCAAAGCATATGATGATGAATTATTTGTGTGCCAAATATATGTTGATGATATTATGTTTGGTTGTACTAACCAACGTTACAGTGATGAATTTGCCTATATGATGAGTGAGGAATATCAAATGTCCATGATGGGAGAGTTGAAATTCTTCTTAGGCCTTCAAATTCGTCAACAACACAATGGCATATTCATATCCCAGGAGAAATACCTCAAGGATGTGTTGAGGAAATTCGGCATGCAAGATTGCAAAGGCGCCAAAATCCCTATGCCCACAAATGGCCATCTATGCACCGATGAATATGGTAAAGACTTCGATCAAAAGGTATACTGCTCCATGATTGGCTCTTTATTGTATCTATGTGCATCTAGGCCGGATATTATGCTTAGTGTTTGCATGTGTGCCCGATTTCAAGCTACACCGAAGGAATCACACCATAAGGCTGTGAAGCATATTCTTTGATATCTAGCTCACACTCCAACACTTGGATTATAGTATCCCAAGGGCTCTTATTTTGATCTCATTGGATATTCTGACTCTAACTATGCTGGCGATTGGGTGGACCACAAGTCAACATGAGGCACATGTCATTTCCTTGGACGTTCCTTGGTTTGTTGGTCCTCGAAGAAGCAGAACTGCATATCACTCTCTACCGCTGAAGCTGAGTACATTGCTGCTGGATCTTGCTGTGCTCAATTGCTATGGATGAAGCAAACCCTCAAGGACTATGGCTTCAATGTGAGGAATGTGACACTCTAGTGCGACAATGAGAGTGCTATCAAGATTGCTCACAACCCAGTTCAGCACTCGAAGACAAAGCACATCCAGATTCATCATCATTTTTTTCGTGACCATGTGTTGAAGGGCGACATCTCCATCGACCACGCGAATACTGAAGATCAGCTGGCCGATATCTTCACAAAGCCCTTCGATGAGAAGAGATTTAGCAAGTTGTGGTGTGAGCTAAATATCTTAGAATCTTCGAATGTTTTTTGAAAAGGACACACATCCTAACACTTATGCAAAATTGATGACTTAGATGTGCAATACATGAAGTAACGTTTTTCTTCAATCAATGAAGACTAACCCTCTAAGTGTGAAGAAATTAATGAAGAATTTGATTCTCAGAACCTACGACAATTGTATGCGGTGTCTGAAATCATCATTCTTATACGGTGGGTTACACCACCAATCAAAGTTGAAAATCTTCAATTTGAGCTTTTTTTGCAATTTATTTAGATTTTCAAATTCTTCAGCTTTGCAATTTCCTTAGTCTTTCCGACGTTGGTCTCGATTGCTATATATATTATGAGTTTTTCGTGTCCTCTACAGCATTCACTTATAGCTAATTCTTCAAGTTGCTTTTTCATCTAAGTGAATGTGATCGGACCCGTTCCCCCTCTATGCTAAACTCAACCCAGCATGTTCACAAATTCTTCATGTTCGTTCTATTTGAAACCCGTTCAAAATCTTCATTGTGTCCTTGACAGCTGAAGAGTTTGCGAACGAAAGGTTAAAATTTTCATATCTAATTTTTTTCGGCTTTTGCCGCTCAAATCCTTCTGCATCCCACGACAGGATTATACAACTCACCCATGATCTCACACGATCTCCACCTCTCAGTACGTGGGTGACACATGTTGCTAGGATAGCAAGGGTCAGGGGCATGTTCATCCAAATTCCTCGGACGAACGGTTTTTCACCTCGGTTATAAATACCCCTCCCCTTTCACCTCAGCTCATTTACTCCGCTTGACCTCTCTCTCCTCCGCTCGAGCTATCTGACCTAGCGCCGCCGCTAATCTCCATCGTCGCCAGTGAGGAAGAGCTTAGTTTCCTTGACCTCGTCGCCATCGTACTCGCGCCGGCCGCGGAAATCTTCACCTCCACCACCGTCGTAGTTGTCTTCCTCCGCCAAGTTAGGGCGTGGAAGATCTGAACGGACAAACTTCCACGGTTCATCTCACAGTTCGTCGTGTTCTTCGTCAAGGGTAAATAAAAATCGCTTTTACTTCCCTTGTTGATTCTGATGATTTACACAAAATCTTCAAAAGGTGTTTATTCTTCCACTTTCATATTCTTAAACACCACAGTTGCATCTGTTCTTGATCTATCTCTCTAAGATATACTTTTCTTCAAGATTCCTCAATTGTGTGGATTTCCAATCTATACAACTCTGGAACCTAAGACAAGAACTCTTAGTAAAATTCCTCAAGACTCCCCTGGTCAAATTCCTCAAACTTGATTCCTCAATTGTGTGGATTTCCCATCTATACAACTCTAGAACCTAAGGTAAGAACTCTTAGTGAAATTCCTCAAGACTCCCCTGGTCAAATTCCTAAAACTTGGTTCCTTTTAAAAACAAATTCTGAGAACGCATATGACCTCTTCAAATTCTCCGCACCTATACTCTGTTCACGGGTACACATGTCTACTGCTGAATCACTAGGTTCTGGTCAACTTAACTCATTTGCAGCGTTCCTCGAAGAAAAATTGCATACTTCTTCAGAGACATCCATTGTTCAGAATCCTTAGCTGAAGAAAATGGCTGAAGAAAAGCGTCCTTAGAAGGGAGGCAAGAGGCCTAAAACTAACACTGCATTTGAAATACCTGAAGAAATCTATGCAGAATATTGCACTCCTGATGAGACCACTCATGGCAAGGAGAATAAAAATCCGCGCAAGGTGTGCATTCAGCAGATTGAATGCAGATGGGCATGAGAATTGTCGGGGGGTGAACCCCGGCCAGGCAACGGAACCCGGATCCTTTTCAAAAACAACGGGGCCAGCATCGCCCCTCAAGCCGGCCCATGCTTGGCCGGGTCGCTCAACCCGGCCAAGCCCTCGACCTGGCCGAACTCTCCGACCCGGCCAAGCTCCTCGACTCGGCCCCAACAACCAGCTCAAGGCAGCCGAACCCGGCACACTAAGACTTCCCCAACAAGCCAGCTCCACCCTTGGTGTGTTCCTCAACCCAGATGCGGGTCAGCTCCCGTCCCATCTAGGCTGTCTAGTGTGACGAGTCTCCATCTACCGATGACCGAGGCAACAGTGCCCGCCCATGCCTCTGGTCAGCCGGAGCGGGGCAACAGTGCCGCTCACCTACCCGCTGACCAGGGCCGGCGTGGCAACAGTGCCCCCGTCATCACTGCTGACGCCAACAAGCGGCGACCTAATGGAGTGCCACTGTACCCGACTCGACTCGTCCACTCCCTGACGATCGACAAGACGGCGAATAGTGCCCATAGGCAAGTGGGGCCCGCGCCTAGGGGAACCCAGCGAACCACAGGCACCCGACAGGTCCCAGCACTGGGTTCCCAGACACTGACAACCCGGCCCTACGGCCTTGTAACATTACCAATGTACCCCTGGGGGTTGGTCTATAAAACCCCCCAGGAGCCCTCATGCATACGGGCAAGGACACAGTAAAGTAGCCAACCGATCAGTAGAACACACACACAGGGAGAAGAAGTAGCCTAAGCCTTGGCTGGTCTTCCTTCTTCCTCCATACAGCTCCAGGAGCAACTCTGTACTGTCACACATCAACCACACTTGGCAGGACTAGGGGTATTATCTCTCCGGAGAGCCCCGGACCTAGGTATGTCTTGCGTCCCGCGCTCGCTCATGTCGACCCCGCCACTGGAGCCAACCAGTGCCCTCGAGCCTCCTCCTCTCTTTAGCCATCGCTTGGCATCTGTCGTGCATCCACCACGACAGTTGGCGCCCATCGTGGCGGAGCTCGAGGTCCTGGCCGGGAGCATGCTTCAGACGGGGCTCCTTCCGACTCCGATGAGCCCATCACGATGGCAGACGACATCATCGACGCGCTCGCCGCCTCCTTCGCCGCGATGTGCATCGCTGACGCGCCTATGGCCGATGAGTACCCAGTGAGGTACTTGACTTTTTGATTCCTCCCTCTCCCTCTGTGGCAGCGCTCCCGCCGGGGCAATGGACGTCCACGTGGAGGTCTTCGTCACCGGCACCGACACCTCCTCCACGTCAAGCGCAGCGAGGAAGGAAGCTGAAGCCAAGGCCACAGCGGGTCGGGCCGCCTCGCCCAACCCATTTGCGCACCATGATGCAGAGCCTTCACGTCCCCATCGGCACCGACATCAACGCCTTCAACATCACCGAGGACCGGGCCTGGCTCGAGGAGAACCGCCAGCACTTGCCGGACCTGACCAAGACGCTCGCCGCCATGCAGCTTCGCCTAGATTCTGCTCAGTTGGAGCGCAACGCCGCCTATGGCTTCACGCCTGCCGTGGACGAGCCAAGCCGGGTCGCCGATGTGCGTGCACGGGGCGGCATGATCGGCCGCGCCTTCGGTGCCATCCCGCCCGTCTACGAGACTCCCGTGAAGAACATGCATGCTGCCCAGGCGGCCGCAGTCGTCCTGGACCAGCTCACGGGCGAGGAACTGAGGGAGCGCATCAAGCGGATGAATGACCTCCTCGACATGGACAACGCACAGCAGGACCGCCTCAACCAACTCGCCAAGCCGGCGGGATCCGTCTCCACCCGCGCTGGCGAGCCTAGAGATCATCAACACACGGTGTCCTTACTGCCCAACGAGGCATACTCTGGCCGCACCCGAACCCAGCGCGACTCGGCCTCGACGGCCGTTGGTGGTTTAGGCGACGAGCCGGCCCCAGAAAACTGACGCGGACCTGACCAGCCCGGTCGGCGTCCGGCTCCAGCCAACCGGCCCCCCGTGGCCCAGTCGCCAGCCAACTCGGTGCATGTGCCATCGACGACACCGACGCTCACCACCGCCTCGACTGGCTCACTTTCTTCCTGGAGGTGGAAGAGAGCGGCACCGTCAAGCCGGCATGTTTCAGCCCACGCATCGGGGATGAGCCCTTCCCCAAAGGGTTTACGCTCCCCCGCGACACCCCAAGTACAACGGGACCGTGAAGCTGGAGGACTGGCTCATCGACTACACCATCGCCATTGGCATCGCAGGCGGCAACGACCGACTCGCCGTGCGCTACGCGCCACTCATGCTCCAAGGGTCGGCCTGCACCTGGTTGAATAGCCTGCCGGTGGGCAGCGTCAACACGTGGGTTGACTTCGAGCAGGCCTTCGTCCGCAACTTCACGGGGACCTACCGGTGACCCGGCCGCCCCAGCCATCTCGCCATGTGCGTGCAGGGGCCGGTGGAAACCGGCCGTGAGTACCTCGCACACAGGACCGAGCTTCGGAACAACTGCGAGGGCATCCACAAGGTTCAAGCAACCCAGTACTTCGTCAACGGGTACTGAGATGGCACCCTCCTCAAGCACAAGCTCTTGCGCTCTGAGTCGGCCACCATGGTCATGCTCATGCTGACAGCGGACAAGTACGCCAACGCCGACTCTGCCATGAAGATCTAGGTGGCGCTGGATGAAGCCGGCAAAGCAAAGCCGGTTCCCCCTCTGAAGCCGGCCTGCAAAAGCAGCCGGCAGGCAGTAGCAGCACAACCTACAGAATAACAAGCACAAGGCCAACCAGCCGGCTCAGCGCAACGACAACCGGCTCGTCGCGGCCACCGAGCCAACGGCCGACCCGGCAGCTAAACACCGGCAGACCGGCGAGACGGTATGGCAACCCGCCATGAGCTTCAAAGAGATGCTCGACGCCCCCTGCAAACACCACAGCGGCGCAAGGTCGTCCACGCACACGCTACGGCAGTGCGCATCACCAAGCGCATAATGAGGGGCGATGTCCCGCCTCCTCTGGCTCCGGCCCCGGGCGCGGGTCAGCCGCTTCCACCTCCTCCGCTGGCCCCAGCCAGTGGCGTGACGCGATGATGTCTGCCGGATCAGAATGCAGCCTACGTCGTCTTCACCATCCTCGGCGATGACAAGCGCAGCGAATGTCTCCTTCGGCAGGAGGTGAACACCGTCATCCCGGCCAAGCCGGAGTACATGCACTGGTCGCACCGCCCAGTCACATGGACCCGAGAAGACCACCCGGCTGTCATGCTGAATCCGGGTGGCTACGCCCTCGTCCTCAACCCCACCATCGTTGCACCTTGGCGCACATGCAAGTTTTCCCGAGTCCTCATCAACGGCGGCAGCAGCATCAACATCCTCTACCGCGACACCATGACCAAACATGGCCTCGAAGCCAAGGACCTGGAGCCAACCCGGACGATCTTCCATGGCATCGTTCCCGGCCTCTCCTGCTCTCCCATCGGCCAGGTCCGGCTCGTCGTCCTGTTCGGCGACAGCAATCACTTTCGGCGCGAGCCGATCTGGTTCGAGGTGGTGGACCTGTCCAGCGTTTACCATGCACTACTGGGCCGACCCGCGCTCGCCAAGTTCATGGCCGTCCCCCATTAAGCTTACCTAAAGATGAAGCTGCCGGGTCTGAAGGGCCTCATCACCATCACCGGTGATTACCGCAAGTCCCTGGAGTGCGCCCGAGACAGCGCCAAGCTGGCCGAGTCGCTGGTCATAGTCGAGGAGCGGCGCTAGCTCGACCGGGTCGTCACCCTGGCTAACGAGACATCAGTCGCGCCGATCCCGGCCGAGCAGCCGGCTAACGAGGCTGCCTTCAAGCCCTCCAAGGCGACCAAGAAAGTGAAGCTGAACCCAGAAGACCCCAACTGCAGCAAGTACGTTGTCGTAGGCACCCGCCTCGACAGCAAATAGGAAGGCGAGCTCGTCGACTTCCTCCGTGAGAATTGGGATACTTTTGCGTGGACCCCAAAGGACATGCCAGGTATCCCGAGGAAGTAAGCCGAGCACAAACTCCACGTCCGTAAGGATGCCAAGCCTGTCCGCCAACCCCTACGACATTTCTCCAAGGAGAAGAAAAGAACCATCGGTGAGGAAGTCGCCAAGCTTTTGGCGGCCGGCTTCATCATGGAAGTGTTCCACCCCAAGTGGCTGGCCAACCCAGTCCTCGTCCTGAAGAAGCACAACACCTAGAGCATGTGCATCGACTACACTAGCCTGAACAAGGCTTGTCCCAAGGATCCATTCACCCTCCCGCGAATCGACCAAGTCATCGACTCGACCGCCAGGTGCGAGCTCCTGTCCTTCCTGGATGCTTACTCCGGCTATCACCAGATCAAGCTGGACCCGACCGACGCCCTGAAGACATCCTTCATCACGCCCTTTGGGGCGTATTGCTACATCACCATGTCATTCAGCCTGAAGAACGACGGCGCCACCTTCCAGCACTACATCCAGAAATGCTTGCTGCCGCAACTCAGCCGCAACACCCACGTTTACATGGACGACATCATGATGAAGACCAAGCAGCACCTCACGCTCCTCGACGACCAGAAGGAAACATTTGCCAACCTGCACGAATACAAACTCAAGCTCAACCCGGAGAAATGCGTTTTCGGTGTCCCGGCCGGAAAGCTACTCGACTTCCTCGTCTCGGAGCACGGCATCGAGGCGAACCCGAAGAAGATCAAGGCCATCGAGCGTATGCGCAAGCCAGCTTGGCTGCACGATGTCCAGAAGTTCACCGGCTGCTTGACCTCGGTCAGCCAGTTTCTCAGCCGGCTGGGCGAGAGGGCCTTGCCCCTATACCAGCTGATGAAGAAGACGATGCCATTCGAATGGAATGACTAGGCGGACGAGGATTTCCGGGATCTCAAGCGCATGCTCTCCACCGCACCAGTCCTGGCCGCACCGACCGAGAAGGAGTTGTTGTTGCTCTACATTGCCGCAACCTCACGGTCGGTCAGCACGGTGATGGTGGTCGAGCGACCAGAGAAGGGCAAGGTCAAAGCCGTCCAGCACCTTGTCTACTACCTGAGCGAAGTGCTCTCCGCCTCCAAGCTGAACTACCCGCACTACCAGAAGATATGTTACGGCGTGTACTTCATCGCCAATAAATTGAAGCAGTATTTCCAAGAGCATGCTCTCACCATGGTCAGCACGGCCCCCCTCGGCGAGATCATCGGGTGCCGGGACGCCTCTGGCCGGGTCGCCAAGTGGGTGCTCGAGCTAGCTGGCCATACCATCCTCTACGAGCCCCGAACCACGATCAAGTCCCAGGCCCTGGCCGACTTCCTTGTCGACTGGACCGAGACCTAGTACCTGCCACCATCGCCGGACTCAATGCACTGGCGCATGCACTTCAACGGCTCCAAAATACGACTCGGCCTAGGGTCCGGCATTATGTTGTCTTCCCCAAAGGGCGACCGACTAAGCTACACACTCCATATCCACTTCGCCGCCTCCAACAACGTCGCCGAATACGAAGCCCTTGTGCATGGCCTCCGGCTTGCCAAGGAACTCGGCATCCTGCGCATCCTGTGCTACGGCGACTCAGATCTGGTGGTGCAACAGTACTCCGGCGAGTGGGATGCCCGCGACCCCAACATGGCGAGCCACAGTTTCCTCGTCCAGAAGCTGTCCGGATTCTTTGAGGGCTGCGAGTTCCTCCATGTCCCGCACGCGGAAAATGAGGCAGCCGATACGCTCGCCAAATCGCCTCGTCCCAGCAGTCCATCCCATCTGGCGTCTCCCTCGACCACCTTCACAAGCCGTCTGTCAAGCCGTCTCCGGACTCCAAGTCCATCCATGTCCCGGACAACTCGACCCGCCTAAACCCGGCCCGGGGACTCCCGAACCCGGCCCGGGGATTGCTGAACCCAGCCCGGGGACTGTCGAACTCCGCCCGGGGGCTGAAGCCGTCAACCCGAACACCATCACCCTCGACCCGACCGCCGCCATCCCCGACTCAGGGTTGCTCAGCCCGGCTCGGGGGCTGTCGACTCGGAACCCACCCTGGTGGCCGTTTTCACCGTGGTGATGGCCCCGTCTTAGGCCCTGCCCATCTTGGAGTTCCTGGAGAACGGGGCCCTCCCCATGGACGAGACCAAAGCCCGGCAGGTGCAATGTCGGGTGCCCGCCTATAGCATCATCAACAACGAGCTCTTCAAATGCAGCCCCACCAGCTTGTTCCAGCGTTGCATCGAGCAGGACCAAGGCATTGAGATCCTCCTCGACATACACCAGGGCGAGTGCGAGCACCACACCACCTCGCAGTCCCTGGTGGCCAAGGCTTTCTGCCATGGTTTCTACTGGCCCACAGCCCTCCAAGACACTGAGTCACTCGTCCTCAAGTGCGAGGGATGCCAGCGCTTCAGCAAGCGCATCCACCAGCCGGCTTCAGCACTCCGGACCATCCCAATCGCCTAGCCCTTCGCGGTCTGGGGACTCAACATGGTGGGTCCCTTGAAAACCGCCCGAGGCGGCATGACACATTTGCTGGTGGCGGTGGACAAGTTCACCAAGTGGATCGAAGCACGACCAATCAAGAAGTTGGACGGGCCGACGGCTGATACGTCTCCAACGTATCTATAATTTTTGAATGTTCCATGCTATTATATTACCTGTTTTGGATGTTTATGGGCTTTATTTTATACATTATTATCATTTTTGGGACTAACCTACTAACCGGAGGCCCAGCCCGTATTGCTGTTTTCTTTCCCATTTCAGTATTTCGAAGAAAAGGAATATCAAATGGAGTCCAAAAGGAATGAAACCTTCGGGAGCGTTATTTTTGGAACAAATCTGATCCGGAGAGCCTGGAGTGCAAGTCAAGAAAGCTCTGAGGGCTCCACGAGATAGGAGGGCACCCCCCTGTAGGGCTCCCCCCTTGTCTCATGGGCCCCTCGGGCGTCCACCGACGTACTTCTTCCTCCTATATATACCTACGGACCCCGAAAACATCCAGGGGCACCACGAAACACAATTTCCACCACCGTAACCTTCTATATCCGCGAGAGCCCATCTTGGAGCCTTCGCCGGCACTCCGCCGGAGGGGAATCGACCATGGAGGGCCTCTACATCAACATCCTTGCCCCTCCTATGAGTTGTGACTAGTTTACCTCAGACCTACGGGTCCATAGTTATTAACTAGATGGCTTCTTCTCTCTTATTGGATCTCAATACAATGATCTTCCCCTCTCTTGTGGAGATCAATTCGATGTAATCTCTTTTTGCGGTGTGTTTGTCAAGATCCGATGAATTTTGAGTTTATGATCAGATTTATCTATGGATATTAATTGAATCTTCTCTGAATTCTTTTATGTATGATTGAGTTATCTTTGCAAGTCTCTTCGAATTATCGGTTTAGTTTAGCCTACTAGATTGATCTTTCTTGCCATGAGAGAAGTGCTTAGCTTTGGGTTCAATCTTGCGGTGTTCTTACCTAGTGACAGAAAGGGTTGGAAGTAACATATTGTATTGTTGCCATCAAGGATAACAAGATGGGGTTTATATCATATTGCATGATTTTATCCCTCTACATCATATCATCTTGCTTAATGCATTACTCTGTTCTTATGAACTTAATACTCTAGATGCATGCTGGACAGCGGTCAATGTGTGGAGTAATAGTAGTAGATGCAGGTAGGAGTCGGTCTACTTGTTTTGGATGTGATGCCTATATACATGATGATGCCTAGATAACGTCATAATTATTCGCTTTTCTATCAATTGCTTGATAGTAATTTGTTCACCCACCGTAATACTTATGCTCTCGAGAGAAGCCTCTAGTGAAACCTATGTCCCCCGGGTCTATCTCTTATCATATTTGCTTTCAATCTACTTTTATTTGCATCTTTACTTTCTTGCATCTATATCATAAAATACCAAAAATGTATTTATCTTATCATACTATCTCTATTAGACCTCACTTTCGCAAGTGGCTGTGAAGGGATTGACAACCCCTTTATTGTGTTGGTTGCGAGTTCTCAGTTTGTTTGTGTAGGTGCATGGGACTTTTGAGGAGCCTCCTACTGGATTGATACCTTGGTTCTCAAAAACTGAGGGAAATACTTATAGTACACTTTGCTGCATCACCCTCTCCTCTTCGGGGAAAACCAACGCTTGCTCAAGACGTAGCAAGAAGGATTTCTGGCACCATTGCCAGGGAGGTCTTCGTTCAAGTCAAGACATACCAAGTACCCATCACAAACTCATCTCCTTCGCATTTACATTATTTGCCATTTGCCTCTCGTTTTCCTCTCCCCCACTTCACCCTTGCCGTTTTATTCGCCCTCTCTTTCCCAATCTCCTCCTCTCTTTTCCGCTTGCCTTTTTTTGTTTGCTTGTGTGTTGGATTACTTGTTGCCATGGCACAAGATAATACAAAGTTGTGTGATTTCTCGAATACCAATAATAATGATTTCCTTAGTACTCTGATTGCTCCTCTTAATGATGTTGAGTCTTGTGAAATCAATACTGCTTTGTTGAATCTTGTTATGAAAGATCAATTCGCCGGCCTTCCTAGTGAAGATGCCGCTACTCATCTAAACAATTTTGTTGATTTGTGTGATATGCAAAAGAAGAAAGATACGGATAACAATATTGTCAAATTGACGTTATTTCCATTTTCACTTAGAGATCGTGCTAAAGTTTGGTTTTCGTCTTTGCCCAAAAATAGTATTGATTCTTGAAACAAGTGCAAAGATGCTTTTATCTCTAAGTATTTTCCTCCCGCTAAGATCATCACTCTTAGGAACGATATTATGAATTTTAACCAACTTGATCATGAGCATGTTGCCCAATCCTGGGAAAGAATGAAATTGATGCTTCGCGATTTCCCTACTCATGGTTTGAATTTATGGATGATCATACAAAAAATTTATGCCGGTTTGAACTTTGCTTCTAGAAATCTCTTAGATTTGGCCGTGGGAGGCACGTTTATGGAAATTACATTAGGAGATGCTACAAAATTGCTTGATAATATTATGGCTAATTATTCTCAATGGCACACCGAAAGATCTTCTAGTAAAAAAGTGCATGCTATAGAAGAAATCAATGTTTTGCGTGGAAAGATGGATGAACTTATGAAGATGTTTGCTACTAAAAATACTCCTCTAGATCCTAATGATATGCCTTTGTCTTCCTTGATTGAGAATAATAATGAATCTATGGATGTGAATTTTGTTGGTAGGAATAGTTTTGGAAACAATGCTTATAGAGGAAATTTTAATGCTAGACCATTCCCTAGTAATTCCTCTAATAATTATGGAAATTCCTACAATAATTCTTATGGTAATTTTAATAAGATGCCCTCTGATTTTGAGAATAGTGTGAAAGAATTTATGATTTCTCAGAAGAATTTTAATGCTTTGCTTGAAGAAAAATTGCTCGAAGTTGACGATTTGGCTAGGAACGTTGATAGACTTTCGCTTGATATTAATTCTCTTAAACTTGGATCTTCTTCTCCTAAGCATGATATCAATGAGTCTCTCAAACTAATGAGAATTTCCATTGACGAGTGCAAGGAAAGAACCGCTAGATTGCGTGCTAAAAAAGAAAGCTTTATAAAAGCGTGTTCTTCTAGTCTCCATGAAAATAATGATGAGGATCTTAAAGTTATTGATGTGTCTCCTATTAGATCTATGTTTTGCAATATGAATTTTGATGATTATGGGACTGATGATGAATCAACTTTGCCTAGAAGGCATCCCAAGAATTCGGAGTCTCTAGATCTTAATGCTAAATTTGGTAAAAGAGAGATTGGAGAATCCTCAACTTCTAATAATGTTGAACCTACTATCTCGTATTTCAAGGAATTTGATTATGATAATTTCTCTTTAAAAGGTTGTATTTCCTTGTTGCAATCCGTTGTTAATTCTCATCATGCTTATAGTCAAAACAAAGCTTTTACCAAACATATTGTTGATGCCTTGATGCAATCTTATGATGAAAAACTTAATTTGGAAGTTTCTATACCTAGAAAACTTAATGATGAGTGGGAACCTACTATAAAGATTAAAATTAAAGATTTTGAGTGTTTTGCTTTGTGTGATTTGGGTGCTAGTGTTTCCACGATTCCAAAAACTTTATGTGATATTCTAGATTTCCATGATCTTGATGATTGCTCTTTAAATTTGCACCTTGCGGATTCCACCATTAAAAAGCCTATGGGAAGGATCAATGATGTTCTTATTGTTGCAAATAGAAATTTGGTGCCCGTAGATTTTATCGTTCTTGATATAGATTGCAATCTTTCTTGCCCTATTATTCTTGGTAGACCTTTTCTTAGAACGATTGGTGCGATTATTGATATGAAAGAAGGGAACATTAGATTCCAATTTCCCTTAAAGAAAGGCATGGAGCACTTTCCAAGAAAGAAAGTCAAATTACCTTATGAATCTATCATGTGTGCTACTTATGAATCAAGTGCAAAAGATGGCACTCGTTAGATCTATCCTTGCTTTTATGCCTAGCTAGGGGCGTTAAACGATAGCGCTAGTTGGGAGGCAACCCAATTTTCTTTATGTTCTTTGTTTTTGTTCCTGTTTAGTGTTAAATTTTGTTCCTACTTTCTGTTTATATGTGTTTTTATCTTTTGTTTAGTGCTTGTGCCAAGTAGAACCTATAGGATAAACTATGATGATGGTTGATTTGATTCTGCTGAAAAACAGAAACTTTGCGCTCACGAGAAACAATTCAATAAATCACAGAAAAGAGATTTTGCATTGATTATTTTTGCTGCTGATAAATAAACAAATTTTCCACTACGTCCTATTTTTGTAGGATTTTTAGAGTTCAAGAACTTTGCGTTAGTTACAGATTGCTACAGACTGTTCTGTTTTTGACAGATTCTGTTTTCCGTGTGTTGTTTGCTTATTTCAATGCATCTATGGCTAATAAATTAGTTTATAAACCATAAGGAAGTTGGAATACAGTAGGTTTAACACCACAATAAATAAATAATGAGTTCATTACAGTACCTTATGTGGTGGTTTTGTTTTCTTTCACTAACGGAGCTTATGAGATTTCCTATTGAGTTTTGTGTTGTGAAGTTTTCAAGTTTTGGGTAAAGCTTTTATGGACTATGGAATAAAGAGTGGCAAGAGACTAAGCTTGGGGATGCCCATCGAACCCCAAGATATTTAAGAATATCCAAAAGCCTAAGCTTGGGGATGCCCCGGGAAGGCATCCCCTCTTTCGTCTTCGTTCATTGGTAACTTCACTTGGAGCTATATTTTTATTCGCCACATGATATGTGTTTTTCTTGGAGCGTCGTGTATTATATTGGTCTTTGCTTGTTAGTTTACCACAATCATCCTTACTGTAGCACACCTTTTGGGAAAAGCCTATTTGATTATAATTTGCTAGAATACTCTATGTGCCTCACTTATATCTGTTGAGCTTGATAGTTTTTGCTCTAGTACTTCACTTATATCTTTTAGAGCATGGTGGTGGATTAATTTTGAAGAAATTGCTAGTCTATCATGCTTCACTTATATTATTTTGAGAGTCTTTTATAACAGCATGGTTGCTATGGTTACAAATTTGGTCCTAGAATGATGAGCATCCAAGTTGGGCATAATAAAAACTATCATAGAAAGTGAATTGGATGCTATGATCAACTTGATACTTGATATGGAGGTAGTAATATTAAAGTCATGGTAGTTGGGTGATTATGTTTTTAAAAATTCTTGTGTTGAAGTTTGTGATTCCCGTAGCATGCACGTATGGTGAACCGCTTTGTGATGAAGTTGGAGCACAATGTTATTTATTGATTGTCTTCCTTATGAGTGGCAGTCGGGGACAAGCGATGGTCTTTTCCTACCAATCTATCCCCCTAGGAGCATGCGCGTAGTGCTTTGGTTTTTGATCACTTCTAAATTTTTACAACAAGTATATGAGTTCTTTTGATTAATGTTGAGTCCATGGATATACGCACCCTTTCACCCCTCCATTATTGCTAGCCTCTCTTGTATCGTGCAACTTTCGCCGGTACCTTACACCCACCATATACCTTCCTCAAAACAGCCACCATACCTACCTATTATGGCATTTCCATAGCCATTCCGAGATATATTGTCATGCAACTTTCCACCGTTCCATTTATTATGACACGTTTCATCATTGTCATATTGCTCTTTGCATGATCATGTAGTTGACATCGTATTTGTGGCAAAACCACCATCATAATCTTCAGACATGTCGCTCTTGATTCATTGCATATCCCGGTATACTGCCGGAGGCATTCACATAAAGTCATAGCTTGTTCTAGCTTCGAGTTGTAAATTCATAAAAGTGTGATGATCTTCATTACTAGAGCATTGTCCTAGTGCGGAAAGGATGATGAAGACTATGATTCCCCCACAAGTCGGGATGAGACTTTGGACTTTACAAAAAGAAAAAAAAGAGAAAGGCCAAAAAGAAAAAAAGGCCAAAGTAAAAAAAGAGAGAGAAAAAATAAAAAAAGGAAAAAAATGAAAAAATGAGAGAAAAAGAGAGAAGGGACAATGCTACTATCTCTTTTTCCACACTTGTGCTTCAAAATAGCACCATGATCTTCATGATAGAGAGTCTCATATGTTGTCACTTTCATATACTAGTGGGAATTTTTCATTATAGAACTTGGCTTGTATATTCCAATGATGGGCTTCCTCAAAGTGCCCTGGGTCTTCTTGAGCAAGCAAGTTGGATGCACACCCACTAGTTTTCTTTTGTTGAGCTTTCATATATTTATAGCTCTAGTGCATCCGTTGCATGGCAATCCCTATTCACTCACATTGATATCTATTAATGGGCATCTCCATAGCCCGTTGATACGCCTAGTTCATGTGAGACTATCTTCTCCCTTTTTGTCTTCTCCACAACCACCATTCTATTCCACATATAGTGCTATGTCCATGGCTCACGCTCATGTATTGCGTGAAAGTTGAAAGAGTTTGAGATTATTAAAGTATGAAACAATTGCTTGGCTTGTCATTGGGGTTGTGCATGGTTAAATACTTTGTGTGATGAAGATAGAGCATAGCCAGACTATATGATTTTGTAGGGATAACTTTCTTTTGGCCATGCTATTTTGAGAAGACATGATTACTTTCTTAGAATGCTTGAAGTATTACTGTTTCTTATGTCAATATGAACTTTTATTTCGTATTATTTGGATCTGAACATTCATGCCACATGAAAGAAAATTACATTATGAATTATGCTAGGTAGCATTCCACATCAGAAATTCTCTTTTTATCATTTACCTACTCGAGGACGAGCAGGAATTAAGCTTGGGGATGCTTGACACGTCTCCAACGTATCTATAATTTTTGATTGTTCCATGCTATTATATTACCTGTTTTGGATGTTTATGGGCTTTATTTTATACATTATTATCATTTTTGGGACTAACCTACTAACCGGAGGCCCAACCCGTATTGTTGTTTTCTTTCCCATTTCAGTATTTCGAAGAAAAGGAATATCAAACGGAGTCCAAACGGAATGAAACCTTCGGGAGCATTATTTTTGGAACAAATCTAATCCGGAGAGCCTGGAGTGCAAGTCAAGAAAGCTCCGAGGGCTTCATGAGATAGGAGGGCACCCCCCCCCCTATAGGGCGCGCCCCCTGTCTCGTGGGCCCCTCGGGCGTCCACCGACGTACTTCTTCCTCCTATATATACCTACGGACCCCGGAAACATCCAGGGGCACCACGAAACACAATTTCCACCACCGTAACCTTCTGTATCCGCAAGATCCCATCTTGGAGCCTTCGTCGGCACTCTGCCGGAGGGGGAATCGACCATGGAGGGCCTCTACATCAACATCCTTGCTCCTCCTATGAGTTGTGAGTAGTTTACCTCAGACCTACGGGTCCATAGTTATTAGCTAGATGGCTTCTTCTCTCTTTTTGGATCTCAATACAATGATCTCCCCCTCTCTTGTGGAGATCTATTCGATGTAATCTCTTTTTGCGGTGTGTTTGTCAAGATCCGATGAATTTTGAGTTTATGATCAGATTTATCTATGGATATTAATTGAATCTTCTCTCAATTCTTTTATGTATGATTGAGTTATCTTTGCAAGTCTCTTCGAATTATCGGTTTGGTTTGGCTTACTAGATTGATCTTTCTTGCCATGGGAGAAGTGCTTAGCTTTGGGTTCAATCTTGCGGTGTTCTTACCCAGTGACAGAAAGGGTTGCAAGACACGTATTGTATTGTTGCCATCGAGGATAACAATATGGGGTTTATATCATATTGCATGAGTTTATCCCTCTACATCATATCATCTTGCTTAATGCGTTACTCCATTCTTATGAACTTAATACTCTAGATGCATGCTGGACAGCGATCGATGTGTGGAGTAATAGTAGTAGATGCAGGCAGGAGTCGCTCTACTTGTTTTGGATGTGATGCCTATATACATCGGGGCGGGCCGCGCCCCTCAGGCCGAGTCCCAGACAGCGACCCCAAGACAAGCTGAGTCCCAGACGGCGACTCCAAGATAAGCCGACTCCGAGCTGGCGACCTCCAGAGAGGCCGACTCTGGGGAGTCGGCCCATGACTCCTCCCACATCACGAAGTACGATGCGGGGTACGGTCACGGCATGGTCGTTCCCCCCTGCTTACGAAGGACCGGCATGGCTACAGTGAGCCCATCGCTGGAAGATCTCCGGCGAGGCGTGGCACTGTTGCCATGCCTGCCCTGACCTCAGCCACAGTGCGCAGTACACTGTGCCCATGACGCCGGCCTGTACGACCCGAAGGCGGCAGGGCCGCCTGTCAGTGGGTGGGCCGAAGGCGGTCTGGGCACCCCGAAGACGGACCTGTGGGAGACGGCCTCCCTGGAGTCGGCCGACTCCTCCCCAGGGCCCCATGAGCCATTAACCAGATAGGATGGGGAATGGCGACAGTGATCGCCCGATAGACGGTGGCACTGTTGCCACGACCCGATGACCGAGCCTGCGTCATCAGGAGTGCCGCTACAGTATCCAGCCTGTCTGCGGGACCCGCCAGTCGGAGGGCCCCAGAAGCAGGCGGGAAGGACGGTGGGCTGAGAGACAGACGGCTGGGACCCGCGCCCAGCCGGATTACTATTGTACCCCCGGGGGTAGGCCTATATAAACCCCTCGGGGCACCCATGCAAAGGGTTCGGACCTGAATAGAGATAGACCAGATAGCACAGGGAGGAGAGAGCTAGCCTTGCCCTCTCCGGCCTCCCGAAACAGCTCCAGGAGCACCATTGTAGTCACCTTGCCTTAGTGATCATGCGGAGACCCCGCAGAGCAGCAGTAGGGGTGTTATCTCCTAGGAGGGCCCTGAAGCTGGGTAAGTTCCGCCGGCGTGCATGTCTTCGCCTCATCCCGCTTCCAGGCACCGGCGATGTTCTACTCGCTCCCACCATGATAAGCCATCCTTTGGCATATGTCGTATCCAACCCCCGACCTTTGGCGCCCACCGTGGGGCGAGGTGCACCGTCGTCCGGAGATCTGCTCTGGACGGGAACCCTATTCTCCCCAGCGAGCACAGCCAGCTCGGCACGCCGGATGGCGTCTGTGCCGACGCGCTGCACGGTGCTGAGATCGCCTGTGCGGCCAGCTGCCTCGCCGATCTTATCGGCGAGGTTCGCCTCTCTGATGAGCCTGCGTCCGACGCAGGCACGAATGGCCCCGAGAGCCTCCTCGCGGGCCTCCTCGACCAACTCCACGTCGCCGGCGAGCCTGCCGCGGACTTGGAGTCCATAGGATCCACCGACCCGATGTTGGTCGACTCCGACACCGCGTCGCTCGACGCGTTCCCCACCAACATGGTGGTCTACGACGAGCCGCTCCCTTACGCGGGGAGCGGCGGAAGCACCGTAACTGAGGTCCTCGTCCTTGACCACGGCGAGCGCTCCGGCGAAGGAGCGCACGATCCGCTTGACGCGGCCCTGCGAGACCTTGCAGCGCCGATTCTGGAAGACGCCGACGCTGAGACGCTGGAGGCGCTCCGCCTTCAACTCGTCGAGGGCGCGAAGAAGCTGGCAAGCATGAGGCACTTGTCAGAAGCTTACCAACGCGAGATGGATCACGCCGTAGGCGTCTCGCCGGCTCCAAATGGGCCTCGCCGCCTAGGCGCGGTCTGACAGCGCGGCGCGGCGATCGCCAATCTCTTCTGGGCTGATCGCCCTATGTATGCCACGCCCGCAGAGAATATCCGTGCCGCCCAGGCAGCGGCAGACGAGCTCGACAACTTCGAAGGCGAAGAGCGCCGCATAATGACGGAGTGAGTTCAGCAGCTCCTCGACGCGGCTGCCGCGCAGAATGGTGCCGGCTGCCGCACCGAGCCACCGCAGCGCCAAAACGATGACCCACCGCCTCACCGAGACCAAGGTGCAACGTCTCGGATGCCGACTAGTGGGGCCCGTGGGAAGAAGGACAAGGAGCCAGCTGTCAGCCACAGTCGGACTCACATCACCATCGAGCGCGACCAAGACGGCCGCCCCAAAGCGGTGGAACAGCGGGACGACTACCTGCCACCCCCTCCTCGCAGAGAAAGGCGAGTCTCCCCGCCGCCCGTGGAACATACGACTCTCGGCGACCGCCTTGGCCGCCGAGAGGGAGTCGGAGAGAACGACGCCCGCCACCGGATCGACCGACTCCACCGATCCCTGGTGCTGGAAGAAGAAGACGAGTTGGGTCCCCCCTGCTTCGGACCCCGCATCCGAGATGAGCCCTTCCCCAAAGGGTTCACGCTCCCCCGAGACACGCCCAAATATACCGGCACCATGAAGCCAGAAGCTTGGCTGATCGACTACTCCACGGCTGTCAACATAGCGAACGGCAACAAGCGTGTTGCCGTAAGGTACGTCCCGCTTATGCTCCAGGGCTCGGCCCGGACGTGGTTGAATAGTCTGAAGCCTCGCAGCATCAACAGTTGGGTCGACTTCACCGAGGCTTTCGACCGCAACTTCACGAGCACGTACAAGCGACCTCCCAAGCCACGCCAACTCTCCTTGTGCGTGCAAGGCCCTGACGAGTCTACTCGCGACTACCTCACGCGCTGGGGCGAACTCCGGAACTCCTGCGAGGGCATGCACGAGGTGCAGGCCATCGAGTACTTTACTGCCGGGTGCAGAGAAGGCACCCTCCTCAAGCACAATCTCCTCTGCGACGAGCCGGAGACCCTCGATGAGCTGCTGATCACAGCGGACAAGTACGCCACGGCCGACTCTTCCATGAAGGTGGAGATTCGGGTCAGCACAACTGGCAAAGTCGCCCCTCAGCCTCCAAGAACTCCGGCTGGAGACAACAGTCGGCGGCAACACCAGAATGACCAGAAGCGCAAAGCCCCGCAGCCGACTGCCAACAGTCGGCAAGTGGCAATAGCAGAGGACCGGCAGTTGGAGGGACCGCCTCCGGCGAAGCGACAGAGGGGCGGCAAGTCCAACTGGCTGCCGGCTTTCTCCTACGAGCAGACTCTAGATGGTCCCTACAAGTTCCACAGTGGCGCGAAGCCGTCCAACCACACCACCAGGAAATGCCACTGGCTGACCAGAATCGCCAAGGGGGACAGCCTGCCCCCTCCCCCTCCTGCTAGGCCGCCTCCTCCACAGCGGCCCAGTAGCCGGCCTTCAGGCCAGTCAGCGCGATACAAGACGAGTTCCCGGATGAACATGGAGCTTATGTGGTGTTCACCAGTGTAGCGGATGACCGACGCAGCAGGCGCCAACAGCAGCAAGAAGTAAATGCGGTTGCATCAAGTACTCCGGAGTTCATGCATTGGTCCAAAAGGCCTATCAGTTGAAGAAGAGCTGATCACCCAGAGGTGATGCCAAGTCCAGGCTCCTACGCCTTGGTCTTAGGCGCCACACTCGCCACAGATAGGCGGGCCGCTCGCTTCTCGCGAGTACTGATAGACGGAGGCAGCAGTATCAACATCCCATACAAGGATACAATGGAGAAATTAGGAATCAAGTGAAGACAGCTTCAGAGCAGCCGGTCTGTGTTCCACGTAATCGTCCCTGGCCTTTCCTGCTTGCCAATCTGCAAGATCCTGATAGATGTCCTCTTCGGAGACAAGGATCATTTCCACCGAGAGCCAATTTGGTTTGAGGTGGTGGACCTTGAAAGCCCATATCATGCATTGCTTGGCCGACCCGCCTTGGCCAAATTCATGGCGGTCCCCCACTACGCCTACCTCAAGATGAAGATGCCGAGTTCCAAGGGAATCCTAACCGTGTCCGACGACTACAAGAAGTCGTCCGCCTGCGCGGCCGAAAGCAGTCGGCTGGCCGAGTCCTTGGTGATCGCGGCTGAGAAGCGGCTTCTTGATCGGGTCGTGGTGATGGCCGGCAAGCAGCCTGAGTTATCGCCCGACCCCAAGGAGTCGGGAGCAGAAGGATGATTCAAGCCAGCCAAAGAAACAAAGAAGATACCGTTGGACCCGGAGCACCCGGAGAGGTATGCTGTCATGGGCACAGGCCTTGACAGCAAATAGGAAGGCGAGCTCGTCGATTTCCTCCGTGAGAATCGCGACATCTTCGCATGGTCCCCCAAGGACATGCCTGGTGTCCCGACAGAATTCGCCGAGCACAAATTACACGTCCGATCTGATATGAAGCCCATCAGGCAGCCCTTGCACCGCCTGTCAGAAGAAAAAAGAAGAGTTGTTGGAGAAGAAATAGACCGGCTCCTGGCAGCCGGCTTCATCATGGAAGTGTTTTTTCCAGAGCGGCTGGCAAACCCAGTACTGGTGCTGAAGAAGAACAAGCGGTGGCGGATGTGCATTGATTACACGAGCCTCAACAAAGCTTGCCCCAAGGACCCATTTGCTCTGCCGAGAATCGATCAGGTGATAGACTCCACAGCCGGATGCGAGCTGTTGAGTTTCCTAGACGCATATTCAGGATATCACCAGATCAAGCTGAACCCGGCCGACAGACTAAAGACCGCCTTTATCACGCCGTTTGGAGCCTTCTGCTACCTGACCATGATGTTCGGCTTAAGAAATGCCGGCGCCACCTTTCAGCGTTGCATGCAGAAGTGCCTCCTGAAGCAACTCAGCAGAAATGCCCACGTCTATGTGGATGATGTAGTGGTGAAGACGGAGAAGCGTGGAACCTTGCTAGAAGACCTCAAGGAAACCTTTGAGAATCTGCGCCGATTCCAGATTAAGCTCAACCCAGAGAAGTGCGTTTTTGGAGTACCAGCCGGCCAGCTCCTCGGTTTCCTGGTCTCCGAACGCGGCATAGTGTGCAATCCCGTGAAGATCAAGGCCATCGAGAGGATGGAAGCACCCAGACGACTGTTAGATGTGCAGAAGTTCACCGGCTGTTTGGCATCCATTAGCCGATTCATCAGTCGGCTGGGCGAGAAGGCTCTCCCCTTGTATCAGCTCATGAAGAAAACGACCTTCTTTGAGTGGACTCCCAAGGCGGACCAGGCTTTTCTCCAACTAAATAAGATGTTGACTACTCCCCCTGTGCTGGCGGCTTCGACTCCCAAAGAGCCCATGCTACTATACATTACCTCCACCAGCCGAGTAGTCAGCACAGTCATTGTAGTCGAGCGCAAGGAGGAAGGCAAGGTGCTACCTGTCCAGGGTATATTACTTGAGCGAGGTACTGTCGACCTCCAAGCAGAACTACCCCCATTACCAGAAGATGCGCTATGGCGTGCATTTTGCCGCCAAGAAATTGAAGCCTTACTTCCAGGAGCATCCAATCACTGTGGTCTGCACAACTCCACTGGCCGAGATCATTGGAAGCCGAGATGCTTCTGGCCGAGTGGCCAAACGGGCCATCGACCTGGCCCCCTACACCATCTACTATGAGCCCCGCACCGCCATCAAGTCACAAGCACTGGACAACTTCCTTGTTGACTAGGCCGAGACCCAGTATCTGCCGCCAGTGCCTGACTCCACCCATTGGCGGATGCACTTCGACGACTCCAAGATGCGCACCGGCTTGGGAGCCGGCATCGTCCTCACTTCCCCCAAGGGCGACAAGCTCAGATATGTGCTGCAGATCCACTTCGCCGCCTCCAACAACGTGCCGAGTACGAGGCACTCATCCACGGGCTCCGGCTTGCCAAAGAGCTCGGCATTCGCCGGATCCTGTGTTATGGCGACTCTGACTTGGTGGTCCAGCAATCATCTGGCGATTGGGATGCCAAGGACGCAAATATGGCGAGCTACCGTTTCCTCGTCCAGCAACTCAGCGGATACTTCGAGGGGTGCGAGTTCCTCCACGTGCCAAGGAATGACAACGACCAAGCAGACGCCTTGGCACGAATCGGCTCCACCCGCCAGGCAATACCATCTGGTGTCGCCCTCCGGCGCCTCCTCAAGCCTTCTATCAAGCTGTCACCAGAATCAGATTCAATCTTTGTGCCGGCTCCGCCTGAGGAAGACGGATCCGACTGCAAGAAACACACAGTCGAAGCCGGCCCGGGGACTTCAGAACCCGGCGCGGGGACTACAGTGGCAAGATCGAAGACTCCAGAGCTCGGCCCGGGGACTGCTCCAGTCGGCCCCGGGACTTTGTCAAATCAGCAAGCGGCTGCGGACTCCAACCCGCCGCCTCCCAGCCCGGCCGCCCTTGTCCAAGTCGCACTAGTGGCAATTGAAGAAATAGCAGCACCTTCATGGGCCCAGCCCATCCTCAGGTTCTTAGTAAACATAGAGCTGCCAACTAATGAAATCTTGGCTCGACAAGTGCAACGCCGAGCAGCAGCCTACACCATAGTCAACAGAGAGCTAGTCAGGCGCAGCGTTACCGGCGTCTTCCAACACTGCGTCGAGGCAGAACAAGGCCAAGCAATCCTCAAAGACATCCATGAGGGCGAGTGCGGTCACCACGCGGCCTCCAGGGCACTCGTCGCCAAAGCCTTTCGGCATGGTTTCTTCTGGCCAACCGCCCTGGAAGAGGCCAAAGAATTAGTCCAAAAGTGCAAGGGGTGCCAGATTTTCCGTTCCAAGCCACTTCAGCCAGCTTCCGCACTCAAGACTATCCCCATCGCCTGGCCCTTTGCAGTCTGGGGTCTGGACATGGTGGGACCACTCAAGACAGCACGAGGTGGCTTGACTCACCTGCTTGTCGCAGTGGACAAGTTCACCAAGTGGGTGGAGGTGAAACCCATCAAGAAGTTGAAAGGTCCGACTGCAGTAACCTTCATCGCTGACATCACAACTCGATACAGCATCCCACACAGCATCATCACCGACAATGGCACGAATTTTGCCAAAGGAGCCTTGGCCCGTTTCTGTGCGACATAGGGCATCCGACTGGACTTAGAATCCATTGCCCATCTGCATTAAAACGGCCAAGTGGAGCGAGCAAACGGCCTCATCTTATCCGGCATCAAGCCTCGACTCGTCATCCCGTTGGAGCGATCTGCCGGCTATTGGCTTGAGGAGCTACCAGCCGTCCTCCGGAGTCTGCGCACGACTCCAAACAAGTCAACCGGCTTCACACCCTTCTTCCTCATCTATGGTGCCGAAGCCGTCATCCCAACGGACATAGAGTTCGACTCCCCGCGAGTCACCATGTACACAAGGAAGAAGCAGATGAAGCACGTCAATACGGCGTCGATCTACTGGAAGAGGGCCGGTTGTTGGCACTCAGCCGGTCCAGCATCTACCAGCAGAGTCTGCGTCGATACTACAACAGGAAGGTCAGGCCAAGATCGTTCCAAGAGGGCGACCTTGTGCTCCGGCTGATCCAGCAAACAGCCGGCCAGCACAAGCTGTCGGCACCTTGGGAAGGCCCCTTCATCATCAGCAAGGTGCTAGTAAACGACGCCTACTATCTGATCGACGCTCAGAAGCCCCGAGCGCGCAAGAGGGACGACTCCGGCAAAGAGACAGAGCGCCCGTGGAATGCAAATCTTCTTCGAGGATTTTACAGTTGATGCAGTATGTATCACACTACCCCTTTGTATTAAAGTACTAAGACTTTGGGCCCCCTGAGACGAGCTCGGGGACTGCCCTTTTTGTTATCTGTATGATAAGAATTATGCCTTCGAGAACATTACTTTCATTACAAGCGGCTTGGCACCGGGCCAGACTAGTCGGCCCGGGGACTCGCCGCCTTGCGCTATGAGGAGCTTCCCGCAGTCAGACAAGTAGCGTGCGGTGCCCAATCCGCCTCCTGGCAAAGCCGCAGCTCGCAGAGCGACTGTGAGGCGAACAGGAGTGAGGAAGAACGGGCGCCCACACGAAAAATGGCTAAGGACCTAAAGCACGAACATAGCGTAAGACGGCCTCCAGCATTTCTGAGGCAGAAAGCCAACTCATGAAGTAGCCGGCTCTCCGTCTTTATTAGCCTCTATCAAGGACGACCGACTCTTGGGTAGTTGGCCCGTCGCTTTCTATCCGACTTGCTAAAGAAACTCTAAACGGCCAAGTACTTGCCTTCCCGAAGTAGCCGAGCACTTGACCCAGCGGCATTTCCCAGAGCGGTTGTCCGACTGGCAAGGCAGCGACTAAAGGAAGGTGGCAAAGGGAAAAGCCTAAAGAGCAGTAAGCAAGGAAAGACGGAAATCGGATAAATATTTACATAGGCCCTTGGCCGAATCTTCGAATAGAAGTTCAAGATACACCCCGCGGGTGGAATTGTTCGAATCTAACAAAGTTTGCAAAAAGATTACTAAGACAGACAAGCAGAGACGAAAAAGGCAGCCTAGGAGGCGGCATCTGGGATTGGAGGATCGGAGGAGATGGCGGTGTCAGGCGCCGGGGCAGTCGGCTGGGCGGTCTCGGCTTGATCGCCTCCGGCGGCAGTCGCCTTCTCTCGACGCGGCTCGTTGCTGGAGGCACGGTCTAGCTGAGGCTGGCCGCCTGCTCCGTCCTCTAGCACCTCCGCCTCGCCTTTGTCCTCCGCCTTGTCCTCCTTCTCGATGCTGGAGTCGATCACCTCCGCTGAGTCCTCACCATACTCCGGGTTCATCCCGAACCACTCTGGCGGCACTTCCTCGCCGCCTTCAGCCCGCTCGGGGACGAAGACACTAGTGTCCGTGTACTCGGCGATGGCCGCCGCACGCTCGATAAGGGCCCCTCCACGGCCTCCAGCTTGGCCTGGGCTTCTGACCGGAACGCGGCTAGACGGTCCAGGTCCAGCCCTGGATACCATGCCTTGACGAACTCCAAGGCCCGGCGCGCTCCGGCCCGGGCCGAGGAGCCCTTCCAGGCCTCAAGACGGCCGGCAGCGACCTCCAGCCAGTCGGCAGTTCGGCTGGCGGTGCGCAGAGCTGGCGTGCCTGGCCACAGGGCGGCAACCGCCTGGGTGCCGGCATGCTAAAGACGGCGCATCAGCCGGTGAGCCGGACGAAGACGGGCTTCAATGCTCAGGAGCTGCTCATCGGCGGTTCGGGGAGCATTAGCGGCGATCTCCTCACCGTTTGCCCTTCGTGCCTCACGAGCAGCCTCGATGGCCAGAGGGACTGCCTGCGAGTGACCAGGGAAGAAGTCTGCCAGGATAAAAAAGAAGCAAGTCGAAAAATCAGAAGTCGGCCTAACACATAGTCAGAAGCCCGAAGAAACGAAAGAAACTTACCATCAACGATATCCTCGATCTCGTGGAAGCCGGAGGCCAGCATCGCCTCCTTGTCAGTCCAGGAGGAGCGCTCGCTCTCGAACTCGGCCAGGAGGGCAGCCTCCTTCTTCTCGGCCTCGTCCTGCGCCTTCTTGAGCAGCTCCTTCTGCTCGGCCAGCTGCGCCGCCAGCAGGTCACGCTCCACGGAAAGCTTGTCGCACTCCTCGTCCTTGGCACGACGGGCGGTATTGGCCTCGCCCAGCTTCTCCTGAAGAGCGGCATTGGCGCCTGAAGAACGAAAGAAGAGACAAATAAGTCATCAGCAAAGAAAATCGTCGGGAAGATCCGGCCCGACTGCTCAGCAGTCGGCCCGAATCTCGGGGACTATAGCCCGCGGGTGCGCCAGCGCGCCCCCGCGAAGAAGAAGAGCTTACTCCGGCTTTCTGACAAGTCTACAGCCCGCTTGCTCAACTCCTCAACATTGCAGTTGAAGGCAGTGGCACGGAGGTTGTGATACTCCTGCAATAAGTCATTGAAGACAAAGTTAGTATTTGGAACTCGCCAGAGGGAGTTCCGACCCGCCTGCTCAGCAGCCGGCCCGGAACTCGGGGACTACACCCAGTGGGTGCGCTGGCACGCCCCCACAGAGAAAAAACAAGAATCAAAAAGGAAGAGAAACTTACTCGGACGGCCGTTCGTGCGGCCAGATGCGCTCTGGTGCAGGCTTGAAGGGTGTCGCCTTCGGCCCACAGCTTCGCCTGGACTTCCAGAAGCAGTTGATTTAGCGGCCCGGTGCCGCCTCCGCGCAACCACCCAGTGGGCGCGGTGCTTGTGGCCTCGGCGTCTAGGGTCGCCGAGCTCGTAGCACCGGTCTCCCGAGGTCGCGGCGCCGAGGTCGCCTTCTCAAGACGGGGGCGCACCGGTGAGGCGACTTGGAGAAGCAGCCGCGCCTCGGCCTCGTCCATGACCGGCGGCTCCGATGGATCCACCAGCTGCTTGCCGTGCGGTCTTCCAGGCGGCGATGGAGGTGGCGGTGGCGGCACGAGAGTGTCCGACATAGAAGCCTCGCCGCCCTCCTTCTCCATGACGGGGTTCTCGGTGCCGGCCTCTCCGGTCTGCCCCGTGAACTCCGGAGGCGGTGGTGCAGACGACAGTGGGGGGACGAGCATCGCCGATCGGCGACGCGCGACCTCCTCGGCACGCCGTCTCGCCGCAAGGGCGGCTTCGGCGTCCTCCAGCTTCTTTTGGTCGGAGGCGGCCGCCCTGTCGGCCTCCGCCTTCTCCAGACGTTCGGCCTCCTCCTCCTCGCGTTTCTCCCGCGCATTTCGCTCCGTCGCCTCTCGGAGGTCGGCGGCGGGATCGGCCTGCCGAGTATTGGCGACGTCTCTGCCGACCCCATGACGGAGGGGACGGCGAATCTCTCAAGGGAAAGAGAGGCCCTAAAGAAGAGCGGAGGGAGCATAAAAGGAAACTCGGACAAGATTCAACGAAGGAAATAAAAAAGCGTAAAGACTTACGCAGAGACTAACGGCGGCCTTCTCACTTCCCTTCGGAAGCGGTTGGCCTTCGCGGCCGCCTCCTCCCGTCTAGTCGGGGCGGCCGCCCCATTTATCTTCTTCAACTTGCTGCCAGGCGCACTCGGCCCGGCGTGACGCCTCTTCAAACCGCCTTGGCCGGCGGAGGAACCGACCTTCGGCTGGTGGCGTGGGGCGACCTCCCCTTCGGTGTCGTCATCAGGCCAGTCGGCGAAGGTGGCCGAGGGCCTGAAGTCGCCTTCCGCTCCTTCTCCCCCGCCTTCAGCGTCGGCTTCCATCGCCGCCGCCCCCAAGTCGGGATCGTCGACGTTGCTCTCCGCGCGGTCGGGAACATACTCGCGGGGATGTCTCGTGGCGCCGGCCGCGGGCTGCATAAGAGGATTCTGGCTCAGAAGAAGCCGACAAGAGTCAGAAGCCGGAGTCGGCCGCAAAGAAGACAAAACAATAAGGGGACGCGACTTACCACTGGTGGGGGGTTGTCGCGCGAGTACGGCTCCTTGCCGAACTGCCAGTCCTCCTCGAACTCGCAGTGCGTGATATGGTTCACCAAGTTCGCCACCTCCTTGCGGGGCATCTCCTTGGTGCTCATCCGACTTGGGTCTTGGAGGCCGCTCATCTGACAGATCAGGTGAGGCCGACCTTGGAGCGGGAGAACTCGGCGTGCCATGAAGGCGGCCAGCAAGTCGGCCCCGACGAGACCCTCCGACTGTATCAAGACTCGAAGTCGCTCTACAGTGGCGGCTCCGGCGAGAGTCAGCGACTTGACTCGGTGAGACCAGCTGGGGAGCCTCCCAGTTAGGGGGGCGGCGTTGTAAGGCGGCAGGTTGACCCAGTCACCGTCGGAAGCGAGGTTCTTCACGTGGAAGTACGAGCGCTGCCACATCTTCACCGACTTGATCAGCGTGATGGGAGGAAAGGGGTTGTCGGTCGTTGAGCGCCGCACCGCGATGTAGGTGCCGCACTGAGCCGGCACGCTGGCGACGTGCGTGTCGAGCTTAGAAGAGAAGAATTCTCCCCACAACTCGATGGTGGGGAGAACGCCGAGGAAACCTTCGCACAGAGTGGTGAAGGTGGAGAGCAACACCACCGTGTTTGGAGTGAGGTGGTGCGGTTGAAGGCTGTGGAACTCCAAGAACGAGCGGAAGAAGCCGCTCGCCGGCAGCCCCAGGCCGCGCATGAGGTGCGAGCGGAAGATGACCCGCTCGCCCTCCTCCGGCGCCGGCCGGATCTCGCCCTCCGGCCGGCGCGGGCGCGCACGAGGTACGCGTTGGGGAGACGGCGTGTCCGGCGGAGGAACTCGATGTGTTCTTCTTCTACCTCTGAGCCGTCCCACACGCTGGAGCGCACGGCGGGGGCCGCGGCGGAGGAAGAGCTCATCGCCGTGCTGTGGAGTGTTCTTGCTCGACGGCGGAAGCAGGAGGGAGAGAAGGCAAGATGAGGCGGGGGAGAAGGGAAGAGGGGCGCGCGTGC
>NC_041383.1:661323564-661354650 GCF_002162155.2 Triticum dicoccoides | reverse complement strand
CCCCACGCCGCCCCACGATTTACCCCACGAAGTTACTGCGTGCAGTAATGACGTGGGAAAACCAACCGTCCACGGCCGCAACTGATCCGTTCGTATGCCGAGGCACGGTAGTGGCGGGCCCCGCCTGACGGCCTGTCCCGTCACACGCGTGGGCAGGCAGACTGTCCTCTCCACGTGGCGCCATGCGATTGGACCACCCTGATGGCTGCGGGGAAGCGTATCAAGCACGCCGCCTGATTTCCCGCTGCGACTTTGAGCAAGAGCTCTTCGCTACACATCCGACTCTCGACAGTCGGCCCAAGGGAAGACGGCAGCCGAGTTCCAGAGTCCGCTCCTGGAAGGTTGAAACTATTGAAGCCCCACAATGCAGCATCCGCAGGGCTCCACCAGCTTCGGGGACTACTGTCGGAGTAATGGGCCACGGGTAGGGTAACCCGTGTCCCAGGACCTTTCAAGACATCGGGGCGGGCCGCGCCCCTCAGGCCGAGTCCCAGACGGCGACCCCAAGACAAGCCGAGTCCCAGATGGCGACTCCAAGATAAGCTGACTCCGAGCTGGCGACCTCCAGAGAGGCCGACTCTGGGGAGTCGGCCCATGACTCCTCCCTCATCATGAAGTACGATGCGGGGTACGGTCACGGCGTGGCCGTTTCCCCCCTGCTTACGAAGGACCGGCATGGCTACAGTGAGCCGTATCGCTGGAAGATCTCCGGTGAGGCGCGGCACTGTTGCCATGCCTGCCCTGACCTCAGCCACAGTGCGCAGTACACTGTGCCCACGACGCCGGCCTGTACGACCCGAAGGCGGCGGGGCCGCCTGTCAGTGGGTGGGCCGAAGGCGGCCTGGGCGCCCCGAAGACGGACCTGTGGGAGACGGCCTCCCTGGAGTCGGCCAACTCCTCCCCAGGGCCCCATGAGCCATTAACCAGATAGGATGGGGAATGGCGACAGTGATCGCCCGATAGACGGCGGCACTGTTGACACGACCCGATGACCGAGCCTGCGTCATCAGGAGTGCCGCTACAGTATCCGGCCTATCCGTGGGACCCGCCAGTCGGCGGGCCCCAGAAGCCGGCGGGAAGGATGGTGCCCTGAGAGACAGACGGCTGGGACCCGCGCCCAGCCGGATTACTATTGTACCCCGGGGGTAGGCCTATATAAACCCCCCGGGGCACCCATGCAAAGGGTTCGGACCTAAATAGAGATAGACTAGATAGCACAGGGAGGAGAGAGCTAGCCTTGCCCTCTCCTGCCTCCCGAAACAGCTCCAGGAGCACCATTGTAGTCACCTTGCCTTAGTGATCATGCGGAGACCCCGTAGAGCAGCAGTAGGGGTGTTATCTCCTAGGAGAGCCCTGAAGCTGGGCAAGTTCCGCCGGCGTGCATGTCTTCGCCTCATCCCGCTTCCAGGCACCGGCGACGTTCTACTCGCTCCCACCATGATAAGCCATCCTTTGGCATATGTCGTATCCAACCCCCGACAATAATTTCATAATTATTCGCTTTTCTATCAATTGCTTGATAGTAATTTGTTCACCCACTGTAATACTTATGCTCTCGAGAGAAGCCTCTAGTGAAACCTATGGCCCCCGGGTCTATCTCTTATCATATTTGCTTTCTTGCATCTATATCATAAAATACCAAAAATATATTTATCTTATCATATTATCTCTATTAGATCTCACTTTCGCAAGTGGAAGTGAAGGGATTGACAACCCCTTTATTGCGTTGGTTGCGAGTTCTCGGTTTGTTTGTGTAGCTGCGTGGGACTTTTGAGGAGCCTCCTACTGGATTGATAACTTGGTTCTCAAAAACTGAGGGAAATACTTACGCTACACTTTGCTGCATCACCCTTTCCTCTTCGGGGAAAACGAACGCTAGCTCAAGACGTAGCAGCGGCCGTCCGGTTCATCAAAGACATCGCGGTGCGCTACGGCATTCCCGAAAAGCATCATCACGGACAACGGCACCAACTTCGCCAAGGGTGCACTCGCGCAATACTGCTCCGTCTCCGGCATCTGCCTCGACCTGGCCTCTGTTGCACACCCGCGGTCCAATGGGCAGGTCGAGCAGTCCAACGGCCTCGTCATATCCGGCATCAAGCCGCAGCTTGTCGAGCCGCTCATCTGCTCAACCGGCAGCTGGCTCGACGAGTTGCCGGCCGTCCTCTGGAGCCTCTGAACCATGCCAAACCAGTCGAATGGCTTCACCCCGTTCTTCCTCATTTATGGAGTCGAAGCCGTCATCCCGACCGACGTCGAGTTCAACTCGCCGCGTGTCGTGATGTACACTGAAGCCGAAGCCAAGGAATCCCGCAGAGATGGCGTCGACCTACTCGAAGAAGCACGCCTCCTGGCGCTCAACCGTTCGGCCATCTACCAACAAGGCTTGAGGCACTGCCACAGCAAGAAAATCAAGCCCCTCGCATTCTGCGAGGGAGACCTCGTCCTCCGACTCGTCCAAGAGCAAGCCGGCCAGCACAAGTTGTCCCCTCCATGGGAGGGCCCGTTCATCGTCGACAGGGCCTTGTGCGATCGCAACGCCTACTACCTCATCGACGCCCGCAAGTCAAACAAGCGCAAGAGAGACACCACCGGTGAAGAAACGACCTGACCGTGGAACGCGAAACTCCTCCGCCCGTTTTACAGTTAGTTGTACGAATGTATGTATCGCCGCCTTTCGTAATCGTATGAAACTATGGAGTCCCTGAACGACGCTCGGGGGCTGCCCTTTTCCGACCAAGTTATTGTGTCTCCGACATTTGCGCATCACTTTTCTCTTGAACCTGGCCACCGGTCCGACTCGCTCGACCCGGGGGCTCGGGGGCTGGCCGGCTTGGTCGCCACCCGCCGCCTTCCTTAGTGATTTCTGACGCGCTAGGGACACCGCGGCCCCCCACTTCGCCCTAGGCCACAGATCCGGCTTCGGTTGTCGGCTGGCAAGCACAACGAGCCAGAGCACCAGCACGCCTCAAACACAAAGTCAAAGGCCGCCGGGTCGCCCGACCCGGCCCATCACTTTAAAATGGCCGCACGACCAGATGCTCGCCAACCGGCTCTACCGGATGGCCGCCAGCTAGCCCAATGGGTGTTTCTCTCACGCTCAAAGTTTTGAAAGCCTAAGTACTGCGCACTCCTCTCAAAAAACCGAACTCCTTATCACGGACCAGAGCCTCGGCCATCAGACTCGCGGGGGGGAGGTTCGAGAGAGGAAGGTCGCAAGAAAACAGCTCAAAAGGCGAAAAGCAAAAGCACAGGCATCCATGAAATATGCACGTCACAAAATGTTAAAGGACGGGCCCATGGCCAGAGTTCATTACACCCAAAAAAACCAGTGGGTGGGAGGACCTGCTACCTAACAGAAATTTTCACTAAGACATAACAGGGCAGCCTCAGGCATCTCCAGCGCCAGGTCGCGCAGCTGATGGCTCCCCCGTGGCGGCCTCCGGGTCCACCGAAGTGCCAGTGTCTTCCTCCTCGGCACCCCCGTCACGGTAGATGTCTGTCTCCTCAGACTTGCCATCCTGGTCGTGCAGAAGCAAGCCGTAGTCGTCACCAGGCACAACTCCGCCATCTTCCGCCCGCTCCGGGTGGAACTCGTCATGGAAGGTGAACCTGGCGATATAGCTGGCCCAGGCAGCAATCTGCCCAACCTGCGCCTGCAGCTGGTCCTCCGAGCCGGCCCGCTGGCCCATCAACGCATCCAGCTGCAAGTCCGGGTGCCAAGACACCACAAACCTGAGCACCATCTCGGCGCCGACACAGGCGGCAGAGACACGCCACTCATGAAGCCGGTCCGGCCCCATCTCCAACCAGCGCGCCAGTCGTGTGAAGCTGCTCGGTGCAATGGAGCCTGGCCATAGGGCTGCCATCATCGCTGTGCCGGCCTGGGAGAGTCGCCCCATCTGTTCGCCCAAGACTCGCAGACGAACCTCTGCGGCGGTCATAATATCCGGGAAAGTCCAAGCCACCTGCGGGTTGGTCCCAGAGCCAACAACCCCCAGCGGGTCGCGCTGAAAGCGGACGGCCTCTTTTGCCAGCTGGTTCGTCTCCGGGAAGGCCCCTGCAGAAAACTAAGCAAGTCAGGAAAAAGTCACCAAGAACAAGAAGCCGGGATCCCAAGCCGGCAGAACTCAAGAAAAACACTTACTGGAGAAGGAATCTTCCACGTGCTACGCTTTTAACAAACTTACAGCACCGCTCCCGATCAATGGTGCGGTCACGCTCCTGCAGCGTCTTCTCCAGGTCGGCCACCTTGGCAAGGGTCGCCTTCAGCTCGGCGTCCTTGTCCTCGGTCCCCTTCTCGGATGCTTCGCGGTAGCGGGTCTCCTCTTGACGGGCCTCCTCCGCCACAGCCACCTGCCCTTTCAGGTGCTCCACCTCGGCCTGAAGCTGGCCCTTGTCGTCAGCCAGCTTGCCGCATTGTTAGTCCACCTCGGCCCGGGCCTGCTGCGCCTCCACCACCTTGGCAGCTTCCGCCTTAAGGTGCTCCACCTTAGCCTCCAGACTTCTCTTGCCGCCCGCCAGCTACTGCTGCAGCCGGCTGGCTTCATCGAGGGCCCGCCAGGCCACCGCCGCATCCACCTTCGCCTGCACCACCTCGGCTCCAAGCTGGCCGACATCAATGAGTCGGTCGTAGTGGAGGCTGGCCTGAAACAGTCGAGTCTTCCGAGACAGCACCTCGGATACAAAAGAAGATTTGGAAACAGAGGACCAGTTTAAAGATTCGAGCCAACTGCATAGCAGTTGGCCCGAATCTCGGGGGCTACACCTAGTGGGTGCGCGAGCGCGCCCCCACTAAAAAAGAGCACAAAAAATACCTGCGGTGATGCGGAGCTCCTCCTCCTTGGCTGCGAGCTGCTCCTTGAGCTCCCGATACTTGCCCAGGAGCCAGTTGAAGGCGCTGACCCGGTAGGAGTCCAATTGCTGCAAAAAGGCAATCATCAGCACAAGACAACATTTTAAGATTGGACCCAACTACTATGTAGTTGGCCTGAACCTCGGAGGCTACACCCAGTGGGTGCGCTAGCGCGCCCCCACAAAGAAGAAGCTACAAAAGAAGAAACATCAGAAGACGAGAACGGAGATTACCAACATGGCGTGCTCCAGCTCCCGCCTCCGTCCACCTCGGCCTGGGTGAAGCCTCGATCCGGTCCGTCCGCCCTTGCAGATGGCGGCTGACGACTTCCATCGCTGCCTCCTCCTGGGTCTGGGGCATGAAGACTACGCTGGCCCCGCCCCATGCCGGCAGCGACCCGACGGGCCGGCGTCCCCCTGGCCTGAGCACCAGGGCATGCTCTCCGCTGGCCGCTCCCCCCGTGGCCGGCGCCTCCTCCGACCCCCTCTCCGACGCCACCCCCGGCTCGGCAGCCAGGGTGGCCTGCGGCTCCATCACCAGCAGCGCCTCGCTCGCCGACGCCCGGGACATCCCCTGTGGCACCTCCTCCAAGAAGGCATCGCCACCGCCTCCGTCGACCCCTGTCCGCTCAACCGCGTCAGCCCGCGGTAGGGTGTCGTCCTCAACAACCACGACCTCCCGATCGAGGTCCACCACCTTCGCATGGCCTCCTTGGCCGCGCTCCCTCATCGAGAACGGCTCAAAGACCGTCGCCGACACCACTGTCCCCTTCGGCATCTCCGGCCACGCCGCCTCCTCGCCGGCTCGCGCCCACGTCGCCGCAGTGCTGTTCCAGGCCTGGACCGATGCCGCCTCCAGCTCCGCCTCGGCCCTGTTCCGGTCCCGCCAGGCCAAGACTTCGGTGTCGGTCGGCTCCAGGCCAAGATCCGGATCCGCCGGCTCCTCCTCCTCGTCCCGATCGGTGACGCCGGACCGACTCCTCTGGAACGCAGCACCCTCGATCGAAGCGGAGTCTGTCGCCGCCCTCGCCAGCAAGATCAGTGATAACCCACAAGTATAGGGGATCGCAACAGTTTTCGAGGGTGGAGTATTCAACCCGAATTTATTGATTCGACACAAGGGGAGCCAAAGAATATTCTCAAGTATTAGCAGCTGAGTTGTCAATTCAACCACACCTAGATAACTTAGTACCTGCAGCAAAGTATTTAGTAGCAAAGTAGTTGGATGTAACGGTAACGGTGGCAAAAGTAAAGGTACCAGTTTTGTAGCAATTGTAACAGTGGCAACGGTAAAGTAAATAAGCAAAGCACGATATGTGAAAAGCTCGTAGGCATTGGGTCAGTGATGGATAATTATGTCGGATGTGATTCCTCATGTAATAGTTATAACATAGGGTGACACAGAACTAGCTCCAATTTATCAATGTAATGTAGGCATGTATTCTGAATATAGTCATACGTGCTTATGGAAAAGAACTTGCATGACATCTTCTGTCCTACCCTCCCGTGGCAGCGGGGTCCTAATGGAAACTAAGGGATATTAAGGCCTCCTTTTAATAGAGTACCGGACCAAAGCATTAACACATAGCGAATACATGAACTCCTCAAACTATGGTCATCACCGAGAAGTATCTCGATTATTGTCACTTCGGGATTGTCGGATCATAACACATAATAGGTGACTATAGAATTGCAAGATAGGATCAAGAACTCACATATATTCATGAAAACAGAATAGGTTCAGATCTGAAATCATGGCACTCGGGCCCTAGTGACAAGCAGTAAGCATAGCAAAGTCATAGCAACATCAATCTCAGAACATAGTCAATACTAGGGATCAAACTCTAACAAAACTAACTTGATTACATGCTAAATCTCATCCAACCCATCACCGTCCAGGAAGCCTACGATGGAATTACTCACGCACGGCGGTGAGCATCATGAAATTGGTGATGGAGAATGGTTGATGATGACGACAGCAACGGATTCTCCTCTCCGGAGCCCCGAACAGACTGCAGATTAGCCCTCCCGAGAGACATTAGGGCTTGGCGGCGGCTCCGTATCGTAAAATGCGATGAAACTTTTTCTCTGATTTTTTTCTTCGCGAAAGCAAATATATGGAGTTGGAGTTGAGGTCGGTGGACGTCCAGGGGGCCCACAAGGCAGGGGGCGTGCCCTAGGGGAGGGGGCACGCCCCCCACCCTCGTGGACAGGGTGTGGGCCCCCTGATGCTGATTCTTTCGCCAGTGTTTTTTATTAATTCTGAAAAGTTGCTCCGTGGATTTTCAGGTCATTTCGAGAACTTTTATTTCTACACAAAAATAACACCATGGCAGTTCTGTTGAAAACAGCGTCAGTCCGAGTTAGTTCCATTCAAATCATGCAAGTTAGAGTCCAAAACAAGAGCAAAAGTGTTTGGAAAACTAGATACGACGGAGACGTATCAACTCCCCCAAGCTTAAACCTTGTCCTCAAGCAATTCAGTTGACAAACTGAAACTGATAAAGAAAAAACTTTTACAAATTTTGTTTGCTCTTGTTGTTGCAAATATGTAAAGCCGGCATTCAAGTTTTCAGCAAAGATTATGAACTAACCATATTCACAATAACACTTAGGTCTCATGTTTACTCATATCAATGGCATAATCAACTAGCGAGCAATAATAATAAAACTCGGATGACAACACTTTCTCAAAACAATCATAATATGATATAACAAGATGGTATCTCGCTAGCCCTTTCTGAGACCGCAAAACATAAATGCAGAGCACCTTTAAAGATCAAGGACTGACTAAACATTGTAATTCATGGTAAAAGAGATCCAGTCATAGTCATACCCAATATAAACTAATAGTAATGCATGCAAATGACAGCGCTGCTCTCCAGCGGGTGCTTTTTAATAAGAGGGTGATGACTCAACATAAAAGTAAATAGATAGGCCCTTTGCAGAGGGAAGCAAGGATTTGTAGAGGTACCAGTGCTCGATTTTGAAATAAAGATGAATAACATTTTGAGCATTATACTTTCACTGTCAACATAACAACTATGAGATGTCGATATCTTCCATGCTACACACATTATAGGAGGTTCCCAAACAGAATGGTAATGTTTATACTCCCCCACCACCAACAAGCATCAATCCATGGCTTGCCCGAAACAACGGGTCCCTCCAACTAGCAACAATCCTGCGGGAGTTTCGTTTGCAGTTATTTTGATTTTATTTGAGCATGGGATTGGGCATCCCGGTGACCAGCCATTTTCTTGTGAATGAGGAGCAGAGTCCACTCCTCTTGAGAGTAACCCGCCTAACATGGAAGATACAGACAGCCCTAGTTGATACATGAGCTGCTCGAGCATACAAAACAGAATTCATTTGAAGGTTTAGAGTTTGGCACATACAAATTTACTTGGAACGGCAGGTAGATACCATATATAGGAAGGTATGGTGGACTCATATGGAATAACTTTGGGGTTTATAGAGTTTGGATGCACAAGCAGTATTCCCGCTTAGTATAGATGAAGGCGAGCAAGAGACTGGGAAGTGACCAACTGAGAGAGCGACAACAGTCCTGAACATGCATTAAAATTAATCAACATTGAGTGCAAGCATGAGTAGGATATAATCCACCATGAACATAAATATCGTGAAGGCTATGTTGATTTTGTTTCAACTACATGCGTGAACATGTGCCAAGTCAAGTCACTCGAATCATTCAAAGAAGGATACCACCCTATCATACCACATCACAACCATTTTAATAGCATGTTGGCACGCAAGGCAAACCATTATAAGCTCCTAGATAATTAAGCATGGCATAAGCAACTATAATGTGTAATTGTCATTGCAAACATGTTTATTCATAATAGGCTGAATCAACAACGATGAACTAATCATATTTACAAAAACAAGAGAGGTCGAGTTCATACCAGCTTCTCTCATCTCAATCAGTCCATCATATATCGTCATTATTGCCTTCACTTGCACGACCGAACGGTGTGTATAATAATAATAGTGCAAGTGCATTGGACTAAGCTGGAATCTGCAAGCATTCAATTCAAGGGAGAAGACAATGTAATATGGGCTCTTGGTTAAATCAACAATCATGCATATGAGAGCCACTAAACATTTTCATTATGGTCTTCTCCTCTCGACCCCCAAAGGAAATAAAAAGGAAATAAAACTATTTACACGCGAAAGCTCCCAACAAGCAAAAGAAGAACGAGAAATCTTTTTGGGTTTTCTTTTAATTACTACTACTATAGTATGGAAAGTAAAATAACTATTTTTTTTTGGTTTTTCTTAAGGTTATTCAAACACACAAGAAGAAAGCTAGAAAAAGAAATTAAACTAGCATGGATAGTACAATGAAAAAGTATGAGCACCGACAACTAGAGTGAGTGTGTGAACATGAATCTAATGTCGGTGAGAAATACGTACTCCCCCAAGCTTAGGCTTTTGGCCTAAGTTGATCTATGGCCATGGATCATGGCTACTCTCTCTGGTGTACTGAGGAGTGTCATCATATTGCCACTAGCTGGCGATCTCCTCCGGGTCCCACTGATAACAGGATGGTCGATAAGGGTCAAGTGGTGGTTCCGGCTCAGGCTCTGGAGCTGATGTCTGGCCACGGAGCGCATAGACGGCCTCCGGCAAGACGAGGTAAGGGCCTGCAGTTAAATCAAACAAAGAGGGCGCAGGCAAGATAATAGTCTCCCTGTGTTTCTTATGAAATCTCAAATTATACAAAAGCATCTTATCATCATTTTTAACAATAAACTCATGTTCTACCATGCTCTTATAATCTAGAAAAGTAGGAGGCAGCAGTTTTTCCTCTTTCTCAAAATGCCTAATAGGTATCCTGAAATGTTTAGCAAGGCGTGCAGCATAGATACCTCCAAAGATAGGGCCCTTTGTACGGTTCAGGCTTAATCGTTTAGCAATAATAGCGCCCATACTAACAGAGTTATCACGAAATAAAGCATGGAACAAAATAATAATATCAGGAACACTAAGGTTTCCAAAGTTTCCGCGACCAACTAAGCATCGACTAGCAAATATTGCAAAGTAGCATAAAACAGGAAAATGTATGCTAGTAATTCTTGCATCGAAAACCTTCCTTGTTTCCCCTACAGTAATAGTATCAATAAATCCATCCACATCTTTAAGATGTGGTTCCTCTATGCTGCCCCCGAAAGGTATCTTGCAAGCCGTGCAAAACTCATATAGTGACATCTCCCTAGCCACATCATATAAATGAAACTCTACTAAAGGAGGTGATTTCTTAGGATAAAACTAAAAAATTTGCACAAAAGTATTGGTGAGTAAGAGATACTGTTTGATCTGGTCGTGGAGGAAGTCAGTGAGGCCCGCATTATCAACCAATGAATAAAAATCATCATGAATCTCGGCTGCTCTCAAGAAATCATCACAAGGCCATTCACACGGCCATACTTCCGCCACACGAGGGAGATTATACTTGGGTTTTTCATTCTCCTTAGCTTGTTTATCCTTAGAGCCTTGGCTAGAAGAGCCCCTCAAGAAAAATCTCTTCATCTTTTTCTGAAAATTTCTGAAATTTTTAGTAACTCAGAATAAAAGTGAATCAAACTCAACAAGACTAATAGCAACTACTCCCACAAGTGCCTAGAGCCTATATCATGCATTAAAATTACTTGGGACCATATAAATTTGACATGTAAGCTCACGAACAGGGTCACATAGGCAGCAAAAATTTGCAATGAATAAAGCACTAGAACAAAAACTAATTGGACCATTGGAGGAGTCACATACCAAAGAACAATCCCCCAAAGCAGTTTTGTGAATGGAGCTTTGAGCAAGGAGATAGAAAATGGCAGCAAAATGAGCTAGAACTTGTGCTTGAGCTAGATGGTGATTTTTTTGGGAGGAAGATGAAGTGTGTGGGTGCAGGAATAAGTGGAGGGGACCACCGTGGGCCCACGAGGCAGGGGGCGCGCCCTGTAGGCGTGGGTGCACCCTGGACCCTCGTGGCCAGGTGACAGCTCCCCCTACTATGTTCTGAGTACCAGATATTCTCAAATATTCCAGAAAAAAATCTTATTAAATTTGTAGGGCATTTGCAGAACTTTTATTTTCGGGGTATTTTTTTATTGCATGGATAATTCAAAAAACAGACAGAAAATACTATTTTTACTTTATTTAATCTAAATAATAGAAAGTAAAAGGAGGGTACAGAAGTTTGTGCCTTCTAACTTCAGCAATCTCATGCTCATCAAAAGCAATTCACTAACAAGGTTGATCAAGTCTTGTTAACAAACTCATTCCGAATAACACGAAACCGGAGAAATTTCGAATAACACTAAGTTACCTCAATGGGGATATGCACATCCCTAATAATAAGAATATCATATTTCTTATTTGTAGTAGGAAGAGGAAATTCAAAACCTCCAATAATGATAGTTGGAATTTTCCAATAGAATTGATGCTATGAACTTGAGGTTCTTTCCTCGGAAAGTGTACCGTATGCTCATTACCATTAACATGAAAAGTGGCATTGCCTTTATTACAATCAATAACAGCCCCTGCAGTATTCAAAAAGGGTCTACCAAGGATAATCGACATACTATCGTCCTCGGGAATATCAAGAATAACAAAGTCCGTTAAAATAGTAATGTTTGCAACCACAACAGGCACATCCTCACAAATACCGACAGGTATAGCAGTTGATTTATCAGCCATTTGCAAAGATATTTCAGTAGGTGTCAACTTATTCAATTCAAGTCTACGATATAAAGTGAGAGGCATAACACTAACACCGGCTCCAAGATCACATAAAGCGGTTTTAACATAGTTTCTTTTAATGGAGCATGGTATAGTTGGTACTCCTGGATCTCCAAGTTTCTTAGGTATTCCACCTTTAAAAGTATAATTAGCACGCATGGTGGAAATTTCAGCTTTCGTATCTTTCTTTTATTAGTAATAATATCTTTCATGTATTTAGCATAAGGATTAACTTTAAGCATATCAGCCAAACGCATACGCAAGAAGATAGGTCTAATCATTTCAGCAAAGCACTCAAAATCCTCATCATCATTTTTCTTGGATGGATTAGGAGGAAAAGGCATGGGTTTCTGAACCCATGGTTCTCTTTCTTTACCGTGCTTCCTAGCAACAAAATCTCTCTTATCATAACGTTGACTCTTTCATTGTGGGTTATCAAGATCAACAGTAGGTTCAATGTCTACATCATTATTATTGCTAAGTTGAGCATCAACATGAACATTATCATTAACATTATCACTAGGTTCATGTTCATCACCAGATTGTGTTTCAGCATCTGAAATAGAAATATCATTGGGATTCTCAGGTGTGTCTACAACAGGTTCACTAGAAGCATGCAAAGTCCTATCATTTTTATTTTTCTTCTTTTTAGAAGGACTAGGTGCATCTAAATTATTTCTCTGAGAATCTTGCTCAATTCTCTTAGGGTGGTGAGGGAGTCCCGGACTAGGGGGTGTCCGAATAGCCGAACTACCATCATCGGCCGGACTCCAAGACTATGAAGATACAAGATTGAAGACTTCGTCCCGTGTCCGGATGGGACTTTCCTTGGCGTGGAAGGCAAGCTTGGCGATACGGATATGTAGATCTCCTACCATTGTAACCGACTCTGTGTAACCCTAGCCCTCTCCGGTGTCTATATAAACCGGATGGCTTTAGTCCATAGGACGAACAACAATCGTACCATAGGCTAGCTTCTAGGGTTTAGCCTCCTAGATCTCGTGGTAGATCTACTCTTGTAACCCACATCATCAATATTAATCAACCGGGACATAGGGTTTTACCTCCATCAAGAGGGCCCGAACTTGGGTAAAAACATCGTGTTCCTCATCTCCTGTTACCATCCGCCTAGACGCACAGTTCGGGACCCCCTACCCGAGATCCGCCGGTTTTGACACCGACATTGGTGCTTTCATTAAGAGTTCCTCTATGTCATCACCGATAGGCTTGATAGCTTCTTCGACCATCAACGACGATGCAGTCCAGGGTGAGACCTTCCTCCCCGGACAGATCTTCGTATTCGGCGGCTTCGCACTGTGGGCCAATTCGCTTGGCCAGCTGGAGCAGATCGAAGGCTACGCCCCTGGCCGTCAGGTCAGATTTGGAAGTTTGAACTTCACGGCTGACATCCGCGGGGACTTGATCCTCGACGGATTCGAGCCACAGCCGAGCGTGCCGTACTGTCATGATGGGCATGATTTAGCTCTGCAGCCGGACAGTACCCTGGAGGCCGCACTCGAACCCGCTCCGATCTTCGACTCGGAGCCAGCTTCGCAGACCAAGGATGGATGGCTAGACACCGCCTCGGGGCTGCAACCTCTACGGCGATAGAGCCGAACACCAATCTTGTCCCCCATAAAGCTCGTGACTCCGAGGTGCCGGACGCCTTGCCGGACTCCGGACCTCCCGCGCCCCCTCCAGTCGAACCCGATTGGGCGCCGATCATGGAGTTCACCGCGGCGGACATCTTTCAACGCTCACCTTTTGGTGACATCTTGAGTTCTCTAAAGTACCTCTCGTTATCAGGAGAGGCCTGGCCGGACTGCGGCCAGGACGGTTGGGATGCAGACGACGAAGAAATTCAGAGCCCACCCACCACCCACTTGGTAGCCACTGTCGACGATCTAACCGACATGCTAGATTACGACTCTGAGGACATCGACGGTATGGACGACGATGCCGGAGACGACCAAGAACCAGCGCCCACCGGGCACTGGAAAGCCACCTCTTCATATGACATATACATGGTGGATATCCCAAAGGATGGGAACGGCGAAGGAATAGCGGAGGATGACCCCTCCAAGAAACAGCTCAAGCGCCAGCGTCAGCGGCGCCGCTCTAAATCCCACCATAGCAAGAATGAGGATTCCGGCACCGGAGACAATAATACACCGGATAGCGCCGAAGACAACCCACTCCAGCAAGATCCAGCACAGGAGGAGGGGGACGCCAGCCCTCATGAGAGAGCGGCCGAAGAAGAGGTAGAGGACTATATGCCTCCCTCCGGAGACGAGGCAAGCCTCGATGACGACGAATTCGTCGTGCCTGAGGATCCCGTCAAACAGGAGCGTTTCAAACGCAGGCTTATGGCCACGGCAAACAGCCTCAAGAAAAAGCAGCAGCAACTTAGAGCTGATCAAGATCTGCTAGCCGACAGATGGACCGAAGTCCTCGCGGCCGAAGAGCATGAACTCGAACGCCCCTCCAAAAGCTACCCCAAATGTAAGCTGCTCCCCCGATTAGAGGAGGAGGCATATGATCCCGCTTCACCAGGAGACAACACGGCTGATCGACCACCCCGTGGTCGCGACAGAGAGGCCTCAAGGCCCTTCACTAGACCCGTACCCCGGCATCGCTCGAAAAGCACAAGGCCACAGGGGAACACTCCGGACCTGCGAGACATATTGGAGGATATGGCAAGACCATCAAGATCGATCTATGGATCATGTGGGCGCCCCACGATACGTGACGATCACCATCACCCCGGACACAGTAAGTCCGACCGGGCCAAACACAACAGACAAAGCTCTTTTGAGCTCCGTCGCGATATCGCCCAGTACAGAGGCGCCGCACACCCACTGTGCTTCACAGATGAGGTAATGGATCATCAAATCCCAGAAGGGTTTAAACCCGTCAATACTGAATCTTATGATGGCACAACAGACCCCGCGGTCTGGATCAAGGACTATCTCCTCCACATCCACATGGCCCGCGGAGACGATCTCCACGCCATCAAATATCTCCCACTCAAACTTAAAGGACCAGCCCAGCACTGGCTTAACAGCTTGCCAGCAGAGTCAATCGGGAGTTGGGAGGACCTGGAAGCCGCATTCCTCGATAACTTCCAAGGCACGTACGTGCGACCACCAGATGCAGATGACCTAAGCCACATAATTCAGCAGCCAGACGAATCGGCCAGACAATTCTGGACACGGTTCTTAACAAAGAAAAACCAAATCGTCGACTGTCCGGATGCCGAGGCCCTCGCGGACTTCAAGCATAACATCTGCGACGAGTGGCTTGCCCGGCACCTGGGACAGGAAAAGCCGAAATCCATGGCAGCCCTTACATCACTCATGACCCGCTTCTGTGCGGGTGAGGACAGCTGGCTAGCACGCAGCAACAACCTCAACAAAAATTCTGGCAGTCCGGATATCAAGGACCGTAGTGGCAGGTCGCGTCGCAACAAAAACAAACGCCGCATTAATGGCGATAACAGTGAGGATACGGCAGTCAATGCCGGATTCAGAGGCTCTAAACCCGGACAACGGAAAAAGCCATTCAAAAGAACAACTCAGGGTCCGTCCAATTTGGACCGAATTCTCGACCGCTTGTGCCAGATACATGGCACCCCTGAAAAGCCAGCTAACCACACCAATAGGGACTGTTGGGTGTTCAAGCAGGCAGGCAAGTTAATTGCCGAAAACAGCGACAAGGGGCTACATAGCGACGACGAGGAAGAGACCCGACCGCCGAGCAATAGAGGACAGAAGGGTTTCCCCCCACAGGTGCGGATGGTGAACATGATATATGCCACGCACATACCCAAAAGGGAGCGGAAGCGTGCACTCAGGGATGTATACGCGATGGAGCCAGTTGCCCCGAAGTTCAATCCATGGTCCTTTTGCCCGATCACCTTTGACCGAAGGGACCATCCCACCATCATTCGCCATGGTGGGTTCGCCGCATTGGTTCTAGACCCAATCGTCGATGGATTTCATCTCACCAGAGTCCTGATGGACGGCGACAGCAGCCTAAACTTGCTTTATCAGGACACGGTGCGCAAAATGGGCATAGACCCCTCAAGGATTAAACCTACCAAGACGACCTTTAAAGGCGTCATACCAGGTGTAAAAGCCAATTGTACAGGCTCAGTTACACTGGAAGTGGTCTTCGGATCCCCGAATAACTTCCGAAGCGAGGAGTTAATCTTCGACATAGTCCCGTTCGGCAGCGGCTATCATGCCTTGCTTGGACGTACCGCGTTCGCAAAGTTCAACGCGGTGCCGCACTACGCATACCTCAAGCTCAAGATGCCAGGCCCTAGAGGAGTCATCACGGTCAACGGAAACACTAAACGCTCCCTCCAAACGGAGGAACATACAACGGCTCTCGCGGCAGAAGTACAAAGCAGCCTTTTAAGGCAATTCTTGAGTCCGGCTGCCAATCGGCCGGACACAGCTAAGCGTGCTCGGAGTAACCTACAACACGACCACCTGGCACGTTCCGAGCACGCGTAGCAGTGCAGCCCCAATCCCAGCCCCTATCAAACATTAAGACAGACCCTTCGCGTACTCCATTACGCTCTGAAGATACCATGGGCATGGGGCAAGGGGCTCGACCACGATAAGCCCACACTGCGGCTCAACCGCACCAGGGGCTCTTAAGTGTGTCATTTCTTTTTCTTTTCCTTTTATTTTTTACCTACAGGACTCCGTTTGTCAGAGGCCCTGTCCGGCAGCAGACATGCCGAACCCACGATGCAACAGCCAGGGAAGGAGAAAGGCTACAACGAAAATCCAGGTGGTCTCCATCATGAGCATTAAATCTGTTTTATGCATTATTCCATAGCCTACCCCTGGAGGGGGACATGTTAAACAGTCCCATCCCTTGCTTACCGCACCACTTGTATCATCCTGCACTTACAGCAGTTTTTATTGAATAAAGCAATGCAGCACATTTTTGCTTCCAATTGCATTTCTTTCTTACACATATGTTCATCTATGACATGTTGCATCCGTACGTTTTGGTACGGCTAAATACACCAGGGGCTTATGTTTCCCGCGTTATGGTGTGATAAGTCCGAACACTTTCACAAGTGCGGCACCCCGAACTTATAGCATTATATGCATCGGCTCCGAATCATGTTCTTTGGTCAATAGTTGGGTTTGCCCGGCTCCCATGTTTTGGTACCTTACGTTCCGTTTTATCGGCTAAGGTAGCACTGGGAGAACCACTGCGATTGCGCCCCAGTTGAGCTGGGTTAACGCCTCAGTGGAGAAAGCTAAAACTGACTGTCACGATGAGGCGAGAGCTGGTCGCTGTTCGAGAGGTTCTTTGCGAGTCCCTAAAGACTTATGCCGCTTCGAGCGAGGAGCCGGATTCTGTCCGGCCAAGGCGTGGATAGCGCCCCAAATTCGGCCTTCCGAAAACTAGGGGCTTCGCTGAAATTTAAAATTATAGAATTCTATGGCTAAGTGAGAGTGTTCAAGCATTATAAGTCCGGTTGCCTTGTTCGTTGTGTTGAGCGCCTCCCTCGATGGACCCAAATATGGGAACAAGAGTGCCCAAAATTATCCCGAACACCCCAGCACTCGTGACATGGGGGCTGAAGCCGACGACTTGCCATCTCTCAGATTTGATAAACAGCCGCACAGAAGGTAATATTTTAAATTAACAAGCGTTGCTTAGCGCATATGAACCAAGTTTTCAGCGCACAGGATAACAAAATGCGAGTCTACTCAAATATTACATCTTTGGAGCACTCACCCGCAATAGTGCGGGCGCCCTTCAGCACACTCTTATAATACATCTCGGGCGTACGATACTCCTTGCCCTCTGGTGGTGGGTCCGTCACAAGCTTCTGGGCATCAATCTTGCCCCAGTGCACCTTTGCGCGGGCAAGGGCCCGACGGGCACCTTCAGTACAGGCGGAGTGCTTGATGACTTCAACCCACGGGCACGCATCCACCAGCCGCCACACCAGGCCGAAGTAGCTCCCAGGCATGGCCTCCTTAGGCCACAGCCGAACTATGAGGCCCTTCATGGCCTGTTCGGCCGCCTTGTGGAGCTCGACCAGCTGCTTCAGCTGGTCGCTAAGGGGCACCGGATGTTCGGCCTCAGCATACTGAGACCAGAAGACCTTCTCCGTCGAGCTCCCCTCCTCGGCCCAGTAGAATGCGGCAGCATCGGACACGCTGCGAGGAAGATCTGTGAACGCTCCTGGAGAGCTCCAAATTCGGGTAAGCGACAGGTAATTAACACTCACATGCTTACTTTGCATGAAAAATGCCTTACCCGCTGCTATTTTCTTCACCGCCTCTATCTCCTCGAGGGCCTTGTAGGCTTCAGCCTTAGCGGATTTGGCACTCTCAAGAGCCGTTGCAAGCTCAGACTCTCGAGTCTTCGAGTCACACTCCAGGCTCTCGTGTTTCTTCACGAGATCCTGGAGCTCTTGCTATACCTCCGCCACCCGCGCCTCCTGTTTCTCTCGCTCGGTGCGCTCCGCAGCCGCATTGCGTTCGGCCGCAGCCACCGCCTCTTTCAGGGTCGCCACCTCGTTCGTGGCCCCTACAATACCCCAGTTATCCTTGTCATTTTTCTTGCAACCAAATCCTTTTCTGTAAGGTACAATTTTCATAAGGTATTACTCACCTTCTTTTTCCTTGAGCTGCTTCTTGGCATGGCCGAGCTCGTTCTCGGACCGCTCGAGGTTTTCCTTCAAAGTTTTGACCTCCGCAGTCAGTGCTGCAGAGGTCAGCAGCACAGCCTGCAATCCCATATTGACATATTTTCATGACTCCTGCATTTATCTTTCTAAAGATCCTCAGTCCGGCTTTTCTTTCTGAACACCGAACCGAGCATTAGAGGCTACTGTCTATGCGGTACCATTTTACATATATTGAAATTCTTACCTCAAAGCCTGTTAGAAGGCTGTTGCAGGCTTCGGTCAGCCCGCTCTTGGCGAGCTGAACCTTCTGAATCACCGCACTCATAACAGTGCGGTGTTCCTCTTCGATGGAGGCACCGTTGAGCGCCTCCAGCAAATTATCCGGCACCTCCGGTTGGACGGAGGCAGCCGGCGTCGCGGTCTTGCCCTTCTTACGAAGGGGTCGCCCGCCGGACTCCGGAGCCACTATGGGTTCCGGGGCTGAGTCCGGTGCAAAGTCCGGGAGGTTGTCCTGCGACACCTCCGGGGCCCTATCCTCCTGGTGGGTCCCTTCCTGGGATCCCACCTCGGCATCGTCCGCATCACGGGGGGTGGAGGCAGTCGGAAGAGAATCCATATCCGACGCCCCTAAGGACCCGCTCGACGAAGTGGGGAGATCATCCTTAGGCGGACTGCAGGGTTGTATGCGGCATTAGAAAGACATAATGTGGCGGAAAACGAAAACCTTGAAGTTATTCGGGAGTCCGGATACTTACGATCTCGCCAGAGGCTTGGCCCTTGGAGGCCAGTCATCGTCACGGGCGTTGGCGGAATAGACCGGGGGGAGATTTTTTCCCCTCTTGGACCCTTCGGCCTCCCTTGTTGGGGAGGCCTTCCTTTTCTTCCCTCCCCCTGCTGGGGGAGAGGCTTTCTTCTTCTCCTCCTCGCCTTGGTGGGAGGAGTCGGCCTCGGATTCATCGTCCGATAGCACCTGAAAACGGGAACTCTTCCGAGTCCCCGTGGCCTTCTTCTTGGCCTTCTTCTCCGGCACCATGTGGGGTGCTGGAGCCAGCAGCCCCGTTAGGCGGGCGTCAGCTGGGTCCTCTGGCAATGGGGCCGGACAGATAGCCTGTATGGCCTTCTTCAGCCAGTCCTGTCAAAGGAAAGGGAGTGTAGATCCCGCATAGAATCAAACTATGAATAACAAGCGTCCCGTAAAGGACAATATCACTTACCTCGTCAGCTGGACGCTGCGAGCTGAATCCGCGATCTTCGGTAGCGAATGCGGGAGCCTCGGCACCTTTGAACAGCACCTTCCAGACATCTTCGTACGTAGTGTCGAAGAGCCCACTCAAAGTCTGGTGCTGCGCCGGATCGAACTCCCACATGTTGAAGCCCCGTCGTTGGCACGGGAGAATCCAGCGGATGAGCATGACCTGGACTACGTTGACAAGCTTGAGCTTCTTGTCCACCAGCTTCTGGATACAGGCTTGGAGTCCGGTCAGCTCCTCCGAATCCCCCCAGATCCGGCCACTCTCTTTCCAGGAGGTGAGCCGTGTAGGGATGCCGGATCTGAATTCGAGGGCCGCTGCCCAATCAGGGTCACGCGGCTCGGTGATGTAGAACCACCCCGATTGCCACCCCTTAATGGTTTCCACGAAAGTACCCTCCAGCCACATAACGTGGGACATCCTGCCCACCATGGCGCCTCCGCACTCTGCTTGGCTGCCCTTCACAACCTTTGGCTTGACACTGAAGGTCTTGAGCCACAAGCCGAAGTGGGGCTAGATGCAGAGGAAGGCCTCGCACACGACGATAAACGTCGAGATGTTGAGGATAAAATTCGGGGCCAGATCATGGAAATCTAGGCCGTAGTAGAACATGAGCCCCCGGACAAAGGGATGAAGTGGGAAGCCCAGTCCGCGGAGGAAATGGGGAAGGAATACTACCCTCTCATGGGGCCTAGGGGTGGGGATGAGCTCTCCCTCATTGGGGAGCCGGTACGCGATGTCGCTGGACAAGTATCCGGCGCTGCGCAGCTTCTGGATATGCCCCTCCGTGACGAAGGAGGCCATCCACTTGCCTCCTGCTCCGGACATATTTGGAGAAGGTTGAGGTGAGATGTGCGGACCTCGGCGCTGGAGCTCGAGTTCGCAGAGATGGATAAGCCAAGGAGGAAGAAGGCGCAGGTAAAAGGATTGGATCTTTATCCCCTTATATGGGCGGATGGAAACATGTGTCCCCACCGGCCTGATAAAACTCGCTTATCTCCCAAGCACTGCAATCAATGGCGCGGTTGGGTTACCCACGTCTATATTGATGGGAATCCCGAAATAAGGGGAACACGATCTCTGCTTCGACAAGATGTGCCAAGGAAACTGCCTCGCTAAACGCGCTGAGATGGAACAATAAAAACAATTTGAAGGCTTGGTAGTGGTGTGACGTTACGCCACAAAATACGTCAGCAGATTGAACTTGTGTAATATTATTCTCTCTACGGTTGTATGTGGAATTTATTTTGCAGAGGCGGACACTATCCTGGTGTTCACAATCTTCTATAAATTATTCGGAGGAGGAACCCGCCTTGCAATGCCGAAGACAATATGCGCGCCGGACTCGTCATCATTGAAGCCTGGTTCAGGGGCTACTGAGGGAGTCCCGGACTAGGGGGTGTCCGGATAGCCGAACTACCATCATCGGCCGGACTCCAAGACTATGAAGATACAAGATTGAAGACTTCGTCCCGTGTCCGGATGGGACTTTCCTTGGCGTGGAAGGCAAGCTTGGTGATACGGATATGTAGATCTCCTACCATTGTAACCGACTCTGTGTAACCCTAGCCCTCTCCGGTGTCTATATAAACCGGATGGCTTTAGTCCATAGGACGAACAACAATCGTACCATAGGCTAGCTTCTAGGGTTTAGCCTCCTTGATCTCGTGGTAGATCTACTCTTGTAACCCACATCATCAATATTAATCAAGCAAGACGTAGGGTTTTACCTCCATCAAGAGGGCCCGAACCTGGGTAAAAACATCGTGTCCCTCGTCTCATGTTACCATCCGCCTAGATGCACAGTTCGGGACCCCCTACCCGAGATCCGCCGGTTTTGACACCAACAGGTGGCCTTTAGGACAAAGGTTCCTGAGTCATTTTACCAGTTCTAGTAGCCACTCTAACAGCAAAATCATGTTTATTATTTAATTCATTGAGAAAATCACTTTGAGCTTTAAGTACTTGTTCGTCTTGAGTGGTAACCATAGAAGCATATTTGCTAATGAGTTTAAGTTCACCTTTAACTCTAGCCATATAATCACTAAGTGTCCAATCATGTAAGAATTACTCTTTAATTCTCTACCAACATAAGCATTGAAAGTTCTTGTCTAGCCATAAAGTCATCAAATTCATCCAAGCATTGGCTAGCAAACTTAGTAGACGGGATTTCAACTTTATCATATCTATGGAGAGAATTTACCTTTACTACCTGTGCCGGGTTATCAAGACCATGTATTTCTTCAACATGAGGTAAATTCTTAGCATCTTTAGCTTTAATAAATTTTTGTTTCATAGATTTCTTTGCCTCTTGCATATCTTTAGGACTGAGAAATAGAACTCCCCTCTTCTTCGGAGTTGGTTTAGGAGTTGGCTCAGGAATTGGTTCAGGAGTTGCCTCAGGAAGTGTCCAATTGTTTTCATTAGTCAACATATTATTCAATAGCAATTCAGCTTGATCGACTGTTCTTTCCCTGAAAACACAACCAGCACAACTATCCAAGTAGTCCTTGGAAGCATTGGTTAGTCCATTATAAAAGATATCTAGTATTCCATTTTTCTTAAGAGGATGGTCAGGCAAAGCATTAAGTAATCGAAGAAGCCTCCCCCGAGCTTGTGGGAGACTCTCTTCTTCAATTTGCACCAAATTATATATTTCCCTCAAGGCAGCTTATTTCTTATAAGCAGGGAAATATTTAGCAGAGAAGTAATAAATCATATCCTGGGGACTACGCACACAACTAGGATCAAGTGAATTAAACCAAGTTTTAGCATCACCCTTTAATGAGAATGGAAATATCTTAAGGATATAGTAGTAGCAAGATTTCTCATCATTAGTGAACAGGGTGGCTATATCATTCAATTTAGTAAGATGTGCCACAATAGTTTCAGATTCATAGCCATAAAAAGGATCAGATTCAACCAAAGTAATTATCTCAGGATCGACAGAGAATTCATAATCCTTATCAGTAACAAAGATAGGTGAAGTAGCAAAAGCAGGGTTGTTGGGGATATAACTATTAGTATAACCCGCCAAGGAGGGGCCGGGTTATACCTACAAGTATTCTTGAAGCCCAAGACCAAGGTTGAAGATGGCGGTTTAGTAAGGGCCCAAAGCCTAGAGGCGACTTAAGGCCCGTAGAGATAAACCGCCATATGTACATGACTTGTATTGTAAGGCAGGAATAGTCAGAGACCGAGCCGGACACTGTTTATGAGCCGGCCGGGACCCTGAACCGCCGCTGCGTCGTCCCTTTATATATAGAGGTCGACGCCCAGCGGCACTCAGAGTCCCGGCCGGCTCATAAACAGTGTCTGGCTCGGTCTCTGACTCTTCCTGCCTTACAATACAAGTCATGTACATATGGCGGTTTATCTCTACGGGCCTTAAGTCGCCTCTGGGCTTTGGGCCCTTACTAAACCACCATCTTCAACCTTGGTCTTCGGCTTCAAGAATACTTGTAGGTATAACCCGGCCCCTCCTAGGCGGGTTATACTAATAGTTATATCCCCAACATTAGGCCCCAGATTGATTTGAACTGGTTCATGTCAATCTTCAACACTTGAGAAAAATCTTCTGTTCTTTGCTTATGAAATTTTTTGTAACCCGCCATGATGTCACCTACTATAAATGCATGTTTTGTTCAATGTATATCAACGGATCTTTATCTTAATGACCTTCCCGAAAATCGAGGCATCCTTGTAGTTGGATAACTTTATGTTTTTGGCCTCCTCGTTTTTCATGCCCTTTAGCGGTCTCTCCTTATAAATAGACCCGACCAGGTCTTTCTTCATTCTCCTCATTCCTCTTCTTCTTCCTCGCGCACCCCATCTGTCACTCGAGCTCTGCCTCCGCCATAGCGCACCTCGTCTCCGTCGACCTTGGCCGCTGCATCAACGTGAATCCGTCCAGAGAACGGTGGCGCTCCTCCGTGATACGTCTCCAACGTATCTATAATTTTTGATTGTTCCATGCTATTACATTATCTGTTTTGGATGTTTACAGGCTTTATTATACACTTTTATATTATTTTTGGGACTAACCTATTAACCGAAGGCCCAGCCCATATTGTTGTTTTCTTGCCTATTTTAGTGTTTCGAAGAAAAGGAATATCAAATGGAGTCCAAACGGAATGAAACCTTCGGGAGCGTTATTTTTGGAATGGAGGAAATCCAGGAGACTTGGAGTCGAAGGCAAGGAAGCTTCGAGGTGGCCACGAGAGTGGGGGGCACCCCCCCTACTGGGCGCGCCCCCCTGTCTCATGGGTGCCTCGAGGCTCCCCCGACCGACTTCTTTCGCCTATACATTCCCATATACCCTAAAAACATCGAAGAGAACAATAGATCGGGAGTTCTGCCGCTGCAAGCCTCTGTACCCACCAAAAACCAATCGGGACCTTGTTCCGGCACCCTGCCAGAGGGGGGATCCCTCACCAGTGGCCATCTTCATCATCCCGGCGCTCTCCATGACAAGGAGGGAGTAGTTCACCCTCGGGGCTGAGGGTATGTACCAGTAGCTATGTGTTTGATCTCTCTCTCTCTCTCGTGTTCTTGACTTCGCACGATCTTGATATATCGCGAGTCTTTGCTATTATAGTTGGATCTTATGATGTTTCTCCCCCTCTACTCCCTTGTAATGGATGAGTTTTCCCTTTGAAGTTATCTTGTCGGATTGAGTCTTTAAGGATTTGAGAACACTTGATGTATGTCTTGCCGTGCTTATCTGTGGTGACAATGGGATATTCACGTGATCCACTTGATGTATGTTTTGGTGATCAACTTGCAGGTTCAATGAATCTATGCATAGGGGTTGGCACACGTTTTCGTCTTGATTCTCCGATAGAAACTTTGGGGCACTCTTTGAAGTTCTTTGTGTTGGTTGAATAGATGAATCTGAGATTGTGTGATGCATATTGTATAATCATGCCCACAGATACTTGAGGTGACATTGGAGTATCTAGGTTACATTAGGGTTTTGGTTGATTTGTGTCTTAAAGTGTTATTCTAGTACGAATTCTATGATAGATTGAACGAGAAGAATAGCTTTGTGTTATTTTACTATGGACTCTTGAATAGATTGATCAGAAAGGATAACTTTGAGGTGGTTTCGTACCCTACAATAATCTCTTTGTTTGTTCTCTGCTATTAGTGACTTTGGACTGACTCTTTGTTGCATGTTGAGGATTGTTATATGATCTAATTATGTTATTATTGTTGAGAGAACTTGCACTAGTGAAAGTATGAACCTTAGGCCTTGTTTCCTAGCATTGCAATACCGTTTACGCTCACTTTTACCATTTTTTACCTTGTTGTTTTTATAATTTCAGATTACAAAAACCTATATCTACCATCCATATTGCACTTGTATCACCATCTCTTCGCCGAACTAGTGCACATATACAATTTACCATTGTATTGGGTGTGTTGGGGACACAAGAGACTCTTTGTTATATTGGTTGCAGGGTTGTTTGAGAGAGACCATCTTCATCCTACGCCTCCCACGGATTGATAAACCTTAGGTCATCCACTTGAGGGAAATTTGCTACTGTCCTGCAAACCTCTGCACTTGGAGGCCCAACAACGTCTACAAGTAGAAGGTTGTGTAGTAGACATCAAGCTCTTTTCTGGCGCCGTTGCCGGGGAGGTGAGTGCTTGAAGGTATATCTTTAAATCTTGCAATTGAATCTTTTAGTTTCTTGTTTTATCACTAGTTTGTTCTATAAAAGAAAATAAAAAAATGGAATTGAGTTTGTCTCATACGCTTCATCTTTTTAATATCTTTCGTGAGAATGATGGTAAGGAAAATTGTGCTCAAGTGCTAGAAGAAGAAATCTATAAAATGTTTGTCACTAAATCTTTGAATGATGAGCATGATTGCGTTGTTGTTAGTATGAATTCTTTGAATATCCATGATACCAATGATGATTGCACTAGTCATGATGAAAATGTCTCTTATAAGCATGTCGATTTGTGTGGAGTGCATAGAGTTTGCATGGATACACCAAATAGAGAAGATAGATACTGCAAGAGGCATAAGCATTTAGAAACTAAAATTCTTGCAAGAAAGGCTAGAAAAGAATGCTGAAAATTCACATTTCCTTTGTCTTACTTGTGAACTTTGCAATGAACATGGTCATTTACATCTCCGATGCAAATTATTTCATGATCGAATCATGTCCAAAAATTGTGATGATTTGATTTCCCTTGCACATTATAATGAACTTAGTTTGCTTTTGGGTTATGAAGAAATGAAACGTTTAACTAAGAATCTTCCAGAATTTGCCCTTAAGAAACTCTTTGATTTTGATCTAGAGAAGATTTACATGTATTGTGCGGTGAATTGCATTGAAAATCCTTATATTGCCAATTACCTAAAGAAAAGAAAAGAAATATAAGATGAAGAGAATACTAATGAAAGGGAAGAGACTTCCCAATATCCTCCTATTATTTCTTATGAATCAGGTAACGAGGAGGAGCTTTCTATTCCACCAATCTCATCAATAAGGAGCTCAAAGAAGAGGGTTGAACCCACACATTATGTGAAGAAGAAAAAGAAAAGTAGGAGGAACAAAGGTAAAAAGGTATCTCTCTCAAATGATGTTGCTCCTACTACTCATTGTGGTGATGATCATTGCTATACTATTGGTGCTATCCATACTATTAATGATGAGAGTGATTATGATTATGATATGAAAAGGCCCAAGCTTGGGGAAACTATGTTTGATGAGGATGACATATTTGAGAATATATTTGCTGCAATTAATGTTTGTCCCAAGCTTGGGGATGCTATGTTTAACGAAGATGATATGTTTAGTCCCCCAAGTTTTGATGAGAATATTTGTTATGATGATAGCATGCCTCTTACCTATGACGATTATATTTATGAAAGTGGATTTGGAAGAGTGTCAACTTTATTTAGTGATGATTCCACTATCTTGGAAGAGGTTTCAATCGATTATGATGAGAACAAAGTTGCTACTTATGATGATTATTCGGATGAAACGTATGCTATAAAAAGTAGTGATGATTATATTCATAAAACTTGTCATGATTATGATTACCCTTTTTCGGAACCTTACTCTTTTAATGTGGAAACAATTTATAGTATTCAAGTCTCTTATGATACTCCCACTATTCCGAATAAGAAGAATTTTGCTTATGTGGAGAGTAGTACATTTTCTATGCTTGTAGATCATTAAAAGAATGCTTTAGGTGCTGGTTATATTGTTGAATTCATTCATGATTCTACTGAAAATTATTGTGAGGGAGGAGCATATGCTTGTAGGAATTGCAATAATATCAAGTTTCCCCTCTATGTGCTTAAAGTTTTAAAGTTATGCTTGTTTTGCCTTCCTATGCTAGTTGATTATTGTTCCCGTAAGTTGTTTGCTCACAAAATCCCTATGCATAGTAAGTGGGTTAGACTTAAATGTGCTAGTCATATGCTTCATGATGCTCCCGTTATGTTTTAATTCTTATCTTTTATGTGAGCATCATTGTCATCATCATGCCTAGCTAGAAAGGCATTAAAGAAAAGCGCTTGTTGGGAGACAACCCAATATTTAAACTTATTGTTTTGTGTGTTCACATGATTATGCTACTGTATTAATCATGTTTTATAGCTTTTGTTTCAATAAAGTGCCAAGTAAGACCTTTAGGATAGCTTACGGTGATAGTTGTGTTGATCCTGCTGAAAATCAAAAACTTTTACACCCAGTAAATTAGTTTTGTTAATTTACAGAAATGTGCCTATGATCTGATTATTTTTTATCTGGATTGGTACACAAATTTATTAGTACTTCCTAATTTGGTAGGATTTTTGGAGTTCCAGAAGTATACGTTTGATACAGATTACTACAGACTGTTCTGTTTTTGACAGATTCTGTTTTCTATGTGTTGTTTGCTTATTTTGATCAATCTATGAGTAGTATCGGAGGGTATGAACCATAGAGAAGTTGGAATAAATTAGTATTACACCAATATGAATTTAGAATGAGTTCACTACAGTACCTAAGTGGTGTTTATTTTCTTATACTAACGGAGCTTACGAGTTTTCTGTTGAGTTTTGTGTTGTGAAGTTTTCAAGTTTTGGGTAAAGATTCGATGGACTATGGAATAAGGAGTGGCAAGAGCCTAAGCTTGGGGATGCTCGAGGTACCCCAAGGTAATATTCAATGATGACCAAGAGCCTAAGCTTGGGGATGCCCTGGATGGCATCCCCTCTTTCGTCTTCGTTCATCGGTAACTTTACTTGGAGCCAAGGTTGTCAGAATCGCGATTTTGAATCGGATCGGAGCCTCGATGGTAGGATCGCAAATCATAGAATCTTCACTATCAGAATCGTAGAAACATAGATTCTAAGAACTAAAATCGTAGAATCATAGGGGTTAGTTTGGATCGTAAAGTCGTAGAATCGTATAACAGAATCGCGATTCTGACAACTTTGCTTGGAGCTATATTATTATTCACCACAAGATATGTGTTTTGCTTGGAGCGTCATTTTCTTTTGTTAGTATTTGCTTGATGTTATTTAGAATAATGTTTTTCATCTTTATTTTCAATAAAAATGTCAAAGATAGCCTTTACCATGCTTATTTGGCTAGTATACATGTTGCTGTTTGAAAACAGAAAACTTACCGCTGTTGCAAAACTTCCCTAGAAAAGTCAGAGAATGATATAATGTTGAAAATTTTTGCATATTGAGCTCTAGTAAATATTCTACAGCGTAGTATTTTTCTCATAATTTTTGGAGTTAGGGAAGTATGATGAATCTTGTATTCTTTACAGACTATACTGTTTTGGCAGATTGCTGTTATGTTTGCGTTGTTTGCATATGTTTGCTTGTTTAACGATTCTATTTGAGGATATGAGTATTAAATATGCATAGAAATTTAGTACACAATGTTGAATAATAATTTTAGTGATTTGTTACAGTAGAAAATGATAAGATTTTGCATTGTTTTATACTAACTTATCTCACGAGTTCTTGTTGAGTTTTATGTGGATGAAGTTTTTGAAAAATAGAGAAACCATGATATGAGAGGAATTGAGGAGACACAAAAGATCAAGCTTGGGGATGCCCAGGCACCCCAATATAATATTTTAAGAAGTCTCAAGAATCTAAGCTTGGGGATGCCCCGGTAGGCATCCCACCTTTCTTCTTCAACAATTATCGGTTAGTATCAGTTAAACCTAAGTTTTTGCTTCTCCACATGAGTTGTGCTATACTTGCAATGTCATTTTATTTTGCTTTGCTTGCTGCTTGAATAAAATACCAAGATCTGAAATTATTAAATGTTAAGAGTCTTCACATAGTTGCACAATTATTCGACCACTCATTGATCTTCACTTATATCTTTTGGAGTAGTTTGTCTTTTGCTCTAGTGCTTCACTTATATCTTTTTAGAGCACGATGATGGTTTTATTTTGTAGAAATTAATGAACTCTCATGCTTCACTTATATTATTTTGAGAGTCTTAAACAGCATGGTAATTTGAATAAAAACGACTATAGAAGTGAATTGGATGCTATGATCACTTTGATGCTTGATAATTGTTTTGAGATATAAAGGTGGTGATATTAGAGTCATGCTAGTTGATGTAATTATGAATTCAAAGAATACTTGTGTTGAAGTTGGCAAGTCCCGTAGCATGCACGTATGGTAAAAGTTGTGTAACAAATTTATTGCATGGGGTGCTCTTTTGATTGCCTTCCCTTGTGTGGAGGTCGGGGGCGCGCGATGGTTAACTCCTACCAACCTCCCCCCTAGGAGCATGCGCGTAGTGCTTGGTTTTTGATGACTTGTCGATTTTTGCAATAGGTATATGAGTTCTTTATGACTAATGTTGAGTCCATGGATTATACGCACTTTTATCTTTCCATCATTGCTAGCCTCTTCGATACCGTGCATTGCCCTTTCTCACCTTGAGAGTTGGTGCAAACTTCGCCGGTGCATCCAAACCCCGTGATACGATACGCTCTATCACACATAAACCTCCTTATATCTTCCTCAAAACAGCCACCACACCTACCTATTATGGCATTTCCATAGCCATTCCGAGATATATTGCCATGCAACTTTCCACCATTCCGTTTATCATCATGACATACATTACTATTGTTATATTGCCTTGCATGATCATGTAGTTGACATCGTATTTGTGGCAAAGCCGCCATGCATAAATTTTCATACATGTCACTCTTGATTCATTGCCCATCCCGGTACACCGCCGGAGGCATTCATATATAGCCATATCTTGTTCTAGTTTCGAGTTGTAATTCATGAGTTGTAAATATATAGAAGTGTGATGATCATCATTATTAGAGCATTGTCCCTAAAGAAAAAAAAGAAAGGCCAAAAAGAAAAAAAGGAAAGGCCAAAGAAAAAAAAGAAAGGCCAAAAAGAAAAAAAGGAAAGGCCAAAAGAAAAAAAGGGAAAATAATAAAAAAAAAGAAATAAAAAGAAAAGAAAATAAAAAGGGGGCAATGTTACTATCCTTTTCCACACTTGTGCTTCAAAGTAGCACCATGTTCTTCATATAGCGAGTCTCATATGTTGTCACTTTCATATACTACTGGGAATTTTTCATTATAGAACTTGGCTTATATATTCCTACGATGAGCTTCCTCAAAATGCCCTAGGTCTTCGTGAGCAAGCAAGTTGGATGCACACCCACTTAGTTTCTTTTGTTGAGCTTTCATACATTTATAACTCTAGTGCATCTATTGCATGGCAATCCCTACTCCTCATGTTGACATCAATTGATGGGCATCTCCATAGCCCGTTGATTAGCCTCGTCAATATGAGACTTTCTCCCTTTTTGTCTTCTCCACACAACCTCCATCATCATAATATATTCCACCCATAGTGCTATATCCATGGCTCACGCTCATGTATTGCGTGAAAGTTGAAAAACGTTTGAGATTGCTAAAGTATGAAACAATTGCTTGGCTGAAACCGGGGTTGTGCTTGATGGGAGTATTTTGTGTGATGAAAATGAAACATAGCCTAACTATATAATTTTGTAGGGATGAACTTTCTTTACCCATGTTATTTTGAGAAGACATGATTGCTTTATTAGTATGCTTGAAGTATTACTATTTCTTATGTCAATATGAACTTTTATTTTGAATCATTTGGATCTGAACATTCATGCCACAATAAAGATAAATGCATTGACAAATATGCTAGGTAGCATTCCACATCAAAAATTCTATTTTTATCATTTACCTACTCGAGGACCAGCAGGAATTAAGCTTGGGGATGCTTGATACGTCTCCAACGTATCTATATTTTTTGATTGTTCCATGCTATTATATTATCTATTTTGGATGTTTATGGGCTTTATTATACACTTTTATATTATTTTTGGGACTAACCTATTAATCACAGGCCCAGCCCATATTGTTGTTTTCTTGCCTATTTCAGTGTTTTGAAGAAAAGGAATATCAAATGGAGGCCAAACGGAATGAAACCTTCAGGAGCGTTATTTTTGGAACGGAAGAAATCCACGAGATTGGAGTTGAAGTCAAGGAAGCTTCGAGGTGGCCACG